>NC_067245.2:310571288-310874318 GCF_019359855.2 Lolium perenne
GCATCTTCATCAACTCTTCTTAGTGCTTTTTCAGATGCAGATTGGGCAGGTTGCCTCGATGATCGGCGCTCCACAGGCGGATTTGCCATATTTGTTGGACCTAATTTGGTTTCTTGGAGTGCTAGAAAACAAGATACAGTGTCTCGGTCTAGTACTGAGGCTGAATATAAGTCTCTTGCAAATGCTACAGCTGAGTTGATTTGGGTAGAAGCTCTTCTTGCAGAACTTGGAGTTAAGTTGAAGCAAAAACCAAGGCTTTGGTGTGACAATCTAGGTGCTACCTACTTATCTGTTAATCCAGTGTTTCATGCTCGTACTAAGCATATAGAAATAGACTTTCACTTTGTTAGAGAAAGAGTTGCTAAGAATCAGCTAGCTATTAGTTTTATTTCTAGTAAGGATCAAGTTGCAGATGGTTTTACTAAAGCGCTTTCTGTTAAGAAACTAGATGAGTTTAAGCGTAATCTCAACCTTTCCAAGGTTTAGATTAAGGGGGGCTGTTAGAGTTGTTACGTATTGGCATACGGTGTAGTACACCGATCCTTACGTATTGTACATGCCACGCCAGGGGTTTTTCCTGTGCTATATAAACACGCAACCGATACCGGACGAGGGTATCGTTCCAGCCTAAACATTGACACTTCTAATGTTTGGGCTCTGGTGCGAAGTCAGCTTCTAGCTGCTGCTGAAACAGCTTTTGCGTTTGTATTGGCTCAACACCCTTCTCTTGACTTGGAGTTGATTGTTAACTCTAATGGCAACGTATGCCCGTACTGTTCAGTTGTCAGGCGCCCTGCTTCAATTATAGTTGATAGATTAGAAGTGAGCTCCGAAGCAAACCATGGAGCCGAAGTGCCAAACGAGTAGTCAAAACACTGAGTATTTGTATAGCTGGTATAATTTTTGTATGTATTTGGCGAAAATATTCCTTCTTTAGTCTCTCCTGAATGTTCGGGTGCTTTTGTAGACATCTAGAGAACGATGTAATTTATTTGTCGAACCTATACTTCCTTTTTAAGTAGAGGTGATGTCAATATCCATGAAGAAGAGCGAGCCTTGCTGCCAATAGAAGTTTATCGTAAGAACGATGTATTTGAAATATTGTTTTTCGCAAAAGTGTCTTCAAACACCGATGGCGATCCTTGAGTCTTCAGTTGTGTCGCATGTTTGGCGGACTCGTTTTTCGAGTATCGTAAATACGATGTTTTGTGGTTTGTATATTGTCGGCGGCAACTTTTGAGTGATCAGTTCATGTTGCAAGCTCGACGGCCCCATAGAAATCACAATATGTTTTTGCGGAGTCGTATGTATTATAATTGAGTTGTATCGGCAGCAGCCCCCGAGTCATCGAGGGAACCATGTGCACGAGGGGCTTCGTAGCTCAGGTATCATAAGAACGATATACTGACGTGGGCCGTTATTTGTATGCAATTGTAATTGATGGCCGCACCCGAACACTCTCTTTTTTAGAGGGGGGCATAAAGCTTGGCGGAACTTTGTGTACTTTTATCGTAAAAATGATATGTTGTAGTAATCTTGCTTGGTGGCCTTGTGGTGCTTTTCTACCGCGAATACGATGCATGCGTTGATGAATTCTTGAGATAAAATTTATCGTCTACAGCGCCCGAGTATTTTCGGGTATGCTTACTGCATTGATACTATAAGGATATTTTCGAAATAAGTATCGTGGGTACGATGTTCTCTGAAGAATCCGAAGATTTGTCAGGCGCCCCGAATAAGTTGGGGTGCATCCTACTGAATAGAATAATACTTGCATGGATGAACTTGAACTTTATTGATAAACTGCAAACGAAGAGTATGCTAACCTGCTATGGCTGAATAAGCCTTATTGAACGAAAGAGTAAATTGTCCTAAAGATAGAGATGTTGCTGCCTCTCGTCTTTTTAAGTAAGAGGAGGGTCTTCTGATGCTTTGATAGCTTCCGTTGATGCGGTAGGGTCAACTAGCAAAGGATTGACTGATGAAGTATCATCTGGCTGCTTCCTCATCTTCTTGCTTTCGTCAATTTCATCGGGTTTGGATGCTCGATCATTGACAGAGGGCTTGTTGGGAAGTATAGCTAGTGTCTTGATCTCCTGCTTTACTTCGAACTTGGAGGCGATCTTTTGAAACTCGCTGTCGTAATTGTCTGAACGTGAAAAACTTCCATGGACAGTGATAGTGGTTCCATTGTTGCCTAGCATCTTGAGTTTTAAGTATGCGTAATGAGGCACTGCCATGAATTTGGCATATGCTAGCCTCCCAAGGATAGCATGGTACTGTGATTCCCAATTCACTACTTCAAACTCGAGTCTTTCCTTCCTGAAGTTATTGGGTTTGCCGAAGACAACATCCGAAGAGAGCTTGCCGAGAGGATATGCTGGCAGGGTCGGGATAATTCCATGAAAACCCTTGTCAGATTCCTGTAGTATATTGGGTGTGATGCCCATCGCCTTCATCATGCTTGCGAATAGAAGGTTCAATCCGCTACCTCTGTCCATGAAGACTTTGCTCATGTTGAATCCACCAATCTGTGCTTCGAGTACTAGCACAAAGTGACCTGGCTTGGGACAGACATCGGGTGGTCGGCTCTGCTGAATAGGACGCTTTGCTCAGACCAGCCAAAGTATTCAGTAACGTTCGCCATGTTGACTTCTGCGAGATTGATTTCTTGTGTAAGCTTCTTCAATTCTCTCCTAGAGATGCCAATTTTATGGATCATGCTCATCTGTCCCCGAGGTGGGGGGAATGCTTCGTTTGGTGCACGAGGCTGAACTTGCTGAACTTGGTGCTGTGGTGCAGGTGGCGGGTTAGGGGGTTGCGCCTGTATCATTGGGTATGCCTGCCCTTTGGCTGATTCGTAAAATTTCTGGAGGTCAAGAAACTGTCAGCAGTCCCTGAGTAGATAGCTCGACTTTTTGACGTTGTCCTTTGGGTCAATGTACGTGTGTATGTAACAAGGAGCGTTTAGTTGCTCCGCAAACGGCACTTCAGGTACCCGTGGAGGGCAATCCCTCCAGTTACTTCGGCTGCCTCCAGACCCACCGCGATTATTATCCCGATGATCATCACATCGTTCACTGCGCCGATCATCATGTCGATCATCTCATTGATCAGCATAACCTGCTGCAACAATGTTAGTATCGCCAAACGTTTCGTACCCGCGATCTCTCCTCTTCTTGCGATGATCTCATCGGCTGCTTGAGTCGTTTGGATGCTTCCGATCGTCTTCATCGTCGTCGGTACACGGGCGCAACTTTCGTACGTGATCTTCGCCATCGGCCCAGCTGTTGGCAATCTCCATTAGTTTAGTAATAGTTTTCGGCTTCTTGTGACCGAGTTCTTCGATGTAGGATTCTCGTCGGATGCCATCGCTGAATGCGTCAACCGCTCTATCGACGGAGACATCTTCGACAGCGTTCAGGAGTTTAGTGAAGCGTGAGCACATCGACTCCTCCGGCTTCTGGTGACATTGGCGTATTTCTTCGATCCCGATAGGTCTCTTGTATGTGGCTTGAAAGTTTTTGATGAAAGTATCGACTAAATCTTCCCAGGATCCGATGGATCCATATGGCAGCCTCTCAGCCATGCCCGTGCTGAGTCCTTGAGGTATAGTTGTAGACATTGCATCGCCGCCACTTGGTTTCCCTTGTGCACGATTACAGTCTGCAGGTAGTCGTCTATCCATGATCTCGGCTTCTGTTGACCGTCATATTTGGTAGCATCAGTAGGCGTTTGCTTGAACCTCTTCGGCGGCATCGCCTCCCGAATCTTATGGCTCGGGCAATCAGCGCCACGAAGTTCGCCATTGTGTTCTTGAGTTTCTTCAGAATCGTCACTATCAAAACTAGCACGTGCAGCACGCCGACGGTGAGCCTTGTCGATTTTGCTCTGTGTGATATCGTCGCGAGCGTCTTTGGAGGAAGAACGGTGTCGAGAGCCGCTGCCGTGATGTGAGGATTTTTCCTTCCTAGGTGTAAGCTTATCGCCGGTGATCCCAAGACTTTCCAAGGCGACCCGATGAACTGGCGCCATCGGATCGTCAGGTGTTGGCTGGTTATTGAGCAAGTAAGCTGCGAGGTTCGCGGTTGCCCCTTCGACTGTTTTGGGCCTGAGGATGCCCGCTGAATCCATTGTCATGAAGGAGTTGGTGAGGTTCGATGTGATTTCTCTTGCTTCTGCCTCCGAGTGGCATGGGATGCATGGACGATACCTACCGGGGGCCTGGTTGCTTTTAGAGGCGCTCCCGAGGTAAGATAGCCCCCTTCGTCGTTCTCTTGATAGATCGGCTGCCTGACGCCGTCGATCAAGCTCAGCTTTTTCCTTGGCTAATCGAGAGCGGTTCTTTTCGTGGATAGCATGGTAGGCGTTGAGGGTGCCTACTGATACACCGATAGGGAGGCTGGTGTTGTTGACCACGGCATTGCGGGCTGCAGCCCACTCTTCCCTGGAGACAGAGAAAGTGGTATTGGCGTTGCAGCCGCTAGCTTCGCCATCTTGCCGCCGCCCGATGTTGGCGCGTGGTGTGTGTTCGCCCGTAGAAATTTCAGCTCCTGCTCCAGGGTTGATGATGACGCAGACTTGGTGGTGGATCAACTGTGTTGGTTAAGGGGATGGTGTCATTGTGTTTGCCGATGCTTTCTTCGTCGGAGGAGTACTTGATACCGCACACGAAGGGAGGAGCATCCGAACCAAGCTCATGGCTGGCATCACAGTCAAGGCAGTAGTACGACGTCAGATCTGACGACTCAGAGTCATCAGAACCCACGGACATAGCGGACCAAGTGCAGCGTGATGATGATGACGGCGAGGTCGAAGCCGAAGTCGGTGACGTAGGAGTTGGTGAAGTAGCAGCCGATAGATCAGCCGTGGTCGGCGACGAAGCGGTGGAAGTGGCTGCCGATGAAGCCGCGGCTGTTGCTGGGCCCAAAGTGGTTGGGTTCGGGAGCCGCAGAACACCACCAGCGCTGATGTTGAGGTGGATGCTCCCGAACGTCATGTCCATCCCGCCGTGCAGGCCTGAGAAGGCCGAACATGACGCGAAGTCGTGAGGGGTGAACTCGAAGGACCCGAAGCAGATCGAGCCTCCCGAGATCGGCGATGATGGAGTCGATGGTGATGGCAGTGCCGACGAAGGTGTAGCCGACATGATCGGAATAGCCGATGAAGTGCCTTGAACTAGCAGGTTTCCCACAGACGGCGCCAATTGACGAGGGGGTTCTGATGCGTGTGGTTGGCACGTCCGTTGGGAACCCCAAGAGGAAGGTGTGATGCGCACAGCGGCAAGTTTCCCTCAGTAAGAAACCAAGGTTTAATCGGACCAGTAGGAGTCAAGAAGCACGTTGAAGGTTGATGGCGGCGGGATGTAGTGCGGCGCAACACCAGTGATTCCGGCGCCAACGTGGAACCTGCACAACACAACCAAAGTACTTTGCCCCAACGAAACAGTGAGGTTGTCAATCTCACCGGCTTGCTGTAACAAAGAGTTAACCGTATTGTGTGGAAGATGATTGTTTGCAGAAAACAGTAGAACAAGTATTGCAGTAGATTGTATTTCAGTAAAGAGAATTGGACCGGGGTCCACAGTTCACTAGAGGTGTCTCTCCCATAAGACGAACAGCATGTTGGGTGAACAAATTACAGTTGGGCAATTGACAAATAAAGAGAGCATGACCATGCACATACATATCATGATGAGTATAGTGAGATTTAATTGGGCATTACGACAAAGTACATAGACCGTCATCCAACTGCATCTATGCCTAAAAAGTCCACCTTCAGGTTATCATCCGAACCCCCTCCAGTATTAAGTTGCTAACAACAGACAATTGCATTAAGTATTGCGCGTAATGTAACTAGTGACTACATCCTTGAACATAGCACTAATGTTTTATCCCTAGTGGCAACAGCACATCCATAACCTTAGAGGTTCTTGTCACCCCTCCAGATTCACGGAGACATGAACCCACTATCGAGCATAAATACTCCCTCTTGGAGTTACTAGCATCAACTTGGCCAGAGCATCTACTAATAACGGAGAGCATGCAAGATCATAAACAACACATAGATATAACTTTGATAATCAACATAACAAGTATTCTCTATTCATCGGATCCCAACAAACGCAACATATAGAATTACAGATAGATGATCTTGATCATGTTAGGCAGCTCACAAGATCCGACAATGATAGCACAATGGGGAGAAGACAACCATCTAGCTACTGCTATGGACCCATAGTCCAGGGGTAGACTACTCACACATCACACCGGAGGCGACCATGGCGGCGTAGAGTCCTCCGGGAGATGATTCCCCTCTCCGGCAGGGTGCCGGAGGCGATCTCCTGGATCCCCCGAGATGGGATCGGCGTTGGCGGCGTCTCTGGAAGGTTTTCCGTATCGTGGCTCTCGGTACTGGGGGTTTCGTCACGGAGACTTTTTATAGGCGGAAGGGCAGGTCAAGAGGCGGCACGGGGGCCCCACACCACAGGGCCGCGCGGCCAAGGAGGGGGCCGCGCCGCCCTAGGGTGTGGCCCCTCCGTGGCCCCTCTTCGTCTCTCCTTCGGACTTCTGGAAGCTTCGTGAGAAAATAGGCCCCTGGGCTTTGATTTCGTCCAATTCCGAGAATATTTCCTTACTAGGATTTCTGAAACCAAAAACAGCAGAAAACAAAGAATCGGCACTTCGGCATCTTGTTAATAGGTTAGTTCCAGAAAATGCACGAATATGACATAAAGTGTGCATAAAACATGTAGATAACATCAATAATGTGGCATGGAACATAAGAAATTATCGATACGTCAGAGACGTATCAGGTTCCTCGGCAATGCCCACCATTAGGGGCTTAGGGTTGACGGAATCCTGCAAGTTAGCGTGTGACATCGGATACCAAACGAACAGAAGGCGAGATTTACCCAGGTTCGGGGCCCTCGATGAGGTAAAACCCTTACTCCTGCTTGGCTGATCTTGATTTATCGATGAAAAGAGTTACAATGGGGCAGCCGATAGACTGCTTTCTGGAGAACTCGCCGAAGGGCAAGGTTTCTAGGGTTTGGTGTATACGGAAGTGCGTAGGGTGATTTTGATCTCCTCCGGCAGGACCGCTCCTGGCCTTTATATAGGAGGCCAGGTCTCGAGAGTCCTGCTCGGAGTCAACTATGTTACAATGAGATCTAATCTATTCTTTCCTTATTCGACATTTCCTTGCCTTGTCCATCAAGAATCCGTCTCCTTCTATCTTTCCTTTATAGCAGCCGACGTATTGGTCCATCTTGGGCCGCGGTGATCTTCATGGGTCCCTCGTTGGGCCAAAGGAGGTAGACCAATGTTGGGTACCCGAAGGGTAATGCCCACATCATAGGCCATTTCTGAGGCGGAGGCGTGAGCACACTGGCTCCGGGAGGAGGCGGACGTCGTTCGTCAAGGCCGGGCTGATAGGCTTTGGGGCATGATGTTCTGTTACACATCCGTCCCTGTCCGGATGGGTTGAACCGGACAAATCCGTGGCCCAATGCGCGGACGTATCCTAAAAACAGATAACCGTGGCGTCCGGGACGACCTAAAGCCGGTCCAAATCTGGGCCAGGTTTGCGTGGCCGCGGACACCGAGGACTGGCCTCTCGCATCCTCCCCTTATCCTCCCTTGGCCCGCGTGTCTGCCTCCCAAACCACAGCCACTCCACTCTAGTCCCAAACCTAAAGGATGGCCAACGAAGATGCCGCCGCCTTCACCATCGGAGACGAGGACGAGCTCGCCGCCGTTGTCGCTCCTGTCGCTGAGGAGGACCCAGACGTTCCGGTGGTCGCGCGAGACCCGAGCTCACCGCGGAGCAAAGGCAAGTTGTAATATCCCAGTATTTGGGGTTACAAAAATAGAGGAAGCAGATGTGTGAATTGCATTCATGCATAGAAAATCCGGGGAATTTTCGCGCTTTCAAGTAAATCATGTCACAGTAACTGAAGTTTCACTTGACCTTGATGGAATTGAAGTAGATCATCAAGCCAAGTGCTATAAACCTCAATGTGACCTTTGCTAAAACCTTGTTTTGGGTAGAGATGATTTGATCTAAGGGGTTAGATCAAATGGAACTAAAATCAACACCATAACACATTAATTAATGATCAATTGCTTGATCTTATAAAATATTATAATATGGTATTCTTTGCCATAACATATGAACATCTATTCAATTGGAAACCAAGTAACAATAAAATGAAGAAACTATTCTTGTCTTATCTTTTCCATGTCTTAAACTAATCCTTGTTCCTACCATGAACCTCATGTTATTCATTCTACTTCATTCTTGGAATCATGACAAGGATCTCAACCCTAAAAATGTTCCCTAGTTTCCATTTGCTACATTCTTCTCTATTCAAATTAATATACATCAAAACCTAGAGGAGGGAGAGAGTTCAATATCTATTAGAGAAGCACTATCAACTTTGAACTAAACCATGGATATACATCCATATGCTCAAAGCATTATCTTTAAGAAGAACCCTTGGATGTTATTCAAAACATCTCCTAGAGAGAGGACCCATCTATGCTAATTATAGATATTTGATGATCACATCATTATCTTTGGAGCATAACCTTGAGATATTATTCAAGTCATTCCCAAGTGAGAGAAACCATTGATGCCAACCTTAGCTTTACTTATTTAAGAATAAAGGACAACCTTTGGACTAAAGTATTAGGAGATAAACCCTTTCATCTTGGAGTGGTGAGATAACCAAATATCAAATGGAATAAGACAACATCCATGAGTTGATGAAGTAAGGATGAGACTAATCCAACTAAACTAGACCAATGAAGCCTTAGCCTAGATACCTAAGGAGATATTGGAAGTACACCATAAAACCTAGAATAATCCATTCCTATATAAGAGAGCTTAAGCTATGGTGTTACACTCAAGTTTGTTGAGGCAACACTTGAATTTGAGGGAGAGAACTATCCATTTACCAAGATGATTAAATCATCATTACTTGAGAAGAACTCCAAGTGAATATCTCAGGCATTTTCCTGGGATATAAACTATTGAGGCAACCATAGCTATGTCCATCCAAGAAAGTAAAATAGAAGTATTATATCTTAGTTGATCAAGACAATACTTGATCTTAGAAGTGAGAAACCTAGTTCATGAGAGATACCTTAGGAAGCCAAACCCTTGATCATTATAAATTGAGTAATGATCATAAACCCAAAGAACTTGAGGTAGAAGCCATTAAGAACAAGTTGATCATGTCTAATCATGACTATGCTTTGGAGATATATAATTACCAATTAAACCTTAGTTGGTTAAGTAGATATAATCCAGCACATAAAATCATAGGGGAACTACTAGCAACCATAAAACCATTTCCAATATATTAATTAGAGAAACAACTGAATAGTAACAACCCTTGCATAGTTCAGCCCTATATCAACCTAACTGATCCTTGATGGAACCATCCTATGAGTGGTGAGGAAGAGCAACTCTAGCCAAAGTAATATGGTGTTAAATCACATATACAACCTATAACCATATTTCAAACTAACTTGTGAATTACTTGATGATCACAAGTAAAACCCTAAACCATACCTTAATCCTAGTTTGTGTATCACTTAGGTGACTGATGTCTACGTTCCCCCTCCTTTCCTGTAGACAGTGTTGGGCCTCCAAGAGCAGAGGTTTGTAGAACGGCAGCAAGTTTTCCCTTAAGTGGATACCCAAGGTTTATCGAACTCAGGGAGGAAGAGGTCAAAGATATCCCTCTCATGCAACCCTGCAACCACAAAGCAAGAAGTCTCTTGTGTCCCCAACACACCTAATAGGTGCACTAGTTCGGCGAAGAGATAGTGAAATACAGGTGGTATGAATATATATGAGCAGTAGCAACGGTGCCAGAAAATAGCTTGCGGGCGTGTAGTTGATGGTGGTAGTATTGCAGCAGTAGTAACACAGTAAAACAGTAAACAAGCAGTAGTAACTCAGCAGAATTTAGGAACAAGGCCTAGGGATTACACTTTCACTAGTGGACACTCTCAACATTGATCACATAACAGAATAGATAAATGCATACTCTACACTTTTGTTGGATGATGAACGCATTGCGTAGGATTACACGAACCCTCAATGCCGGAGTTAACAAGCTCCACAATTTGTTCATATTTAGTAACCTTATAGTGTAAGATAGATCAAAAGACTAAACCAAGTACTAACATAGCATGCACACTATCGCCTTCATGCATATGTAGGAGGAATAGATCACATCAATACCATCATAGTAATAATTAACTCCACAATCTACAAGAGATCATGATCATAGCCTACGACAAGAACCACACGGTGCACACACTAGTCACCTTTACACACGTGCAGGAGGAATAGAACTACTTTAATAACATCACTAGAGTAGCACATAGATGAATTGTGATACAAAACTCATATGAATCTCAATCATGTAAAGCAGCTCATGAGATCATTGTATTGAAGTACATGGAGAGAAATTAACCACATAGCTACCGGTACGGCCCCGAGCCTCGATGGAGAACTACTCCCTCCTCATGGGAGTAGCAGCGGTGATGAAGATGGCGGTGGAGATGGCAGCGGTGTCGATGGAGAAGCCTTCCGGGGGCACTTCCCCGCTCCGGCAGGGTGCCGGAATAGAGACTCCTGTCCCCCAGATCTTGGCTTCGCGATGGCGGCGGCTCTGGAAGGTTTCTGTGGTTTTCGTCGAACGCCTCAGGGTTTTCGATCCAGGGGCTTTATATAGGCGAAGAGGCGGCGCAGGAGGGTCGAAGGGGCGACGACACCATAGGGCGGCGCGGCCAGGGCCTGGGCCGCGCCGGCCTAGGGTTTGGGGGCCCAGTGCCCCCCCTCTGGTCCTTCCCGGGTGTTCTGGATGCTTCCGGTGAAAATAGGAACTTGGGCGTTGATTTCGTCCGATTCCGAGAATATTTCGTTACTAGGATTTCTGAAACCAAAAACAGCAGAAAACAGGAACTGGCACTTCGGCATCTTGTTAATAGGTTAGTTCCAGAAAATGCACGAATATGACATAAAGTGTGCATAAAACATGTAGATAATATCAATAATGTGGCATGGAACATAAGAAATTATCGATACGTCGGAGACGTATCAGCATCCCCAAGCTTAGTTCTGCTCGTCCCGAGCAGGTAAAACGATAACACAGATAATTTCTGGAGTGACATGCCATCATAAACTTGATCATACTATTTGTAAAGCATATGTAGTGAATGCAGCAATCCAAGACAATGGTAATGACATGAGTAAACAACTGAATCATAAAGCAAAGACTTTTCATGAATAGCACTTCAAGACAAGCATCAATAAGTCTTGCATAAGAGTTACTCATAAAGCAATAAATTCATAGTAGAGACATTGAAGCAACACAATGGAAGATTAAGTTTCAGCGGTTGCTTTCAACTTGTAACATGTATATCTCATGGATAGTTGTCAATGCAAAGCAATATAACAAATGCAATAAGCAAGTATATAAGAATCAATGCACAGTTCACACAAATGTTTGCTTCTTGAGGTGGAGAAAGATAGGTGAACTGACTCAACAATAAAAGTAAAAGAATGGTCCTCCATAGAGGAAAAGCATCGATTGCTATATTTGTGCTAGAGCTTTGATTTTGAAAACATGAAACAATTTTGTCAACGGTAGTAATAAAGCATATGTATCATGTAAATTATATCTTACAAGTTGCAAGCCTCATGCATAGTATACTAATAGTGCCCGCACCTTGTCCTAATTAGCTTGGACTACCGGATCATCACAATGCATTGTTTTTACCAAGTGTCACAAAGGGGTACCTCTATGCCGCCTGTACAAAGGTCTAAGGAGAAAGCTCGCATTGGATTTCTCGCTATTGATTATTCTTCAACTTAGACATCCATACCGGGACAACATAGACAACAGATAATGGACTCCTCTTTTATGCATAAGCATGTAACAACAATTAATAATTTTCTCATATGAGATTGAGGATATTGTCCAAAACTGAAACTTCCACCATGGATCATGGCTTTAGTTAGCGGCCCAATGTTCTTCTCTAACAATATGCATGCTTAACCATAAGGTGGTAGATCTCTCTTACTTCAGACAAGACGAACATGCATAGCAACTCACATGAAATTCAACAAAGAATAGTTGATGGCGTCCCCAGTGAACATGGTTATCGCACAACAAGCAACTTAATAAGAGATAAAGTGCATAAGTACATATTCAATACCACAATAGTTTTTAAGCTATTTGTCCCATGAGCTATATATTGCAAAGGTGAATGATGGAATTTTAAAGGTAGCACTCAAGCAATTTACTTTGGAATGGCGGAGAAATACCATGTAGTAGGTAGGTATGGTGGACACAAATGGCATAGTGGTTGGCTCAAGGATTTTGGATGCATGAGAAGTATTCCCTCTCGATACAAGGTTTAGGCTAGCAAGGTTGTTTGAAGCAAACACAAGCACGAACTAGTACAGCAAAACTCACATAAAAGACATATTACAAGCATTATAAGACTATACATCGTCTTCCTTGTTGTTCAAACACTTCACTAGAAAATATCTAGACTCTAGAGAAACCACTCATGCAAACCAAATTTTAACAAGCTCTATGTATTTCTTCACTAATAGGTGCAAAGCATATGATGCAAGAGCTTAAACAAGAGCACAACAATTGCCAAGTATCACATTACCCAAGACATTATAGCAATTACTACATGTAGCATTTTCCAATTCCAACCATATAACAATTAACGAAGCAGTTTCAACCTTCGTCATGAATATTATGAGCTAAGAACACATGTGTTCATACGAACCAGCGGAGCGTGTCTCTCTCCCACACAAACATTTATTCAAACAAAAACAAAAACAAGAAACATACAGACGCTCCAAGTAAAGCACATAAGATGTGACCGAATAAAAATATAGTTTCAAGAGAAGGAACCTGATAATTTGTCGATGAAGAAGGGGATGCCTTGGGCATCCCCAAGCTTAGATGCTTGAGTCTTCTTGATATATGCAGGGGTGAACCACCGGGGCATCCCCAAGCTTAGAGCTTTCACTCTTCTTGATCATAGTATATCATCCTCCTCTCTTGACCCTTGAAAACTTCCTTCACACCAAACTTCTCATAAACTTCATTAGAGGGGTTAGTACATAATCAAAAACTCACATGTTCAGAGGTGACACAATCGTTCTTAACACTTCTGGACATTGCTCAAAGCTACTGGAGTTTAATGGAACAAAGAAATCCATCCCACATAGCAAAAGAGGCAATGCGAAATAAAAGGCAGAATCTGTCAAAACAGAACAGTCCGTAAAGACGAATTTCTAATAAATACTTCCGTTGCTCAAATCAGAAAACTCAAAACTAATGAAAGTTGCGTACATATCTGAGGAACACGCACGTAAATTGGCATATTTTTCTGATTTTTCTACAGAGAGAAAATCCCAGATTCGTGACAGATAGAAATCTGTTTCTGCGCAGAAATCCAAATCTAGTATCAACCTTCGATTAGAGGCTTCACTTGGCACAACCAAACATAAAACTAAGATAAGGAGAGGTTGCTACAGTAGTAAACAACTTCCAAGACACAAAATAGAAACAAATTACTGTAGCAAAATAACACATGGGTTATCTCCCAAGAAGTTCTTTCTTTATAGCCATTAAGATGGGCTCAGCAGTTTTGATGATGCACTCGCAAGAAATAGTATTTGAAGCAAAAGAGAGCATCAAGAGGCAAATACAAAACACATTTAAGTCTAACATGCTTCCTATGCAAAGGAATCTTGTAAATAAACAAGTTCAAGAAGAGCAAAGTAACAAGCATAGGAAGATAAAACAAGTATAGCTTCAAAAATTTCAGCACATAGAGAGGCATTTTAGTAACATGAAAATTTCTACAACCATATTTTCCTCTCTCATAATAACTTTCAGTAGCAACATGAGCAAACTCAACAATATAACCATCACATAAAGCATTCTTATCATGAGTCTCATGCATAAAATTATTACTCTCCACATAAGCATAATCAATTTTATTAGTTGTAGTGGGAGCAAATTCAACAAAGTAGCTATCATTATTATTCTCATCATCAAATATAGGAGGCATATTGTATTCATAATCAAATTCATCCTCCATAACAGGTGGCAACAAAAGACTACTATCATTATAATCATCATAAATAGGAGGTAAAGAATCATCAAAGAAAATTTTCTCCTCAATGCTTGGTGGACTAAAAAGATCATGCTCATCAAAACCAGCTTCCCCAAGCTTAGAATTTTCCATATCATTAGCAACAATGGTGTTCAAAGCATTCATACTAATATCATTGCTACTAGCATGCAAATAAGATTCCATGGGTTTTTTAATTTTCGCATTAAACCATTCATGTCTTGACTCAGGAAATAGAATAAAAAGCTCACAGATGTTGTCCATTATGCCTTACTAGTGTAAACAAGAAACAAAAAGTTGCAATTGCAGGATCTAAAGGAAATAGCTTCGAGCACAAACACAATGGCGCCAGAAAAGTACTTTACCTGGAACCGAAGTATGAGTGCCTTTTACCTTTCCTCCCGGCAAGCAACGGCGCAGAAAATAGCTTGATGTCTACGTTCCCCCTCCTTTCTCAGAGATGTGTTGGGCCTCCAAGAGCAGAGGTTTGTAGAACGGCAGCAAGTTTTCCCTTAAGTGGATACCCAAGGTTTATCGAACTCAGGGAGGAAGAGGTCAAAGATATCCCTCTCATGCAACCCTGCAACCACAAAGCAAGAAGTCTCTTGTGTCCCCAACACACCTAATAGGTGCACTAGTTCGGCGAAGAGATAGTGAAATACAGGTGGTATGAATATATATGAGCAGTAGCAACGGTGCCAGAAAATAGCTTGCGGGCGTGTAGTTGATGGTGGTAGTATTGCAGCAGTAGTAACACAGTAAAACAGTAAACAAGCAGTAGTAACTCAGCAGTATTTAGGAACAAGGCCTAGGGATTACACTTTCACTAGTGGACACTCTCAACATTGATCACATAACAGAATAGATAAATGCATACTCTACACTTTTGTTGGATGATGAACGCATTGCGTAGGATTACACGAACCCTCAATGCCGGAGTTAACAAGCTCCACAATTTGTTCATATTTAGTAACCTTATAGTGTAAGATAGATCAAAAGACTAAACCAAGTACTAACATAGCATGCACA
Source organism: Lolium perenne (assembly GCF_019359855.2). Lineage (NCBI taxonomy): Eukaryota > Viridiplantae > Streptophyta > Magnoliopsida > Poales > Poaceae > Lolium > Lolium perenne. The sequence goes on from NC_067245.2 coordinate 310,586,504, forward strand.
CTATCGCCTTCATGCATATGTAGGAGGAATAGATCACATCAATACCATCATAGTAATAATTAACTCCACAATCTACAAGAGATCATGATCATAGCCTACGACAAGAACCACACGGTGCACACACTAGTCACCTTTACACACGTGCAGGAGGAATAGAACTACTTTAATAACATCACTAGAGTAGCACATAGATGAATTGTGATACAAAACTCATATGAATCTCAATCATGTAAAGCAGCTCATGAGATCATTGTATTGAAGTACATGGAGAGAAATTAACCACATAGCTACCGGTACAGCCCCGAGCCTCGATGGAGAACTACTCCCTCCTCATGGGAGTAGCAGCGGTGATGAAGATGGCGGTGGAGATGGCAGCGGTGTCGATGGAGAAGCCTTCCAGGGGCACTTCCCCGCTCCGGCAGGGTGCCGGAACAGAGACTCCTGTCCCCCAGATCTTGGCTTCGCGATGGCGGCGGCTCTGGAAGGTTTCTGTGGTTTTCGTCGAACGCCTCAGGGTTTTCGATCCAGGGGCTTTATATAGGCGAAGAGGCGGCGCAGGAGGGTCGAAGGGGCGACGACACCATAGGGCGGCGCGGCCAGGGCCTGGGCCGCGCCGGCCTAGGGTCTGGGGGCCCAGTGCCCCCCTCTGGTCCTTCCCGGGTGTTCTGGATGCTTCCGGTGAAAATAGGAACTTGGGCGTTGATTTCGTCCGATTCCGAGAATATTTCGTTACTAGGATTTCTGAAACCAAAAACAGCAGAAAACAGGAACTGGCACTTCGGCATCTTGTTAATAGGTTAGTTCCAGAAAATGCACGAATATGACATAAAGTGTGCATAAAACATGTAGATAACATCAATAATGTGGCATGGAACATAAGAAATTATCGATACGTCGGAGACGTATCAGTGACCACAATTAAAACCTAGGCCATATTTGAGATTCAAACCATGTGTCATTAGGTGAATATAACTAGAACCCTAAAATTGCTCATTAATTAAATCTTATGCTTCAATTATTGAACATAAGAAACACCTAGTGCTAAATCCTATAATTAAACCCATGTGTGGTGATTAACCACTTATATCCACCACTTAGCCTTAAGACCAAACCATGATGAGAGTAGTATCTACTCTAGGTATTTCATGGTGTTATTAAAATATAATACTAGTGCTAACCAAGAAATAGGATTGTAATAAACCTTACAAGACCTTCTTAATAAATAAGCGTCCACATAAAATCATATGCAAATGACAACATTCTCAAATAAGAGATCAAGTCCTTAGAAATATTTAGGTACATGAAATCATGGCCATAAAATCCAATTCCTAAATAAGGAACTAAGTAAGAAGATATGCTTTATAAATTATTCTTACAAAGTAATATCAAATTAAATCCTACCTACCATTAGGTATATAATCAGAAGAGCTTTTGAAATGTGTTTTGAACACTCATTTGTTAAGTATTCAAACCACCTCACATAGTGGAATACTTAACTCAAATTCCAAGGGTAATTATTAAGTGAATATGTTACTACCTATTTAAAAATCTCCTAATACACCATTAAAGTACTTAAAGAATCTTGGACTAATCCTGGTATGATTCAAATAAGCAAGACCTGCAAAATTAGAAAAGAATTCAAATCTGAATTCAAAACAGAATTATAAAACAGAAAATAAAAACAGAAAAAGAAAAGAGAGGAGAAAAACTTACCTGGACCTCACCTGGCCGCAACAGCCCAACTGGGGAGCCCAGTAGCAGCCCATGACCAGCCCACCTAATAGCCCACTTACCCCTTCACGAGGATAAGACCGAAGACAACGTCTTCATCTTCGTCTTCGCTAGCGTCGACGCACGGCAGCTCGCCACCGCGATGGAGAGGCCACGTCCCGCGGTCGTCGCCGCCGTTGTTGACCGCCAGCGCACGCCGGAGGAGGTATAAAGCGCACAGCAGCCCTCAATTTTCCCTCTCTTCGTCTCAATCGGCCAAAATCCCCAAACCCTGGCTCCCAGACCATCACCTATCGCCGCCGATAGAGGCAGCCCCAGACCTCGCCGTGACCACCATCGTCACCGCCATGCTCGACATGGTCATCGTGCAGAAGGAATCGAGCCGGGGTGACCCGTAGAGTCGTCGTCGACCTCGTTTCTCCGACGGTCGGAGCCATGAAATCCAGTGAACCAGACCACCGCAAGCCACGCCGTCATGTCCTACGTCCTCCTGGTGAGCCGCTGATCCTCCTAGCATGCTCGCCGAGCTCGATTGCGTCCCGCAGTGTCGCCGCGCCATTCACCCGTGCCCGCCGCCGCAGTACCACGCCACCGGCTACACTCCGGTGACCTAATCGGAGCGGCACCGCCACCATAATGCTCACCATGACACGCTGAGTCGATTAGGCATAGTGGTGCGTCCACGGGAGTAGCCCAACACCGGCGCCATTGCCGTTTGACCGCCGGCCAGAAGCTCCCTGGCCACGCCAGCAATTTTGACTCCGGTCAATGCCATGTGGCAGCCAATGTGGCCACTGCCCCACCAGTCAGTGACTGTGTGGGTAAGCTAACCGGGTAGCTTTAGTAGTTTTCTTTTAAATTTAAATCCAGAAAATTGCTGCAACTTTGAATAAATGTAGAAAATTAATTTTAACTCCTAAAAATAAAAATGAGATATCAAAATTCTTATAAAAGTAAAGTCTATCCAATAAAAATATAATATGAAATTTTTATTTTTAATAAAAAATTAATTGTTTTAAACTTAATAATTAAGTCTTTTCTTTTAACTCTAAATGCAATTAAAAAAATTCAGAAATTAAGAAAAGTTTCTAAAATAAATAAAAACCAGTAAGTAAATAAAGAAAACATTAAAACTAATTTTCTTTATTTGTAACTTATTAAATCCTTATTAGAGGGATTTAAACCCTGGATAATAATTATCTTAATTATTAATTCTTTAAAAATAATAAAATGCCAAATCCAATATTATTTTTATTTCAAAGTTATTAATAACTTCAATTTTATAATGAAGTTATTAATCTAAGAACTATATGGTAATTAGGAAACCCTAGTTCCATTAAGAATAAAATTCTAAATTCACAAGTTCATGTGAAAACCTAAAACCCTAATTCAATTATGAACCAAACCCTAACTCCACTATTTCATGTGAACCCTAAATTGTTTCTAAAACCTAAACCCTAGTTGATAACATGTGATCATGATACTTACTTCTTCATTCATAGATCCATAATTAACAACTAAATACATATCCAAGTCCACATGAAATGTCGGAACCCTATCACTAATAATTTAGTATTCCATGTATGCATACCCATCAAACCTAGATGATCAAATAGGGTCAACCAAGTGTAAACCCTAGTTCTTATTACCAAAGCCATCATCCTTAATTATCCCTAGTTAGCATCACACTATTGTGATGAACTCCAACAGCAAGTATGCCCAATATTTTGCATTACATACAATACTCCACTAAACCCTATAAGTACTTCATAATTATGAATCATCCTATTTAGGAACCACCCATTCCTTACTCAGTGGGTCCAATAGCAAACCCTAGACAACCTCAACTCTAATTGAGATACTTCTTATTACTTAAGAAGTATGTTCTTCAAAAGTTATTCTTTTGAAGTAAATAAAGAGTCATCATCAACCTTGCCTAATAGGACCTATAAACTCTAGCGATCTAGCACCAGTAAGATATAACCAACCTTAATAGCAACCATATGTAATTAATTGCTTAAGATGCTTAGGCTTAACTCAACCCTACAAGTTCTAGCTATTGATGAATCCAACATTGTTGTGATCCATTTAATCCTTACTCCAGAAGTTACTTAGAACCATAGTAAACCATAGAACCCCACAATCATAATTATCATACTTGTTCTTTATTAAAGAACATGTTCTTCAAAAGTTATTCTTTTGAAGTATATGATAAGTAACCATTAACCATGCCATATACTGCTAAAACCAACAACTGTTCATGCATGTTAGAATTATACCAAATTTTATTGTTGTGCGCTATTAATATTTTTGTTGTGATGTATTGCACTACTTGTTTATAATACCAAGTAATCAACCCTTAATAAGAACCTTGATTGTGAAACATCTCTAAAAAGTGCAACACACCTTGAACTAATCATTACAACTCATCAATCCTAAATCATCGGGGTTAGGTCACGCTTAGAGCGATTGCATCTCATACTTATGCATTATTGCATCCCTGCCAATCTTTTAAACATCGTCCTTACCGGACGATGATGCTATTTCAGAATTTGGAGTTATTGCGTATCGAAGAACTTGCCTGCATAATCTTGCAGTCAAGAAAGGCAAGTTCATTGCTTGCTCATGTCATTTTGAGTATTTTTACCAAATTACTTGCAAAGTACTATACTTATCACTCTTGCATGAAAAGCAAATTACTACTTTCATAACTATGAATATGACTATGTGGTGGGCAATGGAACCATGGTATGAGTATGGTGGAGGTTCCATTGCAATGGGTTTGTATCCATCTAGGATTAACAACAAATGTCGTCCAGTGATTCTTGTGCCATAATACCCGTGTTAACCATAAGATCTGGAGTGGGACGGAGTAGTCAAGTGTGTTTCCTCCTCTCGTACATCAACGGATGCGCTTACCATAGCAGTTGTGTCTTGCGAGAGCAACTTGAGGGTGGGGATCCCATTCTAATTCCCCACGGTAATGTGGTCTATGATGGGTTGCAACGGCCGGCGAAGGTATCATGGTTGCGACCTGATAGTTGTCGAGGTCGAAAGGTATCCAAGTGATACATACCGGCGAGGACCCAAGGTCGGAATTGCAACAAAGGGTGGGTGTGCGAGGTCGCGGGGGAATGCAATATTGACTAGGACCTTATACCGGGCCTCACACCACGGAAGTGTGAACGGGGAAATTGCCCGGTTGGCACCAAGGTTAAGATCTCTTATGGGTAAAGCAACACACCTCTGCAGAGTGTAACAAACCGTGACCTATCACTCCCTGTTCCGGGTTATGGAACTGCGAACGCGGCCGGAAAGGAACTCCATGAAGTTCTAGACACCCGGTGAAGGCTGACGGACATAGCTCTTCAGAATAAAAGCGACCTTTTGAAGAAATGATTACAAAAACTTGCATTGCCTTGGACTTTCTGGTCCATGGTTGTAGCTAGTGCATTAAACACCTCTTTCCTATAATGAACTTGTTGAGTACGCTCGTACTCATCCCACCCTTAAATCCCCTGCTTAGATATGGAGGCATCAAAGGAGAATCTACAGTGAAACTCGAAGGCCGAGGAGTCAACAACTAATTCAAGGGGCAGGACCCTGTCAGAAGAGTCAAATACCACATCTACCATGGAGTAAACCTAGACTAGGAATAGAAGGGAACTAGATTCCTAAACCTAGCTCCTATTTAGCTAGAATCTATTCATAGCCTCTATAGCTAGTCAAAACCTCTACAAGTAGAGTTAGTGATAAGATTAGACTACGAGTTGTTCTTCTGGAGTTAATTTGCAGTTTTACCTCATTGTAAAGTAGGAGGCTATGTTGATCTTCTGTAAAGAGTCAGAGTTGTAATTCTATAGACATGCCTTGGACCCGCATATGTTTCTGTTGTACCACTCTGAGCGATGTAATACTAGTGGAACGGTGTTTCATTGGTGTTATGTCAGACTTGCATACTACACCATGCAGTGGTATGCTGGGTCACTACACAAGTGTTGTGGGTATACTTCATAGGTGTACCATCGACAGTGGCTAGATCCGGCAAGCCCGGGTGGCCCACAGATGGTGGTGGTGGCATATGGCCCACCGGGTGGCCCAGTTGATGTTGATCAAGATGGAAGATGTCCGGCCCAGGAACAGGAAGCCGGATCCAGCCCGACCTGCGCCAGGAGTCGGATCTGGCAAGGCCCATGTAGGTAGCCGGATCCAGTACGACAAGTTAGGTATATGCGGATCATTGACCTGCACGGCAATGTGTTGTACCGTAGTTAGGCAACTTGTATTCCGGCAAGGACTCTCCGTGTAACCCTAGATCCTGGCGCCTTTATAAGCCGGATCCTGGGAGCCTTTAGGGCAAGACAACCACAACTCATTGTAACAACGCGAAGCGCTCAGATAATTCCAGACAAGCAGCAGTAGGCCCTGTCTTCAAGCAGGTGTTCCGAAGCAGGGTAAATCGCGTACCACCATCCCGGTAGCTCTCCGCCCAATGGCCCCTACTTCTTCTCCCCCTCGTGAGGATCCCTCCTCCGAGGTACCGTCGATTAGGAACCGACAGTTGGCGCCCACCGTGGGGCTAGCGGCGTTTGGAGGCCGGAATCGGGCGGTTTCCACCTTCGGAGGCATCGGCGAAACCATCGTCGTGGGGCGTGTCTTGTATGCCTGCAACTTTCCGATCGTCCCTCAAGACGAGTGCTGGATTTTGGCTAGGACAGACCCCATCAAGCCCTCCATCATCCCGATCGGCGGGATACACATCTTCATCGGCAAGACCATCGATTCCGATGGAAACGCGCTGGTAAGTAACACAGCCACGCCAGCTGTTGTGCAGGACATGGTTGCTAAGATCCGATCTGAGTCGCAGGAACTTTCTAAGGAAGATTCTGCCTTAGATCTGGAAATTTCAAAACCCACCATATCCGCCCCTGAGTAGGAAACAAAGGTGGAAGACCACTGCAGATCCGCCTGGGTTTCCCAGGTGTTAGAAAAGCAGAGGTGCCACTTCGTGCACTTCCTCCCACACAATGCAGGATCCGCCCCTCCTCAAGAAGGTGCTGGACCATCACTGGCAGAGGATGCCGGCGATTCCAAGTACCAAGAAGGTGCTGGACCATCGCAAACAGAGGATGCTGGAGGTTCCGAGTATCCAGAAGGTCCCGGAGCAATGAAAACTCGATATTCGACAACCTTAGCCCGCTATCTTATGACGCATCCTCTATGGATTCCGAAGAGAATAATGCTCTAATGAAGGAGATGGAGGATAGGGAGAAAGCTGACGCCGAATCTTCTCCACCAAAGCAGGTCTTCGCGACTGTGGTTGGTATGGATGAGGACGACGATTCAGAGAAGACTCCGCCTCATGCAGCAATCCCAGGCCCATCTCAGCCGGATGCCCTGCAGAGAGTTCATACTCAGCAGAGGGAGCAACCGCTAGGTCGGGCCCTAGACTTCCAGGAAGGGATGACTGATGAAGCGCTCATTGCGATAGCTGGCAACGACGGAGATAACGTCAAGAAGAAGGACATCCTCACCAAGCCAATCACTGCGGAGGAAACCGCATATCCGAAGGCTCTCGAAGCCCGGCGAAAAGAACTCCTGGCGGAAGCTGAAAACATAGTCAGGATCACAGCATCAGTCCTACAGGACAAGATGGAAACTGACATAATGTATAAGCGCGCCCGAGAGAATGAGCGCTTGATAGAGGAAGACCTTGCAAAGGCCAGGGAGCTCACGGAAAAGTGGAAAACAACGGTCAAGAAAACCCATGAGGAAGCTAGGAGGCTGCGGAGAGACGCTATCCTCCCTCGCAACATCAACTTCGATGGTACCACTCACCACAAGCCCCTACCAACTCCAAAGGATAACATGAAGAAAGCGGCGGAGCTCTTGGCTAAGGACAATGACCAGATTGACATTGAGCATCTAAGAGCAGTCGTCACCACAGCCATGAAGCAACAGAGTAAGGCGGATACTTCGCGCAAGTTAGAATCTAACCCAGATGCATGTGTGTCTACAGCGCAAAACCGCCCCTCCAGAAAGCCAAGGGAGGCCCGTGATGATCAGTCACGCACCGGATCTTCGGAGCGTCGGAGGAAGACCAGGGAGCACCCAGATCCAATCCCCATATCTTCGGGCAAGGGAAAGGGCGCGATGTACTCTGGCAAAGACAAGTACCGGAACCCATCTCCTCCAAGGAATCAGCATGCGCCTCCACGCCCCCGCCAGTGCAGTCCTGCCAGAAACATCAGACCCCATGGGCCGGGCGGAATCAATATCCGCGATGACGCTGAGCCGAGGAGGAGCCAAAACAATGAGTGCGCACCTGAGCCAAGGAAGAGCCAGAACAATGACCGCGCTCCGGAGACCAAACAACCCCGGCGTGATGGAGGCAGCCGCCGCGATGACGGAGGAAGCCACCACAGCCGGAGCCAGCATCTCCAGGACGATCACGGAGAGCATGAGGCCGGAAGCAAGAGGCATAATAAGCCCCCGCACGGCTCTCCGTCACCACCACCTAGTAAGGGAGGCGGAGGCAGAAGATCTCGCTCCTGCCCAGAAACCCCTGGCCACAGGCGGAACTCACGTGATGCGCGGGAACGCCTGAAGGAATACAAGATTGGCTATATTGGTCCAAAGTGCTTTGGAAAAAGGATTCGCGAGGAAGCAACGCCAAAAGGCCTAAGCCTCAAGCTACCCGGAAACTTGAAGCATTATGATGGCAAAGAGAGGCCTGATACCTGGATTGATAACTACTTCAATGCTGCCAACTTTGCTGGAGGGACCCCAAATATGGCTTGGCGCATGCTCCAGTTGTACCTTGTTGGTCCGGCCCGGGTTTGGTTAAGTGACCTCCCGGTGAACTCCATCTTTTGCTGGTTTGACCTGAAGATAGCCTTCGAGGCACACTTTAGGGGCACCTACAAAAGACCATCCACGGCCAGTGACCTGCAGGCGTGCATACAGAAGAAAAACGAAACCTCCCGAGAGTACCTCACTCGGTGGTTAGATACAAGAAATAACTGTGAGAGCATCGATGATCGAAGAGCTATGCTGGCCTTCATAGGAGGTTTGCAGATGGGAGGACTGCTCCGGCACAAGCTAATGTGCGAGTACAATGACCAGAAGCTGAACCTGGATAAGATGATCTCCATCGCCAGCACCCACACCCCCGCGGACGATGACGCAGGCGGAGAACTTCTGGCCACACCCTTACCCTTGCATCAGTAGAAGAAAAACCACGATGGCAACAATAAGCGGAAGAATCCCCCATATGACCAGAAGAACAACGGCTACGACATGGTGGCCGTGGTGTTCCAGCGAGGTCAAGGTGGCGGAAGAGGCCGCGGCCGCGGAGGCGGAGCCGGCAGGGGCCAGCGGCGCGCTGACGAAGTCACGTCTACCGGAACCCGCGCTCCCAAAACCTATGAAGAGTACAGGGACATGCCGTGCCTGGCTCACATTGATCCGGTAACAGGCAAGTCCTCACACACCAATCGCAACTGCAAATGGGTCAACGATCTTAAGACAGATCCAAAAGCAGGATACAAGCGTGCAAGGAAACACCACCCACGCGACAAAGGAGGCAAAGGAAAGAACAATGATAAGGACGAGGAAAGCTCCGAGGCTATGGATGAGGATACAGCTTCGCCGGATCCCAAAGAGGGTACTGCAGCCAACACCTCCAATCCCTTCGGAAAGAAAAGTGCAGGTGCATATCACACCTTCCTTGGAACCCCAATAGTTCGGGCAAAGAAATCCGCCTTCCGGACCCTGAACGCCACGCTTCCAGCTGTGCCGCAGTATGTGAAGTGGTCGGAAAAACCATGCACATTTGACAAAGCCGATCATCCGGCCGTCATCCCCAAAGAGTGCTACGCCTTGGTTGTTAGTCCCCGCATCGATGGGTATGACTTCTCCAAGTGCCTCAGGGACGGCAGAGCCAGCCTAAACATCATGTACCTGGAAACTCTAGAGAAGATGAACCTTACCAAGGAACAGCTTAAGCACAGCACCACGGAGTTCCATGGTGTGGTTCCGGGTAAGAAGGCGAACTCCTTGGGCAGCATCAAACTTCTTGTGGCTTTCGGTGATGTTAACAATTACCGTGAGGAGATGATCACATTTGAGGTTGTGCCCTTCAAAAGTTCCTACCACGTGATGTTCGGCAGGCCAACTAACCATAAGTTCCATGCAAGGTCGTGCTACATCTACAACAAGCTCAAGATTCCGGGTCCCAAAGGCATGATCACCGTATCCGGAGACTACGCAAAAGCTCAAGACTGCGAGGAAGGCGATGCCGCCTTTGCAGAATCAATTATTTCTGGAGAGGAGCTGCAAGGCTACAGGGCCGCGATGGATCCGGCTGAGATGCACACCACCAAGAAGCAGATATCCGACCAGAAGACCACGTTCAAGGCCCTGATACAGACCTCAAGCAAGGGGACGCCTCCAAGCAGGTTTCGTTGGGAGCTAACATCGATCCGAAATAGGAAGACGCGCTCGTCGAGTTTGTGCGGGCAAACATGGATATCTTCGCATGGCAACCTTCTGACATGTCCGAAGTTCCAAGGGAACTCGCCGAGCACTACCTCAACATAAATTCGGGCGCAAAACCGGTGAACCAAGCTATGTGACGATTTGGTGATAAGAAGCGTCGCGCCATAGGAATGGAGTTAGCAAAGTTACTAGAGGCAGGTTTTGTAGTAGAGGTTATCCACACTGTTTGGGTCGCAAATCCCGTCCTTGTACCCAAAAAGAATTCTGAAATACTAAGAATGTGCATCGATTACTCTGGCTTGAACAAAAACTGCCCAAAGGATCCGTTTTCCCTGCCGCGCATTGACCAGGTCATTGATTCGACGGTGGGGGCGGAACTTCTCTATTTTCTTGACGCATATTCCGGGTATCATCAGATCCGGATGAAGGAGTCTAACCAAAAGGCGACTTCCTTCATCACTCCCTTTGGCACTTATTGCTATGTTACCATGCCCTTTGGCTTGAAAAACGCAAGTGCCACATATCAACGAACGATGCAGCGGTGCCTGAAGGACCAAATTGGCCGGAACGTGCACGCCTACGTCGATGATATTGCGGTCATGACTCGGAAAGGATCCGACTTGATCAGCGATCTGAAGGAAACCTTTGAAAATCTCTGGAGGTACAAGATGATGTTGAATCCGCTGAAGTGCGTCTTTGGCGTCCCAGCTGGAAAACTCCTTGGCTTCATTGTCTCTCACAGAGGCATTGAGGTGAACCCGGAAAAAATCAAAGCTATCCTCAACATTAAGCGGCCAACTTGTCTCAAAGATGTACAACGATTAACTGGTTGCGTTGCTGCAATTAGTCGATTTGTTACTCGTCTTGGCGAGAAAGCCCTACCTTTGTACAAACTACTGAAGAAAACAGACAAATTTGTCTAAGACGATGCAGCCGACGCAACACTACCGGAGTTGAAGATCATACTCTCCTCCCCACCTATCTTGGCAGCACCAGCAGAGGCGGAGTCTATGCTCCTCTACTTGGCAGCTTCCAACAAGGTCGTCAGCATAGTCATCGTGGTGGAGCGAAAGGAAGAAGGCCACGAGTATGGAGTCCAACGACCCGTCTACTACATCAGCGAGGTCCTCACGGAATCCAAGCAACGCTACCATCACTTTCAGAAGCTGGCCTATGGAGTATTCCTAGGTAGCCGAAAGCTAAGGCATTACTTCCAAGAGCATCCAATAACAGTCGTGAGCAGAGCTCCACTGTCAAACATCATCAACAACTCTGACGCAACAGGACGTGTAGCGAAGTGGGGAATAGAACTTTCTGCCTTCGATATCAGCTACAAAGCTCGAGATGCAATCAAGTCACAAGTTCTGGCAGGTTTCCTCATCGATTGGACTGAAGCACCGGAGGGCACACCTGTGCCGGAACCAGAAGCTTGGGTTATGCACTTCGACGGCTCCAAGCAACATCAAGGCTCGGGGGCTGGAGTTACCCTCAAGTCCCCCACTGGAGAAGAACTGCAGTACGTTCTGCAGATTCACTTCGAAGCCACCAATAACATGGCGGAGTACGAGGCTCTACTACATGGACTGCGCATCGCGAAGGAGATCGGAATCAAGCACATCACATGCTGTGGAGACTCCGACCTGGTGGCACAACAAGTAGCCGGAACCTGGAACGCCAGGAATTCCGTCATGGCGGCTTACAGAGACGAAGTTAACGTGATCACCAAGTGCTTCCTCGGATACGAAGTCAAGTACGTCAGAAGAGACGATAACACAGCGGCAGACATGTTGTCCAAGCTCGGATCCGGCCGAAAGCCAATTCCACCCGGAATTTTCCTAGAGCATTTACGGACACCCTCGGTGAAGGGCGCTAACCCAGAAAACCCGGATATGGCAGTGTCTCCGGCTAAGGAGGTGATGGTTATCACTCCGGCTTGGACCAGACCTTTCCTGGAGTACCTGATGGATCAAAAGTTGCCGGAGGACAAGGTTCTCGCACGACAGATCATCAGGCGAGGAAGGTCCTACACAGTAATTGATGGACAACTCTACAAAAAAAGCGCAAACGGATTTTTCCAAAAATGCGTCTCAAACGCATATGGCATGGAAATTTTGAGAGAGATCCACCTTGGCGATTGCGGGCATCACGCCGCTCCCAGATCACTCGTTGCAAAAGCTTTTCGGCAAGGTTTTTTCTGGCTTACAGCAAAAGCAGATGCTGAGAAAGTAGTCAAAACTTGCCGTGGCTGCCAGTACTATGCCACACAACCAAATGCACCAGCTCAAGAGCTGAAGACCATCCCTATTACTTGGCTGTTCGCGGTCTGGGGGCTCGATATGGTTGGAAAATTGAAAAAATCTTCTCCTGGTAGTTTTGAATACCTCTTAGTCATGTGTCGGGGGTTTCACCCCCGGTAGGTCAAGAGTATGGCAAATACGCCTAAGTCTTGAGACTAAAGACCGGCTTACATTAGTAATCCGGATGAGCTTAGTTTTAGCCTAACGTAAGGGCGACCGGATTAAAGGTCGCCACAATCATGCAACCCGGAATGCCCATGAGGGTATACCGGAATAAAGGTTACCAGAATAGAGTAAACCGGAAGGCTCAAGGAAGAGCCAAAACCTGAGAAGAGCAAAGAGTGAAGTTCCGGTTTGTTCCGGATAAAACGGTGTACTGGACCGGCATAGAGCCAACGGTCATATACGGGAGTCAAAGATGCTCTTTATTCGGAACAGGACAGGAGTGAGCTAAGCGGATTCACCTTTAAATGAAGCCCTGAAGCCAAAGCAGAAGCTGATGAAGAAAGCATCCGTAGACCGACCGAGGAGGGTCACCAGACAAGGGGTGCAGAGGAGAATGTCATGCCCTGAGGCAAAGAAGCTTTATAAAGGTGGCTGATGTAGGCTTAGATTCCTTCTTGCTTCCTTCTCATGTAAGCCACCTCTCCACTATATAAGGAGAGGGGCAGTACCCTTGCACGAGAGGTTCGGATTAGGTTACAATCTAGCAGTTTCTGGTTCAGGAGTGGTTCTCTTCCTTAGGGTTTCCCCCTCTAGCTCATCTTCAACCTCTGGCCAAGGGCCGGAAAGATCTCTGCTTGTAGCTCCTTGTTGAGTTCATCCAGTATAGACATGCAGGAGTAGGGGTGTTACCTCCTCACGAGGGCCCTGAACCTGGGTAGATCGTGTGTGTTTGCGCTTGTTTCCTACATCCTCCCCTCCTCCGGATCCCCTTGCGCACATCCGGCCCCAACATAAGCCAGCCCATGGCATCTGTTTGTTCACCACGATGATAGTTGGCGCCCACCGTGGGGCCAGCAGCTGCGCACGCTGGGGTTCATATCCGGATGAGCTTAGTTTTAGCCTAACGTAAGGGCGACCGGATTAAAGGTCGCCGGAATCATGCAACCCGGAATGCTCATGAGGGTATACCGGAATAAAGGTTACCGGCATAGAGTAAACCGGAAGGCTCAAGAAAGAGCCAAAACCTGAGAGGAGCAAAGAGTGAAGTTCCGGTTTATTCTGGATAAAACGGTGTACTGGACCGGCATAGAGCCAATGGTCGTATACGGGAGTCAAAGATGCTCCTTATTCGGAACAGGACAGGAGTGAGCTAAGCGGATTCACCTTTAAACGAAGCCCTGAAGCCAAAGCAGAAGCTGACGAAGAAAGCATCCGTAGACCGACCGAGGAGGGTCACCAGACAAGGGGTGCAGAGGAGAACGTCATGCCCTGAGGCAAATAAGCTTTATAAAGGTGGCTGATGTAGGCTTAGATTCCTTCTTGCTTCCTTCTCATGTAAGCCACCTCTCCACTATATAAGGAGAGGGGCAGTACCCTTGCACGGGAGGTTCGGATTAGGTTACAATCTAGCAGTTTCTGGTTCAGGAGTGGTTCTCTTCCTTAGGGTTTCCCCCTCTAGCTCATCTTCAACTTCTGGCCAAGGGCCAGAAAGATCTCTGCTTGTAGCTCCTTGTTGAGTTCATCCAGTATAGACATGCATGAGTAGGGGTGTTACCTCCTCACGAGGGCCCTGAACCTGGGTAGATCGTGTGTGTTTGCGCTTGTTTCCTACATCTTCCCCTCCTACGGATCCCCTTGCGCACATCCGGCCCCAACATAAGCCATCCCATGGCATCTGTTTGTTCACCACGGCGACAGTTGGCGCCCACCGTGGGGCTTCATCACCGCTTCCGGCGAGCGTGTGGTCTCCGGCCTCATGCAGCGCCTTGGCTCGCTGGACTTCGTCAGCGACAATGCCGGCAGCTTCGCCAACGGCACCAGGTTCCCCAGGAATGGCGGCATCATAGTCTTCGGCTCGCACCGCGTCTACGTCGGCACTGTGCCGGAACGCCGGTACCCCTCTGTGGTGCTGGTGGCGCCGGATCCACCCAGGTCTTGCGCAAACTGCGGGTCGCGTACCGATCGCCCCGCTGGCAGCGTTGAGGTGCTGATGACCGGTGCTGACGATATCGGCAAAGGAGCTACCGAAAACAACATCGCCCCCGCCAAATCCGCGCGCACGACAAAACCCGCGCTCGAGCGGAACGAGAACGTCGCCGGTACCTCCAACGTACCTCCGGCTTTGACCCCTCTTCAAGCCGCCATGGATGTGCTATCAATGCCCATCGCACCCAATGCCGATGCAACAGCGACCCAAGCAGAGCTGGAGGCATATCGCAAGGCGCTTCTTACCGGAGCCGCGGACGCGGCTCGCGCCCAGCGGGATCTCAACATAACCCTACGTGAGTATAATGCTGCACATGGCTTTGCTTCTGTTAGTGCTGATCTGGCTAGAGTAGCTGCAACCCGTCTTAGAGGTCGTAACCTAGACAAGGACTTGCGCTGGGAAGTTCATTCTGGAAAATCTATGTCAGCATCGCTTGCTCCGTTGGAAAAACCTAAGTATAGCACACCTGATAAAACACTTAGAGCCGCTCAAGCTGCAGTAGAGGCACTGGATTCTTTATCCGGTGACGCTTTGATGAAACAACAAGCTCGAGTTAAGGAATTACTCGCTATGGCTGCTAAACAAACTGCAGAGGCGGCCCGGAGTAAACAAGCTGGAACATCTCAGGTCGTTCATTCGGCTAGAAATGCCAAAGAAAAATCGCATGGGCAGGCCTCGTCCCCCCATCCGGACAGAAGAAGAGAAAAAGCTGTGAACACGCAGCAAATGACTGTGTATGATCCAGTTCTGGCCGGAAAACAAAAAGCTAGGCTGAACAATGCCGGGAGAAAAAGCCAAGGGGCAGGCCACGGCTATGCCGAAAATGGCGAATCCGGACAAAACTATCGTCTAGCAAGATCGGGCCATGCCGGTCCAGAAATGCCGCCACCAAGATACCCAAGAGGTGTGGGGGCAGCTGTGGCCCGGTATGAAGAAGAGGATTCGGGTGTGGAAATAACGGGTTACCACATAAACCCTCTGGGAGATCGTGTGGGAGAAAGGCTCCTCCTGGAACAAGATGCAAGCCACAAGTTGGACAGAGTTTATCTGTCCGAGATAATCGAAGCAGAAGGTCCTCCGGGTCCACCATGCTTCGGCCCCCGGATCATGAGGGAAGAACCCCCAATGCGCAACTTTCAGCTGCCCCGGGACATGAGAACCTATGAAGGAAGCACGAAGCCGAAAGATTGGCTTGCTGATTATATCACAGCGGTATATGTCGCTGGTGGAGGTGGCTCCGTCCCAGGAGGAGGAAACCGCCGCTGGGCAGTAAGATTCATACCGTCAGTGCTGGTAGGACCCGCACGCATCTGGCTGAATAATTTGCCTAGAGGAAGCATAAACGGGTGGCTTGATTTCGAAGAAGCCTTTGTCAGCAACTTCAGCAGCACATACTGATGTCTACGCACGCTTCTATTCCTGTAGACAGTGTTGGACCTCCAAGAGCAGAGGTTTGTAGAACAGCAGCAAGTTTCCCTTAAGTGAATCACCCAAGGTTTATCGAACTCAGGGAGGTAGAGGTCAAAGATATCCCTCTCAAGCAACCCTACAATTACGATACAAGAAGTCTCTTGTGTCCCCAACACACCTAATACACTTGTCAGATGTATAGGCGCACTAGTTCGGCGAAGAGATAGTAAAATGCAAGTGATATGGATGAATATGAGTGGTAATAACAATCTGAAATAAATATGGCAGCAAGTAAACATGCAGTAGAACAGTAAATAAACGGTGATTCGATATTTGGAAACAAGGCCTAGGGATCATACTTTCACTAGTGGACACTCTCAACAATGATCACATAAATAAATAACTTCTCTTCACTTGTGCTACTTTCTCACACTCTCTTGTTGGATAACAAACACCATTCATTGTGTAGGGCTATAAAAGCACACCTCAAGCCGGAGTAAACAAGCTCCACAACATCCGGAGTTCATATTAAAGTAACCTCTAGAGTGCATAATAGACCGTTGCAATTTAGACCGAGTACTAACATAGCATACACACTGTCAACAATAGCTATGAAAGGGGGAATAGATCGCATCAATACTATCATAGTAATAGTTAACTTCATAATCTACAAGAGATTACAATCATAACCTACGCCAAGTACTACCTGATGCACACACTGTCAACATTACATCATGGAGGAGGAATAAACTACTTTAATAACATCACTAGAGTATCACATAGATCAATAGTGATACAAAGCTCATGATCACATAAAGATCACATGGGAGAGAGAGATGAACCACATAGCTACCGGTAGAGCCCTCAGCCTCGGGGGAGAACTACTCCCTCCTCATCATAGGAGACAGCAACGGCGATGAAGATGGCGGTGATGTCGATGGAGATGACTCCGGGGGCAATTCCCCGTCCCGGCAGGGTGCCGGAACAGAGACTTCTATCCCCCGAAACGGAGTTTCACGATGGCGGCGGCATCCCTGGAGTCTTTCTGGAGTTTCGTCAATTGGTGTAGGGTTTTTAGGTTTCGAGGGATAATATAGGCGAAGAGGCGGCGCGAGGAGGTGCCTGGGGGGCCCACCCCATAGGGCGGCGCCCCCCCTCTTGGCTGCGCGAGCCTATGGTGTGGGGGCCCTGGGCCTCCACTCCGTCTCCCCTTCGGTGTTCTGGTCCGTCTCGGTGAAATAAGATGTTTGGCTTTCGTTTCGTCGAATTCCGAGAATATTGCCCGAACAGCCTTTCTGGAACCAAAAACAGCAGAAAACAGGAACTGGCACTTCGGCATCTTGTTAATAGGTTAGTTCCGGAAAATGCATAAAATCATTATAAAGTGTGAGCAAAACATGTAGGTATTGTCATAAAACTAGCATGGAACATCAGAAATTATAGATACGTTGGAGACGTATCAAGCATCCCCAAGCTTAGTTCCTACTCGCCCTCGAGTAGGTAAACGATAACAAGGATAATTTCTGAAGTGACATGCTACCATCATAATCTTGATCAATACTATTGTAAAGCATATGAGATGAATGAAGTGATTCGAAGCAATGGCAAAGATAATGACTAAACAACTGAATCATATAGCAAAGACTTTTCATGAGTAGTACTTTCAAGACAAGCATCAATAAGTCTTGCACAGGAGTTAACTCATAAAGCAATAGATTCTTAGTAGAAAGTTTTGAAGCAACACAAAGGAAGATATAAGTTTCAGCAGTTGCTTTCAACTTCAACATGTATATCTCATGGATAATTGTCAACACAAAGTAATATGATGAGTGTAAATAAGCAAGTATGTAGGAATCAATGCACACAGTTGACACAAGTGTTTGCTTCTAAGATGGAAAGAAGTAGGTAAACTGACTCAACATAAAGTAAAAGAAAGGCCCTTCGCAGAGGGAAGCATGGATTACTATTTTTGTGCTAGAGCTTTTATTTTGAAAACATAGAAACAATTTTGTCAACGGTAGTAATAATTCATATGTGTTATGCATAAGACATCCTATAAGTTGCAAGCCTCATGCATAGAATACCAATAGTGCTCGCACCTTGTCCTAATTAGCTTGGATTTACATGGATTATCATTGCATAACATATGTTTCAACCAAGTGTCACAAAGGGGTACCTCTATGCCGCCTGTACAAAGGTCCAAGGAGATAGATCGCATTTGATTTCTTGTTTTTGATAGATCTCAACTTAGGACATCCATACCGAGACAACATAGAAAACAGATAATGGACTCCTCTTTAATGCATAAGCATTCAACAACAGATAATATTCTCATAAGAGATTGAGGATTAATGTCCAAACTGAAACTTCCACCATGATGCATGGCTTTAGTTGGCGGCCCAATGTTCTTCTCTAACAATATGCATACTCAAACCATTTGATCATGATAAATCACCCTTACTTCAGACAAGACGAACATGCATAGCAACTCACATGATATTCAACAAAGGTGTAATAGTTGATGGCGTCCCCAGAAACATGGTTACCGCTCAACAAGCAACTTATAAGAAATAAGATACATAAGCTACATATTCTTTACCACAATAGTTTTTAAGGCTATTTTCCCATGAGCTATATATTGCAAAGACAAAGAATGAAGTTTTAAAGGTAGCACTCAAGCAATTTACTTTGGAATGGCAGAGAAATACCACATAGTAGGTAGGTATGGTGGACACAAATGGCGTAGGTTTTGGCTCAAGGTTTTGGATGTACGAGAAGTATTCCCTCTCAGTACAAGGCTTTGGCTAGCAAGGTTGTTTGAAGCAAACACAAGTATGAACCGGTACATCAAAACTTACATAAGAACATATTGCAAACATTATAAGACTCTACACTGTCCTCCTTGTTGTTCAAACACTTTACCAGAAAATATCTAAACTTTTAGAGAGACCAATCATGCAAACCAAATTTCAACAAGCTCTACAGTAGTTCTCCACTAATAGGTGCAATCTACATGATGCAAGAGCTTAAACATGATCTATTTGAGAGCTCAAAACAATTGCCAAGTATCAGATTATTCAAGACAACATACCAATTACCACATGAAGCATTTTCTGTTTCCAACCAAATAGCAATAAACGAAGCGATTTCAACCTTCGCCATGAACATTAAGAGTAAAGCTAAGAACACCAGTGTTCATATGCAACAGCGGAGCGTGTCTCTCTCCCACACAAAGAATGCAAGGATCCGATTTTATTCAAACAAAAACAAAAAATAAAAGCACACAGACCCTCCAAGTAAAGCACATAAGATGTGACGGAATAAAAATATAGTTTCACTAGAGGTGACCGGATAAGTTGTTGATGAAGAAGGGGATGCCTTGGGCATCCCCAAGCTTAGATGCTTGAGTCTTCTTGAAATATGCAGGGATGAACCACGGGGGCATCCCCAAGCTTAGACTTTTCACTCTTCTTGATCGTATTATATCATCCTCCTCTCTTGACCCTTGAAAACTTCCTCCACACCAAACTCAAAACAATCTCATTAGAGGGTTAGTGCATAATCAAAAATTCACATGTTCAGAGAAGACACAATCATTCCTAACACTTCTAGACATTGCACAAAGCTACTGAAAGTTAATGGAACAAAGAAATCCATTCAACATAGCAAAACAGGCAATGTGAAATAAAAGGCAGAATCTGTCAAAACAGAACAGTACGTAAAGACGAATTTTTTAGCGGCACTTAAATTGCTCAGATGAAAACGCTCAAATTGAATGAAAGTTGCGTACATATCTGAGGATCATTCACGTAAATTGGCAGATTTTTCTGAGTTACCTACAGAGGGGGCTACTCAAATTCGTAACAGCAAGGAATCTGTTTCTGCGCAGTAATCCAAATCTAGTATCAACTCTCTATCAAAGACTTTACTTGGTACAACAATGCAATAAAGTAAAGATAAGGAGAGGTTGCTACAGTAGTAACAACTTCCAAGACACAAAAAAACAGTAGCAAAATAAAAACATGGGTTATCTCCCAAGAAGTGCTTTCTTTATAGCTATTAAGATGGGCTCAGTAATTTTGATGATGCTCTCGCAAGAAATAAGAGTTGAAGCAAAAGAGAGCTTCAAAAGCAAATAAGAAACACTTTTAAGTCTAACCCACTTCCTATGAAAAGGAATCTTGTACACAAATAAATTCATGAAGAATAGAGTGACAAGCATAGGAAGATAAAACACGAGTAACTTCAAGATTCTCAACATAAAGAGGGGAAACTTAATATTATTAAGATGCATATAACCATGTTTCCATATCTCATAATAACTTTCAGTAGCATCATTGATGAAATCCACAATATACCCATCACTTAAAACATTCTTATCATGGTTCATATGCATAAAAGTATCATTAATTTTGGCATAAGAAAAACTCTTCTTATTAATAGTAATTGGAACATGATCATTATCAAGAATTTGAACATGGTAAACAAGTTGCATACTAAGGGAATGGTTTTTGGCAATCCCATCATAACTATTACAAGTTTCATAAGGATAATTATAACCTGTGTCATAGCATTCTTTATAATAATTGTCAAAGATTGGAGGCATAGTGTCATCATAAGAAATAGAATAGTTATCTTCCACAGTATGTTCATCTGTAACCATGCCATCATTGTTACTAGAAGGAGATGTATCAAACATATAATCATCAGTAGCAAAAGGATTTTCAAACACCTCATCCCCAAGCTTAGAGCTGTCTATATCATTATGGGAGGAAGCATGGATAGTACTGATACTATGGCAATTATTAACATCATAATTTTCAGAATTAGTTTCCCAGAGATTTTCAATATCAAAAGTAGTGTGCTCTTCTAAATCATGATCACTAATGTAGGTAAAGGGCATAGGAAGATCATTGTACTCAGATTCATTATCATAATAATCATTAGGAGCAACATACTTACGGTTACCTATCGTTATCTCATACGCGCGGGGATATGCCGTTACCTCTTTCTTTTTATTTCCCCTCTTCTTCTTTTTCGTTCCCTTCTTCTTCTTCTTTTCCTTCTCCTTGTTCCCTTCTTTAGGAGGAAGAGGCTTGAAGGGAGGCTTCTCCACATAACCTGATTTATTTCCAGAAACAGTAGAAGAAACTTGGGAGGATTCCTCCTTTTTATTAATAAGTTTAAAACACACAGCGGTCCTATCATGTTTTGGCAAAGTGTCATCTTCTAAAATATTTTGTATGTAAGTATTTGTATGGCAATTATCAATGCAATAAGAAAGACACCCATGCAGGACACTATTAATATCAAGATCATTCATATCTAACAAAGAAATTTTTCTTGATGACTCTTCACACCCCAAAAATAAAGTAAGTTCATCATGCTGATTAGGAAGGATTTCATCATCACAATACAAGTTTGCAGCACTCATGGGGTTCGAATTATCATTGGAGGAGCATTGAAAATTAAAATGACCCACTCTATGGCAAAGTTCACAAATAAAAGGATAGAGGGCACAAACTTTTTCACCAAGATCATCTAGAGCCCTAAACCACTTTCTAGTTTTTTCATTCCTATGATGGATACAATATTCATCTTCGATTTGATTAATTCCACAAGGTCTATGCATTCCACAAAAATTAACATGCTTATAAGAAATAGTATTTTCAGAAGTTTGGGCATGTTTATTGCAATCATTAACATCAATTTCATTTTCCATGCAAGTGTCTTTGAAAGGTTCATGATACACGTACCAATTTTCTTTAGGAACATTAATATGAGAAGCAAAGGCTCTATAGCAATCGACCATAATGTGAGGATCAAGACCATTAGCACTAAGCTCTTGAAAATCAGCAGTTTGAGCGAAAGACTTAATGCAATCATGCATACTCGTAGTTTATACCTGATTCTTTACCTTTTTCATTCTCCCAATCTTCAGTATTGCTTTGAATTCTTTCAAGAAGATCCCATCTAGATTCAACCTCCTTGCTTGTGAAAGATCCCTCCAAACATGCATCTAGATAGTCCTTGTGGTGTCCTGAAAGCCTTGCATAAAAATTATTAGTAATAACATTACGGGGGAGCTCATGAATGGGACATTTGAGCATTAGTGACTTCAATCTCCCCCATGCTTGGGAAATACTCTCTCCATCACGAGGATAAAAGTTATAAATGTAATTCCTATCAATATGCACTTCATGAGGAGGATAAAATTTAGAATAAAAGAGAGGTACAATTTCCTCCCAACCAAGAGATCGACCATTCTTCAGCATCTTATACCATTCTGCAGCTCTGCCCTTTAGAGATATAGAGAATAGCTTCCTCTTAACTTGGTCTTTTGAAATACCTGCACTCTCGAACAACTCGCATAATTCATGTATAAAGAGTAAATGATCACTAGGATGGACAGTCCCATCTCCAAAATAGCAATTGTTCATAGCAAGTTCAACAATTCTCATAGGTATCTTGAAAGGAATACTTTCAGTCGGTGGATTTAAATTATCACAAGCATCATTAGAGTAATCGCATATGGGAGATAAAGTATCATCAGAGAAAATTTTCTCCCCTAAAGATGGGAAGCTAAAAAGATCATAAAAACTAGCTTCCCCAAGCTTAGACTTCTCCATAGCATTAGAAGTAATTGCGTTCATACTAATAACATTGCTACTAGCATGCAAATAAAGTTCCATAGGTTTTTTAATTTTTGCATCAAACAATCCATGTCTTAACTCAGGAAAAAGATTAAAAAGCTCACTAAATTTTTTGTTGTTTTCCATTATGCCTAACTAGTGAAATAAAAACAAGAAACAAAAAGATGCAATTGCAGGATCTAAAGGAAATAGCTTCGAGCACTGATGCGTGTGGTTGGCACGTCCGTTGGGAACCCCAAGAGGAAGGTGTGATGCGCACAGCGGCAAGTTTCCCTCAGTAAGAAACCAAGGTTTAATCGGACCAGTAGGAGTCAAGAAGCACGTTGAAGGTTGATGGCAGCGGGATGTAGTGCGGCGCAACACCAGTGATTCCGGTGCCAACGTGGAACCTGCACAACACAACCAAAGTACTTTGCCCCAACGAAACAGTGAGGTTGTCAATCTCACCGGCTTGCTGTAACAAAGAGTTAACCGTATTGTGTGGAAGATGATTGTTTGCAGAAAACAGTAGAACAAGTATTGCAGTAGATTGTATTTCAGTAAAGAGAATTGGACCGGGGTCCACAGTTCACTAGAGGTGTCTCTCCCATAAGACGAACAGCATGTTGGGTGAACAAATTACAGTTGGGCAATTGACAAATAAAGAGAGCATGACCATGCACATACATATCATGATGAGTATAGTGAGATTTAATTGGGCATTACGACAAAGTACATAGACCGTCATCCAACTGCATCTATGCCTAAAAAGTCCACCTTCAGGTTATCATCCGAACCCCCTCCAGTATTAAGTTGCTAACAACAGACAATTGCATTAAGTATTGCGCGTAATGTAACTAGTGACTACATCCTTGAACATAGCACTAATGTTTTATCCCTAGTGGCAACAGCACATCCATAACCTTAGAGGTTCTTGTCACCCCTCCAGATTCACGGAGACATGAACCCACTATCGAGCATAAATACTCCCTCTTGGAGTTACTAGCATCAACTTGGCCAGAGCATCTACTAATAACGGAGAGCATGCAAGATCATAAACAACACATAGATATAACTTTGATAATCAACATAACAAGTATTCTCTATTCATCGGATCCCAACAAACGCAACATATAGAATTACAGATAGATGATCTTGATCATGTTAGGCAGCTCACAAGATCCGACAATGATAGCACAATGGGGAGAAGACAACCATCTAGCTACTGCTATGGACCCATAGTCCAGGGGTAGACTACTCACACATCACACCGGAGGCGACCATGGCGGCGTAGAGTCCTCCGGGAGATGATTCCCCTCTCCGGCAGGGTGCCGGAGGCGATCTCCTGGATCCCCCGAGATGGGATCGGCGTTGGCGGCGTCTCTGGAAGGTTTTCCGTATCGTGGCTCTCGGTACTGGGGGTTTCGTCACGGAGACTTTTTATAGGCGGAAGGGCAGGTCAAGAGGCGGCACGGGGGCCCCACACCACAGGGCCGCGCGGCCAAGGGGGGGGCCGCGCCGCCCTAGGGTGTGGCCCCTCCGTGGCCCCTCTTCGTCTCTCCTTCGGACTTCTGGAAGCTTCGTGAGAAAATAGGCCCCTGGGCTTTGATTTCGTCCAATTCCGAGAATATTTCCTTACTAGGATTTCTGAAACCAAAAACAGCAGAAAACAAAGAATCGGCACTTCGGCATCTTGTTAATAGGTTAGTTCCAAAATGCACGAATATGACATAAAGTGTGCATAAAACATGTAGATAACATCAATAATGTGGCATGGAACATAAGAAATTATCGATACGTCGGAGACGTATCAGCATCCCCAAGCTTAGTTCTGCTCGTCCCGAGCAGGTAAAACGATAACACAGATAATTTTTGGAGTGACATGCCATCATAATCTTGATCATACTATTTGTAAAGCATATGTAATGAATGCAGCGATCGAAACAATGTATATGACATGAGTAAACAAGTGAATCATATAGCAAAGACTTTTCATGAATAGCACTTCAAGACAAGCATCAATAAGTCTTGCATAAGAGTTAACTCATAAAGCAATAATTCAAAGTAGAGATATTGAAGCAACACAAAAGAAGATTAAGTTTCAGCGGTTGCTTTCAACTTGTAACATGTATATCTCATGGATATTGTCAACATAGAGTAATATAATAGATGCAATAAGCAAATATGTAGAAATCAATGCACAGTTCACACAAGTGTTTGCTTCTTGAGGTGGAGAGAAATAGGTGAACTGACTCAACATTGAAAGTAAAAGAATGGTCCTCCATAGAGGAAAAGCATCGATTGCTATATTTGTGCTAGAGCTTTGATTTTGAAAACATGAAACAATTTTGTCAACGGTAGTAATAAAGCATATGCATCATGTAAATTATATCTTATAAGTTGCAAGCCTCATGCATAGTGTACTAATAGTGCCCGCACCTTGTCCTAATTAGCTTGGACTACCGGATCATCACAATGCATTGTTTTTACCAAGTGTCACAAAGGGGTACCTCTATGCCGCCTGTACAAAGGTCTAAGGAGAAAGCTCGCATTGGATTTCTCGCTATTGATTATTCTTCAACTTAGACATCCATACCGGGACAACATAGACAACAGATAATGGACTCCTCTTTTATGCATAAGCATATACCAACAATTAATAATTTTCTCATTTGAGATTTGAGGATTGTTGTCCAAAACTGAAACTTCCACCATGGAGCATGGCTTTAGTTAGCGGCCCAATGTTCTTCTCTAACATATGCATGCTTAACCATATGGTGGTAGATCTCTCTTACTTCAGACAAGACGGACATGCATAGCAACTCACATGAAATTCAACAATGAAAAGTTGATGGCGTCCCCAGTGAACATGGTTATCGCACAACAAGCAACTTAATAAGAGATAAAGTGCATAATTACATATTCAATACCACAATAGTTTTTAAGCTATTTGTCCCATGAGCTATATATTGCAAAGGTGAATGATGGAATTTTAAAGGTAGCACTCAAGCAATTTACTTTGGAATGGCGGAAAAATACCATGTAGTATAGGTAGGTATGGTGGACACAAATGGCATAGTGGTTGGCTCAAGTATTTGGATGCATGAGAAGTATTCCCTCTCGATACAAGGTTTAGGCTAGCAAGGCTTATTTGAAACAAACACAAGGATGAACCGGTGCAGCAAAACTCACATAAAAGACATAGTGAAAACATTATAAGACTCTACACCGTCTTCCTTGTTGTTCAAACTCAATACTAGAAATTATTTAGACCTTAGAGAAACCAAATATGCAAACCAAATTTTAGCATGCTCTATGTATTTCTTCATTAATGGGTGCAAAGCATATGATGCAAGAGCTTAATCATGAGCACAACAATTGCCAAGTATCACATTACCCAAGACATTAATAGCAATTACTACATGTATCATTTTCCAATTCCAACCATATAACAATTTAACGAAGGAGAAACTTCGCCATGAATACTATGAGTAGAAACCAAGGACATACTTGTCCATATGCTACAGCGGAGCGTGTCTCTCTCCCATAAAGTGAATGCTAGGATCCATTTTATTCAAACAAAACAAAAAACAAAAACAAACCGACGCTCCAAGAAAAAGCACATAAGATGTGATGGAATAAAAATATAGTTTCAGGGGAGGAACCTGATAATGTTGTCGATGAAGAAGGGGATGCCTTGGGCATCCCCAAGCTTAGACGCTTGAGTCTTCTTGATATATGCAGGGGTGAACCACCGGGTGCATCCCCAAGCTTAGAGCTTTCACTCTCCTTGATCATGTTGCATCATACTCCTCTCTTGATCCTTGAAAACTTCCTCCACACCAAACTCGAAACAACTCATTAGAGGGTTAGTGCACAATATAAATTGACATATTCAGAGGTGACACAATCATTCTTAACACTTCTGGACATTGCATAATGCTACTGGACATTAATGGATCAAAGAAATTCATCCAACATAGCGAAAGAGGCAATGCGAAATAAAAGGCAGAATCTGTCAAAACAGAACAGTTCATATTGACGAATTTTAAAATGGCACCAGACTTGCTCAAATGAAAATGCTCAAATTGAATGAAAGTTGCGTACATATCTGAGGATCATGCACGTAAATTGGCTTAATTTTCTGAGCTACCTACAGGGAGGTGGACTCAGATTCGTGACAGCAAAGAAATCTGGAACTGTGCAGTAATCCAAATCTAGTACTTACTTTTCTATCAACGGCTTAACTTGGCACAACAAAATACAAAACTAAGATAAGGAGAGGTTGCTACAGTAGTAAACAACTTCCAAGACACAAAATAAAAACAAAGTACTGTAGGTAAAAACATGGGTTGTCTCCCATAAGCGCTTTTCTTTAACGCCTTTCAGCTAGGCGCAGAAAGTGTGTATCAAGTATTATCAAGAGACGAAGTGTCAACATCATAATTTGTTCTCATAATGGAATCAAAAGGTACCTTCATTCTCTTTCTAGGGAAATGTTCCATACCTTTCTTGAGAGGAAATTGATATTTTATATTACCTTCCTTCATATCAATAACAGCACCAACAGTTCGAAGAAAAGGTCTTCCCAATATAATGGGACAAGATGCATTGCATTCAATATCCAAGACAACAAAATCAACGGGAACAAGGTTATTGTTAACGGTAATGTGAACATTATCAACTTTACCCAAAGGTTTCTTTGTAGAATGATCAGCAAGATTAACATCCAAGTAACAATTTTTCAGCGGTGGCAAGTCAAGCATATTATAAATTTTCTTAGGCATAACAGAAATACTTGCACCAAGATCACATAAAGCATTACAATCAAAATCTTTAACCTTCATCTTAATGATGGGCTCCCAACCATCCTCTAGCTTTTTAGGAATAGAGGCTTCGCGCTCTAATTTCTCTTCTCTAGCTTTTATGAGAGCATTTGTAATATGATGCGTGAAAGCCAAATTTATAGCACTAGCATTAGGACTTTTAGCAAGTTTTTGCAAGAACTTTATAACTTCAGAGATGTGGCAATCATCAAAATTCAAACCATTATAATCTAAAGCAATGGGATCATCATCCCCAATGTTGGAAAAAATTTCAGCAGCTTTATCAAAGGCAGTTTCAGTAGCTTTAGCAGCTTTGTGCAGTTTTTCGCGCTTTGCATTAGAAGTGGAAACATTGCTAACACCAATTCTTTTATTAGTATGAGTAGGAGGTGCAGCAACATGTGTAGCATTAGCATTACTAGTGGTGGTAATAGTCCAAACTTTAGCTATATTCTTTTCTTTAGCTAGTTTTTCATTTTCTTCTCTATCCCACCTAGCACGCAGTTCAGCCATTAATCTTATATTCTCATTAATTCTAACTTGAATGGCATTTTCTGTAGTAACAATTTTATTATGATGATTCTCATTAGGCAAAACTTTTGATTTTAAAAGATCAACATCAGCAGCAAGACTATCGACTTTAGAAGCAAGTATGTCAATTTTCCCAAGCTTTTCTTCAACAGATTTGTTAAAAGCAGTTTGTGTACTAATAAATTCTTTAAGCATGGCTTCAAGTCCAGGGGGTGAATTCCTATTATTGTTGTAAGAATTACCATAAGAATTACCATAGCCGTTGCCATTATTATAAGGATATGGTCTATAGTTGTTACTAGAATCGTTCCGGTAAGCATTATTGTTGAAATTATTATTTTTAATGAAGTTTACATCAACATGTTCTTCTTGTGCAACCAATGAAGCTAACGGAACATTATTAGGATCAATATTAGTCCTATCATTCACAAGCATAGACATAATAGCATCAATCTTATCACTCAAGGAAGAGGTTTCTTCGACAGAATTTACCTTCTTACCTTGTGGAGCCCTTTCCGTGTTCCATTCAGAGTAATTGATCATCATATTATCAAGAAGCTTTGTTGCTTCACCAAGAGTGATGGACATAAAGGTACCTCCAGCAGCTGAATCCAATAAATTCCGTGAAGAAAAATTTAGTCCTGCATAGAAGGTTTGGATGATCATCCAAGTAGTCAGTCCATGGGTTGGGCAATTTTTAACCAGAGATTTCATTCTTTCCCAAGCTTGAGCAACATGTTCAGTATCTAATTGTTTAAAATTCATTATGCTACTCCTCAAAGATATAATTTTAGCAGGGGGATAATATCTACCAATAAAAGCATCCTTGCATTTAGTCCATGAATCAATACTATTCTTAGGCAGAGATAGCAACCAATCTTTAGCTCTTCCTCTTAATGAGAAAGGGAACAATTTTAGTTTAATAATATCACCATCTACATCTTTATATTTTTGCATTTCACATAGTTCAACAAAATTATTAAGATGGGCAGCAGCATCATCAGAACTAACACTGAGAAAATTGCTCTCGCATAACAAGATTCAGTAAAGCAGGTTTAATTTCAAAGAATTCTGCTGTAGTAGCAGGTGGAGCAATAGGTGTGCATAAGAAATCATTATTATTTGTGGTTGTGAAGTCACACAACTTAGTGTTTTCAGCGTTGGCATTTTAGCAACAGTAAATAAAACAAACTAGATAAAGTAAATGCAAGTAAACTAATTTTTTTTGTGTTTTTGATATAGCAAACAAGATAGCAAATAAAGTAAAACTAGCAACTAATTTTTTTGTATTTTGATTTAGTGCAGCAAACAAAGTAGTAAATAAAACTAAGCAAGACAAAAACAAAGTAAAGAGATTGAGAAGTGGAGACTCCCCTTGCAGCGTGTCTTGATCTCCCCGGCAACGGCGCCAGAAATTTGCTTGATGCGTGTGGTTGGCACGTCCGTTGGGAACCCCAAGAGGAAGGTGTGATGCGCACAGCGGCAAGTTTCCCTCAGTAAGAAACCAAGGTTTAATCGGACCAGTAGGAGTCAAGAAGCACGTTGAAGGTTGATGGCGGCGGGATGTAGTGCGGCGCATCACCAGTGATTCCGGCGCCAACGTGGAACCTGCACAACACAACCAAAGTACTTTGCCCCAACGAAACAGTGAGGTTGTCAATCTCACCGGCTTGCTGTAACAAAGAGTTAACCGTATTGTGTGGAAGATGATTGTTTGCAGAAAACAATAGAACAAGTATTGCAGTAGATTGTATTTCAGTAAAGAGAATTGGACCGGGGTCCACAGTTCACTAGAGGTGTCTCTCCCATAAGACGAACAGCATGTTGGGTGAACAAATTACAGTTGGGCAATTGACAAATAAAGAGAGCATGACCATGCACATACATATCATGATGAGTATAGTGAGATTTAATTGGGCATTACGACAAAGTACATAGACCGTCATCCAACTGCATCTATGCCTAAAAAGTCCACCTTCAGGTTATCATCCGAACCCCCTCCAGTATTAAGTTGCTAACAACAGACAATTGCATTAAGTATTGCGCGTAATGTAACTAGTGACTACATCCTTGAACATAGCACTAATGTTTTATCCCTAGTGGCAACAGCACATCCATAACCTTAGAGGTTCTTGTCACCCCTCCAGATTCACGGAGACATGAACCCACTATCGAGCATAAATACTCCCTCTTGGAGTTACTAGCATCAACTTGGCCAGAGCATCTACTAATAACGGAGAGCATGCAAGATCATAAACAACACATAGATATAACTTTGATAATCAACATAACAAGTATTCTCTATTCATCGGATCCCAACAAACGCAACATATAGAATTACAGATAGATGATCTTGATCATGTTAGGCAGCTCACAAGATCCGACAATGATAGCACAATGGGGAGAAGACAACCATCTAGCTACTGCTATGGACCCATAGTCCAGGGGTAGACTACTCACACATCACACCGGAGGCGATCATGGCGGCGTAGAGTCCTCCGGGAGATGATTCCCCTCTCCGGCAGGGTGCCGGAGGCGATCTCCTGGATCCCCCGAGATGGGATCGGCGTTGGCGGCGTCTCTGGAAGGTTTTCCGTATCGTGGCTCTCGGTACTGGGGGTTTCGTCACGGAGACTTTTTATAGGCGGAAGGGCAGGTCAAGAGGCGGCACGGGGGCCCCACACCACAGGGCCGCGCGGCCAAGGGGGGGGCCGCGCCGCCCTAGGGTGTGGCCCCTCCGTGGCCCCTCTTCGTCTCTCCTTCGGACTTCTGGAAGCTTCGTGAGAAAATAGGCCCCTGGGCTTTGATTTCGTCCAATTCCGAGAATATTTCCTTACTAGGATTTCTGAAACCAAAAACAGCAGAAACAAAGAATCGGCACTTCGGCATCTTGTTAATAGGTTAGTTCCAGAAAATGCACGAATATGACATAAAGTGTGCATAAAACATGTAGATAACATCAATAATGTGGCATGGAACATAAGAAATTATCGATACGTCGGAGACGTATCAAGCACTCACACACCGGCAACAGTGCTAGGAAATAGCTTAGTAGTCGGAGGATGTGAATACCTTTTACCTTACCTCCCCGGTAACGGCGCCAGAAAATAGCTTGATGTCTACGCACGCTTCTATTCCTGTAGACAGTGTTGGGCCTCCAAGAGCAGAGGTTTGTAGAACAGCAGCAAGTTTCCCTTAAGTGAATCACCCAAGGTTTATCGAACTCAGGGAGGTAGAGGTCAAAGATATCCCTCTCAAGCAACCCTACAATTACGATACAAGAAGTCTCTTGTGTCCCTAACACACCTAATACACTTGTCAGATGTATAGGCGCACTAGTTCGGCGAAGAGATAGTAAAATGCAAGTGATATGGATGAATATGAGTGGTAATAACAATCTGAAATAAATATGGCAGCAAGTAAACATGCAGTAGAACAGTAAATAAACGGTGATTCGATATTTGGAAACAAGGCCTAGGGCTCATACTTTCACTAGTAGACACTCTCAACAATGATCACATAAATAAATAACTTCTCTTCACTTGTGCTACTTTCTCACACTCTCTTGTTGGATAACAAACACCATTCATTGTGTAGGGCTATAAAAGCACACCTCAAGCCGGAGTAAACAAGCTACACAACATCCGGAGTTAATATTAAAGTAACCTCTAGAGTGCATAATAGACCGTTGCAATTTAGACCGAGTACTAACATAGCATACACACTGTCAACAATAGCTATGAAAGGGGGAATAGATCGCATCAATACTATCATAGTAATAGTTAACTTCATAATCTACAAGAGATTACAATCATAACCTACGCCAAGTACTACCTGATGCACACACTGTCAACATTACATCATGGAGGACGAATAAACTACTTTAATAACATCACTAGAGTAGCACATAGATCAATAGTGATACAAAGCTCATGATCACATAAAGATCACATGGGAGAGAGAGATGAACCACATAGCTACCGGTAGAGCCCTCAGCCTCGGGGGAGAACTACTCCCTCCTCATCATAGGAGACAGCAACGGCGATGAAGATGGCGGTGATGTCGATGGAGATGACTCCGGGTGCAATTCCCCGTCCCGGCAGGGTGCCGGAACAGAGACTTCTGTACCCGAAACGGAGTTTCGCGATGGCGGCGGCGTCCCTGGAGTCTTTCTGGAGTTTCGTCAATTGGTGTAGGGTTTTTAGGTTCCGAGGGATAATATAGGCGAAGAGGCGGCGCGAGGAGGTGCCTGGGGGGCCCACCCCATAGGGCGGCGCCCCCCCCTCTTGGCCGCGCGAGCCTATGGTGTGGGGGCCCTGGGCCTCCACTCCGTCTCCCCTTCGGTGTTCTGGTCCGTCTCGGTGAAATAAGATGTTTGGCTTTCGTTTCGTCGAATTCCGAGAATATTGCCCGAACAACCTTTCTGGAACCAAAAACAGTAGAAAACAGGAACTGGCACTTCGGCATCTTGTTAATAGGTTAGTTCCGGAAAATGCATAAAATCATTATAAAGTGTGAGCAAAACATGTAGGTATTGTCATAAAACTAGCATGGAACATCAGAAATTATAGATACGTTGGAGACGTATCACATACCGGAGGCCAAACCGCCCGCAGCAGCTAGCCATGTGCCAGCAGCGCGACGGCGAAACCGATCGGGAATATCTAACCCGGTAGAGTGCAACGAGAAACTCGTGCGAAGGTGTGATAGAAGCTCAAGCGATCAGTTGGTTCTGCAATGGCTGCAGGAGAGGTTACCCACTGTGGCAAAGGCTGCAGAGAAATATGCCAACGACATTGGCTGAAATGATCAAAGTGGCGGATAGCTATGCGCTGGGAGACCCGCTGCAACCGGCAATTGCGGCTGACCCGCAATCGAGATTCCCTCCTCACCAGGACTACTGGAATAACAATAACCATAGTAAAAGAAGGGAAGAGTTTCCGGATAGGAGGTACAGAATGCAACAAGTAGCCGTGGTACAAGATAATCCGGACGCCGGTGGAAGCCAGAGGCAGAAAACCAGAAATCATCAGTGGAACGGCCCAAAGAAACCGTGGGGAGAAAAGAAGCCCTGACACGATCAGCCGAAGTACACAATGGAATCCGCAATGGACCAACCGTGCCGTTGGCATACGCCGAACCCGGGCAAACCGGCAAATCACACAATCAGGGATTGCTCCTGGACCCGGAAATTGATGAAGGAAGGTTCAGATGCGTTGCCTCCACCACCACCTCTTACTGATGCGAACGCGCAACCGGTTCAGCCTCAGCAATACCGGCCTCAGCAACCAGAAGGAGTACACCAAGTAAACAATGGCGGTGAAAACAATACCGTGCCTCGAGCACCCCAGGGCCGGAATGTTTACCAAGATCCGGATATGTGCTGTGTCGTTTTCGTAACTGAGCCGATGGACAGGAAAAGTGTAAACCAGCGTTCCATGGAGGTTAATGTTGTTATACCGGCAGTACCGAGATACATGCAGTGGTCAGAACAAGAGATCACTTGGTCCCTTAAAGATCATCCGAAGGTGATGCCTAATCCGGGTGGCTACGCCCTGGTGGTTGACCCCATAATGCATGGGCCAGCAGTGCGAGTCCGGTTCAGCAAAGTGCTGGTGGACAACGGTAGCAGCATCAACATCATGTACCGGCATACGATGCATACGCTTGGCATAACTGAAAACATGTTGGAGCCAAGCCGAACGACATTCCACGGCATAGTTCCGGGTCTATCGTGCTCCCCGATGGGTAAAGTCCGGGTTGACATCCTGTTTGGCGGCCGGGATAACTGCCGTGTGGAGAATATTCTGTTTGAAGTGGTTGATTTGGACAGCCCTTACCACGCACTGCTGGGAAGGCCGGCATTGGCAAAGTTCATGGCCTCAACTCATACGGCTTACCTCAAGATGAA
Organism: Lolium perenne; assembly: GCF_019359855.2. Classification (NCBI taxonomy): domain Eukaryota; kingdom Viridiplantae; phylum Streptophyta; class Magnoliopsida; order Poales; family Poaceae; genus Lolium; species Lolium perenne. Next base: position 310,620,493 of record NC_067245.2, read on the forward strand.
GATACCGGCACCAAATGGCATCATAACCGTGGTGGGCAACTACAAGGTCTCGCTGGAAACATCCTCAGCTGGATCATGCTTGGCCGAGTCACTGGTCATAGCGGAAGAAAAAGAAGAATTCAAACTGCGGTCGCACTGGCGCAATCATCACAGCTGAATCTGGCGGCACTGAGTAACCCGCTCGGTGGAACGACATTCAAACCGCCAAAGGAGACAAAAGACATCGTCCTGGACCCGGCATACCCAAAGCGCACCATTCGCATCGGTGCCGGATTAAATGAGGCATAGGAAAGCGCGCTCGTCAGCTTCCTCCGTGAGAATCGGAACATCTTTGCCTGGTCTACTGATAACTTGGTGGGTGTGCCGAGGGAGCTGGCTGAGCACTCTTTAAATGTCCAGAAAGACGCTAAACCGGTGAAGCAGCCCTTGCGCCGTTTCGCTGAAGATCGAAGGAAGATTATCGGTGAGGAAGTCACTAAGCTGCTGGTGTCCGGTTTCATCGTGGAAGTCCTGCATACCGAATGGCTAGCTAATCCGGTACTGGTCGAGAAGTAAAAGGAAGAAGACCCGAAGGCACCGAAGGCCTGGCGCATGTGTATTGACTACACACATCTAAACAAGGCTTGTCCCAAAGATCCGTTCCCTCTGCCCCGGATTGATCAAGTGATAGATTCTACTGCTGGGTGTGAGTTGTTGTCTTTTCTGGATGCTTATTCCGGTTTCCACCAGATTCCCCTGAAAAAGGAAGATCAAATAAAAACCGCATTTATCACCCCGCACGGGGCTTATTGCTATGTCACCATGCCTTTTGGTTTGAGAAATGCCGGTGCAACGTACCAACGCTGTATGCAAAAATGCTTACATAACCAAATCGGTAAAAATGTGCAAGTTTATGTTGATGATGTCGTGATAAAAACTAAAGTAAAAGATACTCTGATCGAAGATTTAAGAGAAACATTCGATAACTTGCGAAGATTCCGGATGAAGCTTAATCTGCAAAATGCACCTTCGGGGTGCTAGCAGGAAAATTACTTGGATTCCTGGTCTCAAGCCGCAGCATAGAGGCTAATCCGGTTAAAATCCGGGAAATAGAAAGAATGGAGTTGCCCCGCTATTTAAATGATGTGCAAAAGTTTACCGGATGCTTGGCATCCTTAAGCCGGTTCGTAAGCCGGCTGGGCGAGAAAGCTTTGCCTTTATATGATTTGATGAAAAAATTGGACAAATTCGTTTGGACCGCACAAGCGGATGCGGCATTCAAGGAATTAAAGAAAATGTTAGCCACGGCTCCGGTATTGGCATCTCCTCTGCCGAAAGAGCCAATGTTGCTTTACATAGCGGCAACAAATCGGGTGGTGAGCGCTGTAGTGGTGGTGGAAAGAGAAGAAGAGGGAAAAACCGTGCAGAGACCGGTATACTATTTGAGCGAGGTGCTCTCCCTCTCAAAACAAAACTACCCGCATTACCAGAAAATGACCTATGGCGTGTTCATGGCCGCCACAAAGCTCAAGCACTACTTTGAGGAACACCCGATGACGGTGGTATGTGAAGCGCCTATCTCGGAAATCATTGGCAATAAAGATGCTAGTGGCTGGATAGCCAAGTGGGCAATCCAATTGTTGCCCTATGTCCCCACTTACCAAAGAAGAGATGCCATCAAATCACAAGCTCTGGCAGATTTCCTGGTGGATTGGGCCGAAATGCAATATAAGCCGCCAAAGCTGGAACCGGAATACTAGAGGATGCATTTCGACGGATCAAAGCTCAAGGAAGGACTACGCGCAGGTGTAGTTCTCACCTCACCGAAAGGAGATAACTTAAAATACGTGCTGCAGATACATTTCAGGGCATCAAACAACATTGCCGAGTACGAGGCGTTAGTCCACGGACTTAAGGTGGCAAAAGAAGTCAGGGTACGCCGGATCATTTGTTACAGAGATTCGGATCTGGTGGTGCAGCAATGTTCCGGAGATTGGGACGCAAAGGATGCAAACATGACATCGTACCGGTTTCACGTGCAACAAGTTGCCAGATTCTTCGAAGGATGCGAGTTTCACCATGTACCTCGGGCAGAAAATGAAGCCGCAGACACTTTATCCAAACTAGGCTCGTCCAGGCAAGAGATTCCTCTCGGAATAGCTCCGTCCCACCTCAGAAAGCCGTCGATCAAGCCAAGTCCAGAATCCGAATCCATTTATGTTCTGGAATCGCACGTTGTTCCGATGGACATTGACAACATTAACCCGGGAGTGCCACATCTAACCCGGGGACTGCGGGAGCCCAACCGGTTGAATCTATGCCGGTAGTTTGCATGGAGATTGATATGCCGGTTTTCCTCGTTCGGGAAGCACCATCTTGGGTGAAACCGATCAGGGATTTCCTGATCAATGGAGGTTTACCGGTTGAAGAAGCTGAATCGAGAAGAATTCAAAGGAGGGCCAAGGCTTACACCATTATCAATGGCGAAGTATACAAAAGAAGCGTTACCGGAGTGCTACAATGCTGTGTAGAACCGGAAGAAGGAAAAGAGATGCTCCGAGAAATCCACCAAGGGGAATGTGGGCACCATGCCTCATCCAGGGCGCTGGTGGCGAAAGTGTTCTGGCATGGGTTCTGCTGGCCCACGGCTTTGGAAGACGCTGAGGACATGGTCCGGAAATGCAATGGATGCTAGAGGTACAGTAAGCAAAACCACACCCCAGCATCCGGTTTGAAAACAATCCCAATAACTTGGCCATTTGCCGTGTAGTGCCTCGATATGGTTGGTCCATTCAAACCGGCAAGAGGGAACATGACTCACATCTTAGTCATGGTAGATAAGTTTACCAAGTGGGTAGAGGTTAAACCGATCCGGAAATGCGATGGGCACACTGCTGTGAAATTTCTGAAGGATGTCATATTGCGGTATGGTTATCCGCACAGTATAATCACCGTCAATGGCACAAATTTCACCAAAGGAGAGTTCACGCGGTTCTGTGAAGACAACAAAATTTGGCTTGATGTTGCCTCAGTGGCGCATCCTCAAGCCAATGGGCAAGTGGAAAGGACAAATGCCCTTGTGCTGTCCGGAATAAAGCCCCGGCTTATTGAGCCATTGGAAAAAATGCCAGGATGTTGGCTTGATGACTTACCATCTGTGCTGTGGAGTCTAAGGACCACACCAAACCGGTCAACCAGATATACACCATTTTTTATGGTATATGGAGCAGAAGCGGTCATCCCAACCGACATAATCCATGACTCACCATGAGTTCAACTCTATACAGAGGAAGAGGTCAAAGCGGCCCGAGAAAATGATATTGATTTGCTCGAAGAAGCAAGAGAATTGGCACTTGCCAGATCAGCTGTATACTAGCAAGCCGGAAGGTAAATCCAAGGGTGTTCCGGGAAGGAGACCTAGTGCTACGTCTGGTGCAGCGCACTGCGGGACATCATACGCTTGCACCCCCATGGGAGGGACCATTCATAGTGAGCAAGTCTTTGCACAATGATACTTATTATCTTATAGACGCACAGGAAGCCAAGAAAGGTGTAGCAGATAAATCCGGTGACGAAACCACCAAGGGGAATGTGGGCACCATGCCTCATCCAGGGCGCTGGTGGCGAAATAGTTCTGGCATGGGTTCTACTGGCCCACGGCTTTGGAAGACGCTGAGGACATGGTCCGGAAATGCAATGGATGCCAGAGGTACAGTAAGCTCTACTTCGCCCTTTCTATTCCTGAAGATGTAATGTAAGGAGTTCATGTACTTTGTTAAGTATTTTGCTATCAATAATATGCCGGCACCTCGAATGTATCTCGGAGACTGCCTTTGCCGGAATCGCATGCAATGTGTTTATTTTTCGGTATGCCGGTTTGTTTGTTGGGAATTCTCCTTTCCAGTTTAGTAATGTGTTTAACCTAAATGTGAATCTTCGACTTAGCTGCAGTCCGCAACCCGGCTTCATGGCAAGCAAGACAATCCGGAAGGATTTGAGCACATGAAAATCAAGAAAGAAACCAAAAACAAACAATCCGAACAAAAGTCTAACTAACCCCGGTCATACCTGTTTTTTTGTGAATTTTTTTTGAGTTTTTTCTCTAAGTTCGAGAAAATGTTTGCTTAGCAAAAGAACTTTGGGCCTCATACATAAAACACCCAAAAGAGGTAGACAGAGCCAAAGTAAAAGAACTAAGCATGCATTGGATTGAACTCGGGAATGAATCCGGAGTCTTCACCACGCAAATCGAAAAGAAAACAAACCGAAAGGTTTCCATCAAACCAAACTTACCGGTTTAGCATACCAAATTCAACGAGGTTCAAACATACCAATTCTAGCAAACTAAGCAGTTTTAACACACAAAAACAACTTAACAGTATATTACATCATGTCACCCGGCATACCGGGGATCTCACGAATTGTTTTTAGTGAGAAAGGACCAGAGTTTTTCACACATATTCCGGAGAGGAGTTCTCCGGAACTTGACCAGTGGTGGCGGGCTCATCATTGGTAGCAACGGTTTATTCGGCTGCTTCGGCTTCTTCTTCTTTGGCATCTTCAGCTTCCTCCTCACTGAGCTCATCCTCAAGATCCACAGGAGCAGGAACAAACGTGCTCGTAGGGGCATAATGAGCGATGCGGTAGGCCCGGTCGCGGCGCTTGGCGGTCAGGACATGATCTGTATCAGTTGGAGCATTGCCACGCATGGTGGTGAGGGTGTCTAGGTCCAGTGACTCGTACCAAGAGCAGACGGACCGCAGCGCTGTATCAGCCCCAGCCCGTGAAGCCGAGCGCCGCCACTCGCTCAGCCGCTTGCCGGATTCCAGAAGCCGGTCGGCAAGGGAATTGACGTTGTCCGGAACGGGTTCTTCAGGCCAAAGGCACTTGAAGACCTTGAGCGCGGCGTCCGGAAGCTGAGCAAGATGCTGGTCGATAATTTTCATGTGCGTGATACGGGAAGAGAGAGCTGTCAGGAAGTCCTCTGTGGTCCAGGGCGGAGTGGCATCGGAAGCCGGAACCTGAACCCAGGCTTTGGCAACGACCGCTTCGGCACGTACCTGAGAGTCCGGGAAGATTTCTGCGGAAGGATCAAAAGAGGCCGGTGTAAGAGTAAACAGGTAAGAAAAGAAAGCTTATAAGCAAAGGCAAAATACATACTCCGAGCTTTGTCGTCCAGGTCCTTGATGAGCTGGCCAACCGAGGCCTGGACTAGTGAGAGTTTGTCGTTCCGCTCCTTTTCAAGCTTCCGCAGCTTCCTCTCCTCCTCCAGCTCCTGGCGCAGTTGCTCCTTGGCCTCCTCCACCTCGGCCTTGCCAGCAGCGATGGCATCCTTCAGCGCTTCAGCGTGCTGCAGTCCGGCCTGGAACAGCTGGTCCTTGAGATTGGCAGTTTTGGCTTGCTGGGCCTGTAGATCGCGCTGGTGCTGGAGGGACAGCTCTTCCTTTTCAGCTGAAATCCGGAAGGAATGGAGTTAGCAAAATAAAGTAACAAGGGAAAAAGAAACCGACGGATGCGGCTTGCCTTTGAGTGCAGCAACTTGATTGGAAAGCAGATAAGAAAGCAAAAATGAGCGATCCGGAATAAAATTCCACTAACCCCGGTTATACCGGGTTTTTTTTCTCAAAGCTTTTTTCTCTAAGTTCAAAGATTGCATACCATGCTAAATGATTTTGGTACTCGTACGTCATACGCCCAAAGAGGTAGACATAGCCAAATATCAAGAAAGCAAAGTGGGCATGAAAGGGAACCCGGGGACTAAGCCCAGAGCTTTTAACTTCACAATGTTTAAGAGCGATAAACTGAAACGGTATCAACAAACCAACAGACTTAATTGTATATTACATCACCAAAACCAGTATACCGGGCTATTAACGAGCTGAATGTTTTAAGGCAACAGGATAAGTTTTAAGCCGCACCGGCTTCAGGAGCATGGGAAGTGCTTTCCGGATTCTGTTGGGACGAGGACGGGTCTTGAACCGCGGGATCGACCGGAACGGCAGCAGCATCCTCCGTCGTGATTTCCTCGTCAATGGCTTCCTCATCACTTTCTTCTTCTTCATCACTCTCTTCATCTTCGGCGTCAGGTGGCGCCGGAATGAACTGGCCAACAGAGGCATACCGGGCGATTTGGTAGGCGCGCTGCTGCCGCTTCTCTTGGAGCACCGGATCTATCATTGTGGGAGCGTTGGCACGGAGAGTGGCTAGTGCGTCCAAGTCAATGCCCTCGTACCAGGAGTAGAAAACTTCAGCGCCATATCCGCTCCGGCACGCGCAGCAGAACGGCGCCATTCATTAATCCGATGCCCACTATCCATGAGTTGCGCAGCAAGGAGTTCAACGCGCGTGGGAACCACCTCCCCGGGCCAGAGGCTGCGGCAAGCGTGAATGGCAGCCGCCGGAAGGAATCTTCCAAGTTTGCCCATGTAGGAAACTCGAGCAGATAATGCAGTTACATGGTCTTCGGTGCTCCACTGTCGGGGGCCAGGAAGATTTTCCCCCCGGTATCTATCGACAGCTTCAACCGCTCTGGGCTACGAGTCCAGAAAGTTTTCTACCGCAAGCAAAGTAGTTTTCCAGTATAAGGATAAGCCGGTACAAAGATGGAAAAAATGCAGGAAAAGAAACCGGAAACGTACTCTGCACTTGGCCATCTAGATCCGCGATGATTTTGCCCTGGGTCAGTTGGACTTCCTCAAGGCCGTCGTTGCGCTTCTTCTCCAGCTCGCGCAGTGCCCTCTCGTCGTCGAGATATTTCTGAAGCCGGTCCTACAGTTCTTTGAGCTCCTTTGAATGAAGCTCACCCAGGTCGTCCCGAAGCTTCTCCATCTCAGTTTTGGCGGCTGCGCCAGCTTCTTTAAGCTCCCGATGGTACTTCAGGCCGGACTGGATAAGCTCCTCCTTCAAGCGGGCGATTTCCTCCCTCCAGTTCTGCGATTCAGCTTTGTGCTCAGACAGCAGGGTCTCCTTTTCACCTGAAACGGAATAACAAGTGAGCAAATAAAAAAAAGTGCAAACATAAAGCACATGAAACAAACCTTGCAAAGCTGACACGCGGCTAACAAGCTCCTCCAGCTGGGGCATATCCTTGGCTTTGGCTGAGAAAGAAATTGAGCAAATGAGCGATCCGGCTTAAAAATGATGCCGGTGTACTAGCAAGAGGTCAGTAGCATACCTTGGCTTTCGTTGTATGCAAGCTGCAAGGAGGCATGAGCGTCGGAGAGCTCCCGGTGTTCCCACAGAAGATCTTCAAATAATTGCTTCCGGGATTCCAACACTTTCTGCACAAGTTTAAATCGGAATGGTCTTATTCAGAGAGAGTTATAAATATCAGAATATTTAAAGCTTCACGCTAAGTGTTACACACTTAATCCGAACCTCGGGGACTAGGAGTATGCACAAGGCATGGATTCTCTTTCAGAAGTTATCTCGGAAATGAAAACTCTAACCGTGATGTTTTCATCGACGTCATGCCAAGCAATGTCGGTCTCCCGCATGCAGCGTTTAAGCCGCCCCAGCTACGCGATGATTGGATGAGGTCCGCGAGGATCGGCAACGGGCTGGTGGTCTTTCCCTAACCCGGTGGTGATGGGGGTTAGGTCAGCTTCATTCCACACATCAGCACAAGCTTCCAAGGAACCGAGGCTCAAGCCATTCCGGTTTCGGTCGGTGATCCGGCATGCGTTTAGCGCGGCGAGCTCCGCGGCGGAAGTCGCTGCCCTGCCGGTATGTAGAGTGATGGATTTAGGATCAGCAACGGTGGAAGCAGAGGGCGTACCGGAAGCGTCGCCAGCGGAACCGGAGTGTGTCTTCTGGCCCGCCGCTTTCTTCTTTTTCTGCCCAGCAGAAGGGTAAACCGGAGGCGTAGCAGCAGTTGGGGCACTGGCGAAAACTGGAGGTACTTTAGTTGTTGGCGCAGGCGGTGGAGCAGAGGTATCTTCAGCAGTATCCACCGGCTTAAAAGATGCCGGCGGTGTCGGGGTAGAAACCGGCACAGAGGATGCCGGTGGAGCCGAAGTAGAAACCGGCGGCGGAACCGCCGTTGATTCCGGTGCACTGGCTTGTTCGCTACCGGCGCCCAGGTTGCCGGCGCCGGTGTCTTCTTCGCGTTTAGGGGGCGAAGTGAAATCATCCCTATCGCGGAGATCTTCGGGATCGGGGGCCGCGTTCCCCTCACTTGCTGCAGGCCCCTCGCGGTCGGATTGTTTACCGGTGGCGCCAGGCCCCGATGAAGAAGCTTGGCGCGCCAGTCCCTTCTTCTTGGAAGGGCTGGGGATTTGTAGCGTGGCTTCTGCAGTTGATGTTGTACTGGGAACCTTGGGAGGAAGTGGAGTCCTACCCGGAGCGCTTCGGCTTACCTCGAGAGGAGCGCTGGACATAAAAATAAGTGTTAGTACAAAACTAAACCGGATGCAAGCCGGAAGGATGAGATCCAATGGTTTACAAAAACAAAAAACATGAAGTGCTCTTACCCGGTAGAGGTCGCAATAGCTCTCCTGCTCGAGGTGACCTTCCGTTTCTTCACAGCTAGAGCGGCACCGGAACCGAAAGCTTGAGTGTTGGCTCTCTTGGGCGCGCGGGGACCTTCAACGCCGCAGGCCTCCGAGAGGCTAGAGGAACCACATCTTCCACCACCTGGCGCCCCGGAACAGCTGAAGCCGGATACAAAAAATATGCATATGAGAGAGGCATGGCATCATTTACCTCCAATGCGATGCAATCATCTTCATCGCTGCTGATATCGCTCACCCGGTTCCTTGACGAAGGGGGAACAAGAGTCTTACCGGAACCAAAGTTGAGCGCAGCCTCCATCTCGTGGGAAGGGGTATTCTGCACCGAATCCGGATCCTCTTCGTCGTACATGGTCCGATCCAGGGTGAAAGTTGCCGGTTCCTCCCGAGCTTGGCGCGAAAAATTCTGAAAGGAAAGATAAACCGTTAGATCGGAATAAATAGATTCGTACCGGAATTGACATTCCGGAAGTCCGCAAGGTCCTTACTTCCATAGGAGGAGGGTTATCCCGGGAGAATGGCTCCATATCCCACTCCCAATCATCTGTCATCTTGGTCTGAGCGATGGCTTTGACCTTGAGCACGACGTCCTTGGCGGAAAGCTCAAACGTGGAGATTCGGGTTGGATCCAGCGGGCCACTCATTTGGCAGATCTTATGGCACCACTCTTGGAGAGGCAACACACGACACGCAATGAACGTGCGCACGATGTCACCCGCGGTGGGTACACCATCGTTCCGGAGTCCCACGATATACCGGAGGATCCGGTTTGTCTCTGAGTGAGAATCCTTGGGATTGTATGTCCAGTTCGCCCGAGAAGGCTCGCCAGCAACATAATCCGGTAGATTGATGAGGTCCACGGGGCCGGTATTCTTCACATAGAAAAACGTCCGTTGCCACTTCCGGCAAGAATCCAATCCGGCCATCTTGACATGGGGGATTTTCTAGCGCGGAACCACAATGCAAGCCCCGCACTGGACCACCGGTTTGGGCAAAGGGAGATTGGGATCTTGGATAGAATTTATCCGGAGGGTGTAAAGCCGCGCCCACAGAGTCAGGCTGGGCAGGAGGCCAACAAAACCTTCGCAGAATGCGACAAAGGACGACAACAGAAAAACGGCGTTCGCCGGCAAGTGGTGAGGCTGCAGTTCATACCGGTCAAAGAAAGACCGGAAGAAGCTGCTAGCCGGTAAACCTAGACCGCGAATGAAATGTGCGGTGAAAACTACGATCTCGCCAGGTTCCGGTACTGGCGCTAGCTCCTCGCCCGGTATCCTGCACGTGACGCCCTCCGGTATCCTCCGAGACGGGTATAGCCAGTGTATTTCGGCTTCTGTCACGTCAGAGCCTTCCCACCATCCGCGTGTATAATCTAAGGCCGCACTGCTTCCGGCTTCGGCCTCCTCGGGGGCCACGAGTTCCTGCTCTTCCAGATCCATCTAACTCAGTACCGGACTCGACGGGTTACAAACAAGATTTCCGCAGAGCTACGCGCAAACTTAGATCTAGAAAAAGAGGAAAAAGAAAGAGAAATCTCGTGAGGAACTATTCGATCTAGCGAGCCAAGAACTACAAGAACGTCAAAAGCCACAGAGAAGATTATGGAATGCGAAGCGAGATCTACCAACCGAGGACGGGCAACGCTGCGTGCGGGTGCATGCGCGGCCGCAGGAACGTCGCCGTTGGCAGGTGAATCGAGGCACGGCAGGCTCCGTGCGAAGTCCGGGCGCAGCGGCGGCGGTGGTTCTCGAGGAAGTGAAGAGGATAACGCGAGGAAGGAGAAGAGGCAAGGGCAAGTGGGGGTAAAAAGGAACCCCCAGCCCTATTTATAACCGCAGTAAAATGATTGTGGGCCACGGGCCCACGGCACCCACGGCACCCACGTCGCCCACGTCGCCCACGACCTCGCGTGGTGCACACGTGGCGCGCTCCTGCACGCACCACCACAGGCCACACCAAGGGCCACAGAGATCAACTGCCTTGTAGTTTCAATGCGCGCGATTTCCAGAGTGAAACTGCCCGATTTGACCGCACGACGTCTGCCGCGTCAGAAGCGGTGACGCAAGTCTCTGACCGTTCGAATTTCGAAAAATTCTCGACACGCTCGAGAGCGAGAAACTTTGGAATCAAACCGGAAAGGGAGCGGTTTAGATATGAGGCTCCCTGGTTTAGATGGGATTTTTCCTAGAAGATGGCAAGCAACTATGTTGCCGGTATAAATGGAAACCGGAATAACTAATCCAGTACGCATGCACTGGTTGCACAAAGAACCTGCTGTGGCCCATCAGCTGGCATCGCTGGACCACACCAGCTTCGGGGACTACTGTCGGGGGGATGACCCCCGGTAGGTCAAGAGTATGGCAAATACGCCTAAGTCTTGAGACTAAAGACCGGTTTACATTAGTAATCCGGATGAGCTTAGTTTTAGCCTAACGTAAGGGCGACCGGATTAAAGGTCGCCGGAATCATGCAACCCAGAATGCCCATGAGGGTATACCGGAATAAAGGTTACCGACATAGAGTAAACCGGAAGGCTCAAGGAAGAGCCAAAACCTGAGAGGAGCAAAGAGTGAAGTTCCGGTTTGTTCTGGATAAAACGGTGTACTGGACCGGCATAGAGCCAACGGTCGTATATGGGAGTCAAAGATGCTCTTTATTCGGAACAGGATAGGAGTGAGCTAAGCGGATTCACCTTTAAACGAAGCCCTGAAGCCAAAGCAGAAGCTGACAAAGAAAGCTTCCGTAGACCGACCGAGGAGGGTCACCAGACAAGGGGTGCAGAGGAGAACGTCATGCCCTGAGGGAAAGAAGCTTTATAAAGGTGGCTGATGTAGGCTTAGATTCCTTCTTGCTTCCTTCTCATGTAAGCCACCTCTCCACTATATAAGGAGAGGGGCAGTACCCTTGCACGGGAGGTTCGGATTAGGTTACAATCTAGCAGTTTCTGGTTCAGGAGTGGTTCTCTTCCTTAGGGTTTCCCCCTCTAGCTCATCTTCAACCTCTGGCCAAGGGCCGGAAAGATCTCTGCTTGTAGCTCCTTGTTGAGTTCATCCAGTATAGACATGCAGGAGTAGGGGTGTTACCTCCTCACGAGGGCCCTGAACCTGGGTAGATCGTGTGTGTTTGCACTTGTTTCCTACATCTTCCCCTCCTCCGGATCCCCTTGCGCACATCCGGCCCCAATAAGCCATCCCATGGCATCTGTTTGTTCACCACGACGACATCGTGGTTGATAAATTCAGCAAGTGGATTGAGGCAAAGCCAGTGAGAAAGGCCGATGATGCTACAGCACTAAAATTTGTCTGCAGCCTCGTGGTGAGATACGGCATCCCACATAGCATCATCACAGATAATGGCACAAACTTTGCGCAAGGAGAACTAAAGGAGTACTGTCATGACGTTGGGATCCGGCTCGACCTCGCCTCTGTGTCTCATCCATAATCCAATGGGCAGGTTGAGCGGGCCAAACGGCCTCATACTAGCCGGAATCAAACCTCGCCTTGAAGAACTGCTGCGATGAGCAGCCGGAGCTTGGGCTGAAGAGTTAGACTCTGTTTTGTGGAGTTTACGAACAACCCCGAACAGGTCAACCGGTTTCACACCTTTCTTCCTAGTATACGGATCTGAAGCAGTATTACCTTCTGATATCATTCATGATTCCCCGCGAGTTTCTGCCTACAAGGAAGAAGATGCAGACGAGGCTCGGTAGCTATCTGTGGACTTGCTCGAAGAAGCTCGGAACTTAGCAGACCAATGTTCCACCATCTACCAGCAGAAGCTACGACGCTATCATAGCCGTCGAGTTCGGAATCACTCGTTTAAGGAAGGTGACCTGGTGCTCCGCCTTCGGCAAGTAAAGGATCATAAGTTGCAATCCTCATGGGAAGGACCCTTCATCGTCAGCAAATTTCTGCATAACGGATCTTATTACCTCGTCGATAGTCGCGAGTTAAAAGATAGACCTGCAAATTGGTATCGAAAACGAAAGAGGGAGGATCCGGGTGATATATACGATGAAACAGAGCGTCCTTGGAATATTGCACAGCTACGTCCTTTCCACACTTAGCAGTTATCAAATTACATACCCTGTAATAGTTATGCATGATCAATGAAATAAAGCTTTTGGTTCACTCTTTGAAGTCATCTACCTCCTTTAATTGTTCATTTTTTGATCGTGTATGTTTTCCGACTAAAACCACAGAGCTGGATATTTCCGCCTAGGCGTGTATAATGTTGTGATTTTCAAAAATCATCTAGTAGAACGTAAGCTTAAGTTTTCTGGACTATAATTTTTTTGTTGCGAACTTGTGGATTCCTAGTAGCGACTTCCGGCACCTAAGGCCGGGGGCTTGTTTCCGCGGTTATTGACGGATCTGCCATTAGGCCCCATCGCCGTCGGCGAGCTCTTCTGGCTAAAGGTCTTCCGGCTCGCGGAAGGTCAAGCCAGTAAGCCGGAGAATTCAGAAGCCAGCACTTGCTTTAAGTTAACAAAGAAACATGCATACATAAGATAAACAGTAGCAGGATTAGTATTTCCACCCATCGCATGCATTGTTGTCCCTAGCTACTTCAAATACGTTTAAGTTATATTACAAACCCACTCCGGGGCTGAATGATGCATTGCAAAGTTTTGTGTTTTCAGGGTCAGCCGGAGGACTCTGGTTTCTCGTCTGCAGAAGCACGATAATTGTTATCCTTGGCGGAATCGCCACTCGATTGGCTTGCGCTGGAGCTGGATCCCTCCTCCTCGTCTTCATCATCTTCTTCGTCAAATCCAGCCAGAAACTCATGCTTCTCGTACCATTCTTCATGGTTAACATGGGAAGCAAACAGTGAGTCCCAGCCGGAGACTTCTCGCAGGAGCAGCTTGATGTTCGTGGACTTGGGGACTCCAAGGGCAATTTTCCCGTAATCCATAGCCGGAAAATGTGCTTTGCACATGATCAAGGCACGAGAGGCGGCACCACGGGCGGAAGATTCCTGCCAATCTTGGATGAGCTCTGGAACAAGCAGCATCATGCGAGTCATGGTATCCATCACTTTAGTTCCGGCTCGCTTCAAGCTGAGTCATTTGGCAATTCCCCTCCAAGCGTTCATCAGATCTTCAATGGCGCTTCCGATGTCTTCATAGGCCTCGGTATGGGTGAGGTTCTCATCCTCTTTCCGCGCGAAGACAAGCTGAGCTGTTGCATGAAGATAATTGGACAAGTTTTCCATTTGAAAAGTTCGGAGTATATATTTAATGGTGAAATGATGGAATTTACGAAAAATAATTTTATCAATTGCTGTAGCTTCCGCCTCAGCAGCCTGCAGTTTGGAGGTCAAGGCTTGCACCTTGTCATCACTCGCCTTCAGCTTCTTTTTCAACTCCGCCTTGGCTTGAGCATGTTTCTCCTCCAGCTCCTTTTTAAGCTTAATCTCGTTTAGCTGAGATTCCTTGAGGGAGTTTTGGGTGGATTCATGCACAGCTTCAAGCGTCTTGAGTTGAGCTGAAAGTTCGTCAACTAAGGGCTTTTTTGCTAAGAGCTCTGGAACACGAAAAACATCTCAAATATACATAGTGTCATATGACAAAATGTATGGCCGGAGCCAAAAGGCAAGTCAAAGGGTTACCTTGATTGGTCTTTAGACGATCTTCAAGGATCTCTATTGTTCGCTGGTTTTCCGCCTCCTTCTCGCTAAGCATTATTCATTTCAGAATGAAGGGCGTGGGTTCTCTGCAAAGAGCATTATACAATTGTTACCCGGAAATAAAATCTGGGGGGCTAGGCGAAAGACAAATCTTTTTTGAGCAGGAAAATTTTAAGTTTCCGCAAAAAATTGTATAATCATGAAAGTAACAAAGTTGAAACATCAATTTAGCTATTTACTCGGAGAAAAGCATAATCCAATGCTTGGGGGCTGGTGTTACCTGGCGGATGGTCTTGTGTTCCGCGAAGAAAGTGTGGAGCTCATCTTCTAAGGTCGCCAATCGCTTTTGTTCAGTTTCTGGCGTACCCCAGACTTCATCCATCAAGTTTGATATTTCCTTGTGGCACTGATGAAGGGGAGCCTTAACGAGGACCGAAAAAGACCGAGGGTGTGTAGCAGGTGTACCATGGGCAGTCTTGATACGTCTCAAACGTATCTATAATTTTTGATGCTCCATGCTTGTTTTACACCAATTCTACTATGTTTTGCTTATACTTCGTTGCACTTTTATACATTTTCCGGCACTAACCTATTGACAAGATGCCATAGTGCCAGTTCCCAGTTTTCTGCTGTTTTTGGTCTCAGAAAAGTTGTACATGACATATTCTCGGAATTGGACGAAAAAAAATCCAAAGTCAATATTTTACCGTAACGAAGCCAGAGACCGAAGGGGGGTCGAAGAGGTGCAGCAGGGTGGCCAGACCACACCTAGGCGCGGCCTGGCATGGCCCGCGCCTAGGGGTGGTGTGGGCCACCCCGGCACCTCACCGACCTATCTCCTTCGCCTATTTATACATCTTCTCGAGAAAACCCTAGATACCCGAGCCTCCATCCATGAAAAGTTCCGTCGCGGCCGCCATCGCCGACCCTAGCTCGGGAAGGTTCTGAAGCTCTTCCCGGCACCCTGTCGGAGAGGGAGATCATCACCGGAGGCCTCTACATCACCATGCCTGCCTCCGAAGTGATGCGTGAGTAGTTCATCCCTGGACTACAGGTCCATAGAAGTAGCTAGATGGTTGTCTTCTCCAATTTGTGCCTCATGTTTAGATCTTGTGAGCTGCCTATCATGATCAAGATCGTCCTTATGTAATGCTACATGTTGTGTTTGCTGGGATCCGATAAATATTGAATACTATGTTGAGATCGACTATATATTTGCTCTCTGTTGCTAGTAGATGCTTTGGCCAAGTATGTACTTGTGACTCCAAGAGGGAGTATTTATGCTCGATAGTGGGTTCATGCCTCTAGTTTTCTGGAAGAGTGACAATAACTTCTAAGATTGTAGATGTGATGTTGCTACTAGGGAGAAAGCAACAATGCTTTGTCTAAGGATAATTCTATTATTTACTTTACACACATTGCTTGATGCGATAATCTGTTGCTAGCAACTTAATACTGATAGGGGTGCGGATGTTGTAATGCCCAAACAAATCTCATAGTAATCATCTTGTCATGTATGGTTTTTATTCTGTCAATTTCCCAGCTGTAATTTGTTCACCCAACATGTTTTTTATCTTTACGGAGAGACGCCTCTAGTGAACTGTGGACCCCGGTCCTTTCTTTTACACTGATAAAACACCTACTGCAATCACCTGTTCTGTTTACTTACTGCAGGCACTGTTCTCTTTAATTCCACTGCAAACAAACATCTCTTTCCACACTATACTGTTAATCCTTTGTTTTCAGCAAAACCGGTGAGATTGACAACCTCACTGTAAGTTGGGGCAAAGTATTTTGGTTGTGTTGTGTGCAGGTTCCACGTTGTTGCTGACGTCGGTAGTGCGCCCTGCCACAAGTCAGCTAGCAACACCTTCAGAAGTCACGCCTTTCTCCAACTGGTCGATTAAACCTTGGTTTATTACTGAGGGAAAACTTGCTACTGTGCTCATCATACCTTCCTCTTGGGGTTCCCCAACGGTGTGCATCTGCGCAACATCAAGCTCTTTTTCTGGCGCCGTTGCCGGGGAGAAAGAGGATTTCTGCAAGGGGAGTCTCTCATCTCCAATCTCTTTACTTTGTTATAGTTTTGCTTAGTTTATTTTACTTTATCTTGTTTGCTTCTTTATATTAAAAACACACAAAAAAATTAGTTTCTATTATAGCTTTAATTTCTGTTGTTCTATTTAATTCTTGCTAGAATGAGTATTCCTGAAGTTGAAATCCGTTCTTTTAAGCAACAAGGGGGAGAAAGTTTGAAAGATGCTTGGTATAGGATAAGTAATGCTCATCATAGATGTACTAAAAAATATTCTACCATGATCCTTCTTAGAAATTTTTATGTTGATATATCTAGTTGGAATAGGTATGTTTTGGATACTCTCATGGGGGCAAATTTTCTGGGTACTCCTGCTTTGGAAGCCTGCAGTTTAATTGAAAGCTTAGTAGGAATACCACCTACTAATGCTGTTAAAACTGAGATCACTTTGGAAGATGTTATAAAAAGACTTAGCTCTCTAGAGAAAAGTTTGCCAAAGTTTCTTGATAATGCTAGCCGAATCAATGAATCAATAGAAAGTATCAATAAGAGAATCACTGTCTTAGAGGCTTGCAATACCCATGATAATAGAAACCTTAGAATTGGTAAACTAGAGGAAGCTATGGAAGCTTTAAGTTCAACTTTTTCTTCTCTCGGGTTTAAAAAGGAGAAAGCTTTTGTGGGAAAAGAGCAAAAATTCATGTACGTTCCCAAGGTACCCAAATCAAAGCCCCATAATATGTTTAAAATTGATAAAACTTTTAGTACAACTAAGAGTGATCTACATGTTGAATCATCTCCAGGGGTATCTAAAGTGCCTATTTTGACAAGTTGTGTTTTAGAGGAAGTGATTAATCTGGATGCTTCTTTACTTGACAATACTTGATGCGAACCCACTTTCTGCGCCTAGCTGAAAGGCGTTAAAGAAAAGCGCTTATGGGAGACAACCCATGTTTATTTTCTGTAATTTTTCTTTTGTTGAGTCTTGGAAGTTGTTACCTCTGTAACAACCTCTCCTTATCATTTTTATTTCGTTTTTGTGCCAAGAGTAGCCTCTAATAGGAAGAAAGTAAGATTTGGGGAAGTTGCTATCCAGAAACAGATTCTGTGCTGTAACAATAAAAATTCGTACTCCTAGCCAGTACGTAATTTTGAGCTGTAAATTTGTGAGCATATGCCCCGGGTTACTATCTAACTTTCGTTAGTTTTGAACTTTTTGATCTGAGCAACAGAGGATTTTCGAAAAAATCGATCTTTACCTGCTGTTCTGTTTTGACCGATTTCTGCCACTATTTGGATTTGCCTCTTATTCTCTTTCTTTTTGAGTTCTTTTGAGAGAAAGAGCTTTTTAAAGAAGTTGCTACAGTAGCTAATGTATTAATAGATGTTTGATATATATTAGAACTGAACCCAAGTAGATTTGTTATTTTGATTACACTAATGCTGCTAATGAGAATTGTGTGAAGTTTTGTATGAAGGAAGTTTTCAAGTGTAGGGAGAGAAGAATGATGTGATGAGATGAACAATGAATAAAAGCTCAAGCTTGGGGATGCCCATGTCACCCCAAGAAATATCCAAGAGGTACAAGCGTCAAAGCTTGGGGATGCCCAAGGCATCCCCTTCTTCATCAACAAAGCAACATGTCATCTTTCTGTGCGCTATATTTTTATTGCTTCATATGCTATGTGTTATTCTTGGAGCGTCTTTATTTTTGTTTTTAGTTTTCTTTTGTTTTGTTTGCTGTACAATAAGGTTGGATCCCAGCATATTTGTTTTGGAGAATGACACACTCCATTTTAATTGCATAGAACACCCTAGTTTTCACTTTTACTATTCTGCGAATGTTCTAGTTTGCTAGTACTGCGTTTAGCTCTGGTTTCTTCACTTTTACTTTGTTCAGACCTTGTTAGTTTTCTTTATTCATGTATGATTAGCTCTCTGGTCCGTATTGAATATTATCCATGAGAGTTGTTTCAAATAAATTGATTGGTGTTGGAGACGAGTAAAATGTTTCATGCTTATAGTGATGCAAAAGGAAGCTTATCTAGACTGTGGCATAGACTTTGGCATGTCATGTTGGATGTTATTCTTATTATATGCTTATTAGTTATTGTTGTATCATGACTTGTCTCAAATAGCTGAGAGTGCTTAATGTGCCATTGAAAGAATCATGTGTTGTTTCTATCATAAAAAGCATAATATTGTGGTATTCTCCTTTGATGCTTTATTTGGTTGACTTGGCACATGCTTACACCATGTTATGACTAATAACCAGTCAACTAAAGCCTTTATGATCATTTAGTTTTTGACTTGTAATATCACTTTATGCTTTAATTAATATTATTTTGTCGCTATGCATGATTATGGCTATTATTGCTCTCTTAGTTGGTCGCTCCCAGTCTTTTGCTAGCCTTCACATGTACTGAGTACGAGCTCTACTCGTGCATCCAACTCCTAATAACCAAAGTTTGCCAATTGTGTCCACCATATCTACCTATTATCATTATTGCTATTCCAAGTATATTCATCATGTTTTTATCTATCTTTCTAATTAATTATGAGAAAATTAGTTAGTAAAGCTCTCACAAACTTGATGGCACATTTACTTTCTTGCACTTAATAAACTTGAACCATTGTGACTATCTTATGTAGATTATATGCTTACAAGTTGTAAGTTGGAAATTAGCACAACCATGCTTTCATGGGGCACGCTTTCAACATTGCACTTATTCTTATTTAGTTGATGTCATGATCTTTTGTTTATGGATGCCTATCGATGCGAAATAAAATGGAAACTTGTAAGTCCATGGAGTTTGTATATGTGTTAGAGAAACGCTGGGCCGCTAACCTAAGCCATGCATCATTCATGGTGGAAGTTTACAGCATTCCATAGTGAGTATTCTGTGAAGCATCTTTAATAAAAAGCTATACCCATAGTAAATAAAAGGATTGCTGAGATGCTCATTGTCTGTTTGTCTTGTCATTTTGGTGTGGGATTGCTCTTATATGAAAGAGTACTTCCATATCATGGGGCAAGAGGTACCCCTGCTGCGTTCTTAATTATACATGTATACTCACAATGACAAGAACTTATTTGGGACCTAAGTTGAGTAGCATGAGGTGTAGGTACTCGTATTCAAGGGGCATGAGATTTTCAACTTATGATTTGTCAAGCATATGACTCATTTTTGCCCTCACATTAACTTTAACCATTCAAGATGCTTATGATAGGGGCAATGAGAGCTCAAAGCTAATAAGTACCATACCTTTTTGAAAGCTTTATAAAAATTGTTAATTCTTACTTCCCTCTGCGAAGGGCCTTTCTTTTACTTTTATGTTGAGTCTTCATCTTCTTGCTTTATGCACCAATTAAGAGAGCATAGTTGTCATTCTTAGTATAATGTGCATAGTCCCAAGACTTATTGATTGATTCATGATTATGCTATTGCTTGTTCTTAAATTACTTGTATCTAGTCACCCTTTGAACTTTAAAGGTGTCCTAGCATTTATGTTTTGCTATTCCATTAAGGACAAGTTGAATACCACTTTGCTATGTTTCCTCTATGCTAAAAAACAAACAGTTGCTTTCATTGCATAATTATTCATGATCCTCTGTTTGAGTTACTTTTCATGTTACAACATAGTTGCTGAGTTCTATTGTTAGAATTATATCTATCATGCATATGTTTAGAGTACTTTGATCCCAGCTTACAATGCTTTACAATAGCTTGATCAAGATTGTGATAGTTGCATGTCACCTCAAAAATGCTTGTTTTACACCAATTCTACTATGTTTTGCTTATACTTCATTGCACTTTTATACATTTTCCGGCACTAACCTATTAACAAGATGCCACAGTGCTAGTTCCCTGTTTTCTGCTGTTTTTGGTCTCAGAAAAGCTGTACAGGACATATTCTCGGAATTGGACGAAACAAAAGCCGAAGTCAATATTTTACCGTAACGAAGCCAGAGACCGAAGGTGGGTCGAAGAGGTGCAGCAGGGCGGCCAGACCACGCCTAGGCGCGGCCTGGCCTGGCCCGCGCCTAGGGGTGGTGTGGGCCACCCCGGCACCCCACCGACCTATCTCCTTCGCCTATTTATACATCTTCTCGGGAAAACCCCAGATACCCGAGCCTCCATCCACGAAAAGTTCCGTCGCGGCCGCCATCGCCGACCCTAGCTCGGGAGGGTTCTAAAGCTCTTCCCGGCACCCTGCCGGAGAGGGAGATCATCACCGGAGGCCTCTACATCGCCATGCCTGCCTCCGAAGTGATGCGTGAGTAGTTCATCCCTGGACTACGGGTCCATAGCAGTAGCTAGATGGTTGTCTTCTCCCATTTGTGCCTCATGTTTAGATCTTGTGAGCTGCCTATCATGATTAAGATCGTCCTTATGTAATGCTACATGTTGTGTTTGCTGAGATCCGATGAATATTGAATACTATGTTGAGATCGACTATATATTTGTCATATGTTATTTGTGATCTTGCATGCTCTCCGTTGCTAGTAGATGCTCTGGCCAAGTATGTACTTGTGACTCCAAGAGGAAGTATTTATGCTCGATAGTGGGTTCATGCCTCTAGTTTTCTGGAAGAGTGACAATAACTTCTAAGATTGTAGATGTGCTGTTGCTACTAGGGAGAAAACAACAATGCTTTGTCTAAGGATAATTCTATTGTTTAGTTTACACACATTGCTTAATGCGATAATCTGTTGCTAGCAACTTAATACTAATAGGGGTGCGGATGCTAACCGGAAGGTGGATTATTAGTCATAGACGCTGTTGGATTACGGTCTATGTATTATGTTGTAATGCCCAAACGAATCTCATAGTAATCATCTTGTCATGTATGGTTTTTATTCTGTCAATTGCCCAGATGTAATTTGTTCACCCAACATATTATTTATCTTTATGGAGAGACACCTCTAGTGAACTGTGGACCCCTGTCCTTTCTTTTACACTGATAAAACACCTACTGCAATCACCTGTTCTGTTTACTTACTGCAAGCACTGTTCTCTTTAATTCCACTGCAAACAAACATCTCTTTCCACACTATACGGTTAATCCTTTGTTTTCAGCAAAACCGGTGAGATTGACAACATCACTGTAAGTTGGGGCAAAGTATTTTGGTTGTATTGTGTGCATGTTCCGCGTTGTTGCTGACGCCGGTAGTGCGCCCTGCCACAAGTCAGCTAGCAACACCTTCAGAAGTCACGCATTTCTCCCACTGGTCGATTAAACCTTGGTTTCTTACTGAGGGAAAACTTGATACTGTGCTCATCATACCTTTCTCTTGGGGTTCCCCAACGGTGTGCATCTGCGCAACATCAAGTCTCAATGCTTTTTTGGGCATCATTAGCCGAAGCTTCAGCCATTTTCTTGACAGGGGCTTCGGTACAAGGCACTGAAGCGTAAGGCCTTGAGGAGGAATCCTTGCCGGAGTCAATAGTTTTGTCTGTTTCATCATCTAGATGAATAACTTGTTTGTCTTTGCGTGCAACTGATGACGATGAGGGCTTCGGAGGGACCTCCACCTTGGGTGTTTCAGGGATGGAAGCCAGAGAGGGCTTAGCTTTCTTGGGTTTGCTTCCGGCCACTTTGGCGAAAAATTGCTCGATACCGCCTTTTTTGCCGCTGGTGTCAATTTCCTTGAGACGTCTTTCTCTCCCGAGATTTTTGGTGACTTTGCTGGAGGTCGCATGGGGGCGCTTGGCTTGCTGGCCGGAGGTAGTTTCCTTTTTTCGCTTGGCAGGGGGAGCAACCTCGGTCTCTTCCACGTCAGATGTGGCCTCCGGGTTGGACGCACCAGCGATGGGGGTCCGGACCAAGAATTCGAGGTCTTTCTCCTCAAGTGAGTCGAGCTGAAATTAAATTGAAGAAATTCCTTAGACAAAATTGCAGGCATAGAGGGTAAACTCAGACAAAGCCGGAAAAAGAAAACTTACTGAAGGTCCGGCGCCTTCCGTATAGATGTCGTGATTGCACACGTGAGAGTGAACGTCACGCAGAATCTTGATCATCACCCGGAGCCGCTTGTCCAGGGCGTCAGAAGATAGGTTATCCTTGGTGGCGCGCATGTCATCGTTGCGGCCGCTGTAGGTGAACATTAGTCGCTCTCGGTGTTGGAGAGGTTGGATCCGCTTGGTAAACCAAGACATCAGGATGTCCTTCCCCGTTAACCCAGAGCTCGTAAGCTTGGAGATCCGCCTAGCCATCTTTTCCGCCTCCGGGAAGTCAGGAAGGTGAGGGTTGGTGTTCCAGGAGGAGGTCTCAGTTGCAGGTCCATCCTTGAAGGGGGGCAAGACCTTCGTGCTTGCCGGAGTTCCGACGTCCTTGACGTAGAAGAATCCGCATGACCAGTACCGCACGGATTCGTGACGATCCGTTGGCGGATAGATCCGGTTGGAGCGGAGCTTGAACGTGATGCTGCTGCAGTTGGCAAGCGTCGCGGATCTTGCCACAGTCTCCTTCTTCACGGAATAGTAGAATTGAAAGAGAGTTAGATCCGGAGTTAGCCGGAGATGACCTTCGCACAACGCTACGAAGTTGGAGATGGCGAGGATGCTGTTCGGGGAGATATTGTGAGGCTGGAGCTTGTACGTCCGGAGGATCTCCGAGAAGAAGTTGCTGGGCGGAAGTGAGAAACCTCGATCCACCAGTGCTTCGGTTAGTACGCATTCTCCGGCTTCAGGAGCAGGAGTTGGGGCACCCGGAACTAATCTCCAGGATCCCGGAGACAAGAAGCCTTCCGCCTCCAGGCTCCGAAGCTTTTCCTCTGTGGCGGAACAGGGCCACCATTGGCCTTTGACTTCACCTTCGCGAGTCCGGGCCTTAGATTTTTTGGCGGTAGCTTCCTCCACCTCCTGCTCCATCTTTTCCTTTCCGGCAAGCTCGGCCGGATCGGTGGAAGCGCCCTCGATGTTCTGACCGGATCCTTGAAAAGGATCCAGCCGGACAGGAACATAAGGGGGAGGGGCGGAGGCGAGTGGCGTCGCCAAGATTGGTTCCGACTGAGGAGGAGATGAAGACATCTGCATAAAGAATTTGGCTTTAGTTAAGCTAGCCGGAGACTCATTTTGTTCGATCATCCCTACGAGCTCAGTTCAGAGCTTGAGGCCGGAGTACTTACCGTCAATGGATTCCGCGGTGGTCGGGGTTACCGGCGACGAGGTTTCGGCGCGGTGGCTCGTCGGACTTAAGAACTCGCGAAGAACACGGCGTGGCAGAGATGCTCCGGCGAAGCTCCGGCGCGGCGGAGGCGAGAGCTCGGAGGCGGCGCTGGATTGAGAGCGATGGGAGGGGGTGAATGAAAGGGTTAAGGAGGTTAAACCTGCGGCGGTGATATTTATAGCTTAGGAATGAGATTCGTGCTCCGTATCCTGTGGTCGGAACGCAAGCGTCGCGCCGTTGGATGGATGACACGTGTCCTAAACCTTAGCAGTAAATTCGGCCGAGGGATTAAGTTACCGTTGGAATTACCCGAGAATGACGCCTGGTTAGGCGGAACCGTTTGGTCCCTTCGAGGATCCGGGAAAAATTTCCAGGTACTCAACAAAGATTTCTGCGGGATAGTAATCCGGAGGACAATTTTGGAAATTTGGTCGATCTATGAAGTCCCGCGGAATGAAAGGCTTTTCGGCATATAAGCTGGAAAGGAGTTTTTGAAGTCGGAGTTCTTCAAGATTTCCAAGACTTCTGGAAGGCAGTCGGAGCCTCCAGAGGTGCGCGCATGCCGGAAGATATGGAGAACCTCGGAGAACTCTGTGGGCTACTGTTGTGGGTATACTTCATAGGTGTACCATCGATAGTGGCTAGATCCGGCAAGCCCGGGTGACCCACAGATGGTGGTGGTGGCATATGGCCCACCGAGCGGCCCAGTTGCTATTGATCAAGACGGAAGATGTTCGGCCCAGGAACAGGAAGCCGGATCCAGCCGGACCTGCGCCAGGAGTCGGATCCGGCAAGGCCCATGTAGGTAGCCGGATCCAGTACGATAAGTTAGGTATAGGCGGATCCTTGACGTGCACGGTAATGTGTTGTACCGTAGTTAGGCAACTTGTATTCCGGCTAGGACTCTCCGTGTAACCCTAGATCCTGGCGCCTTTATAAGCCAGATCCTGGGAGCCTTTAGGGCAAGACAACCACAACTCATTGTAACAACGCGAAAGCGCTCAGATAATTCTAGACAAGCAGCAGTAGGCCCTGTCTTCGAGCAGGTGTTCCGAAGCTGGGTAAATCGCGTACCACCGTCCTGGTAGCTCTCCGCCCAATGGCCCCTACTTCTTCTCCCCCTCGTGAGAATCCCTCCTCCGAGGTACCGTCGATTAGGCAACGACAGCAAGTGGAGAACAAGAAGCGTGCCGAGCGGCGTACGACGCTCGATCAACGGAAGAGGGAGGCCACCGCCACGGAGGAGCGGCAGAGGGCAGCCGAGCAGCTCCAACTCCCGGACGAGGCCAATGCCAAGATGAGGGCTAGGGTAGTGGAGCTCAAAGAGAAAGAATTGGAGCTCATTGCATCGTCAAGGGCCAAAGAGGTGTAGCTGAAGGAGAAAGAAGTTGAGCTGAAACGCCAAGCCGAGGACCACATAATCATGACCGCCGACTTGACTGCCACGGACGTGGTGAAGAGAGTTTGGTTCGAGAAGAGGCAGAAGGAGATCCCAGACCGCACAAATTGAGTTGACAATCCCAATATGTAATTTTTATATTTGTTTCCTTGTTCAAACTATGTCGCATTTCGTTTCCTGCTCATGCTACATTTTATTTGATATTTTTCTATCTTTTTTTAGATGTTATTTATAAATTTTTGTGGCCAAATGGTATATTTCCCAAAGAAATAGACCATATCTGGGCCACGTTGGCAAAATGGGTGGCCGCAGCGTTGGGTGCAGCGTGCGACCCAAACGAGTGGGCGGATGCCAGCCTCTGTCTACGCGTCCGCGCGCTCACCCGAACGGACGCAAACGGATGGCCCAGCGCGCTGACTTGGGTCTTCCCGTTGGAGATGGCTAATTAGGAAAAAGGTGTTAATAATATGTCTACATAAGTTTTGAAAACTACAACTTAATTGTTTTAGCCTAACCAAATCACCACTGACTAAGTCACTCCGAGAACTGCCAACATATCCTTAAAAAACTAGGCCATATGGGTCAAAGAAGATGTATTTATCAAGTATTCTCGGCGTGTAAGGTACTTCCCACATGTTGGTATTTATCGACAACGATAAACACATGCCAACCTATTAGTATTAATCGCAGCCGGCAGTAGGGTAGAGGGACGTGTCACGACGGGCTGTGGAAAGCGGTAGCGTCAGCTGCGACATCCTAGATGATGAAGAACTAGGTGGCAGCGGCCTTAGTTTCCTGTGTTATCCTAGTTCCAATTGCCTAGGGTCTCAGCGGCGATGCATGCACGAGCCGAGGAAGTGCAGGAGGGCCGAAAGAGGTGCGGGAGGCAGTAGCAGCGCTTCAGAGGAGGCTCAGTTATGTATTTATAGTTCTTTAGTTAAATAATTGTTTAGAATTCAAATAATAGAGAATTGTGATGTCATGGATCAAGGGTTAATCGTATTGATACTATTATCAACAAGGAATAACTTTCATCCGGAAGGAACGAAGAGGTTAAGCATGCTGAGATGGTAGCAATTCGAGGACGGGTGATCGAGTGGGAAGTTTAACTATTAATAATTAATTCAACCTAATATTAAGCATGCTTAGAGATTAAACTATCAAACAATTTTTGAAAATGCCTATTTTTTTCTTTTGAAAAATGATGCACACATGACCTACATGGGCTAACAGCCTTTAGGCCTCCACCAGGCCCACCTGGGGGCTGCGCGGACGGCCAAATGAATTGTGCCGTCGCCCTTGTGCCGACGGCCAAAATGGCCTGTGCCGACGGCTTCTGGCTGTCAGTATTTTGACTGATTCCTGTAGTGGCTCTTCCTCCTCTGGTGGTACATAGGAATTTGTGGTCTCATATGTTCATATGTTTCAAGTGTAATAGGATTTTTTTTGAGCTGTGTAAGAGGATTTTCTGATCAATTTGTTCAGTTTTTTATGCTTTTTTCATAAAGCCAGGCATAATACTGTTTCAAATATATATATGGACTAGAAAAAAACCCTTTGTACACCTTATATGTTGAACAAAAGGAAACACATGTACATAACCATTATGACACTGCAAAATGGTTTGAAGAGAACACTTACAACAACAACAACAAGCACAATAATATAAAATATTTTGGCTAGTGGAATACCATGGTATTTACACTAGGTCATGGTGCTCTATTTATGTATTTCTTATGGGAAGCAGCCATATCAAGAACTCTGTTCGGCTGTTCTCCTGGGGCCCTGCGTCACTGCGTGCATGATCTTAGCAGCCTCCTCCTACTGCTCCTCCGTCACCTCCCCTGCCGCCTCCACCACCAATATCCACGTAGCCATGGTCTCTGCCGCCGTCATCCCCTCCACCATCTCCGCCGAAGTTTTTCTTGTGACCAGCGTAACCGAACACCGCGATGACTACAATTGCCAGCGCGGCCACGCAGGCAAAAACTAGACCCACGACGCTGCCGGGCGCATAGTGCACGGAGCCGGCCGCTGTAGTAAGACCCAGTTCCCTAAGAGCATCTCCAACAGGGCGACGCATTTCAGACGTCCAAAATGTTCACGCGCGTCCGTTTGTGTCGGTTCAAATGGTCGAAATCGATCGCGCTTCCGTTTGCGTCGGGGGTGTCTCCAGCGGCCCGACATATTGTCCACGCGCCATTTTTTTCAGAAATATCGAAAAATAGGAGAAACAAGTAAATATCATGAACATATGGCCATCATATTGGCTAAAATTGAGGTCTCAAATAAGTTCATTACATTGTGCACAAGGTACGGCACAAAATGTAATACAAAAGGTGCCCAAACATGGCCAGAACATCAAATATAGTCTAAAAAGAGGCCATGGTGGTTGACAATGCCGCCGCAGATCAGGCGTCTCGCGCGCGGATTTCTGCGGGTTTCTTCAGGAACCAGGCTTTGGTGTCATCGTCCATGATGCTCAAGTCGGCCAGCATGATCTTTGTGTTCTCTGCCCGGATTTTGGCCTCGGCGTCCATCCTTCTGGCCTTGACGTCACGCATTTTGGCCTTGGCGTCTGCCTTTTTGGCCTCGACGTCCATCCTTTGGACCTCAATGACCTCTTTGGTGAGGTTGAGGTAGATGCCAGGCGGTGTCATTTCGTCAAACAGGGTGCGGGGCACCGGCATGCTCTCATCCGGGACCTGTCGCGTCTTCTTTGTCGCGGCCGGACACGAGTCACCGCTCCGCGGCGTCCGGTTCAGGTCGGGAACCGGGGCCCCGTTGAACTGCACCGGCGCGGCGCCGGAAGCGAACCGCGACGCCGCATGGACCTGCGCGGGCACAGGCGTTCCATGACGCAGCTGGGAACTTACGGAGCTCACCGATGAGGCCGGGAGAGCGACGCCCACGATCCTCTCTTGCTTGACGAGGAGCATGGCCTCCGCTATGCGCGGATGGAGGCCTACGTGGTCGCCGGCTTTCAGCTGCATCTGCCACGCCATTTTGGCAGTGGCGTGTGCCTGCTCGGCGGCCGCCGCCACCGCATTCCTCTCCTTCAGATTCTTGCGCCGGCCGCGATGCTTCGCGGCCTCGATGCCTTTCTCCTCCTTCGACAACAACTTCTTTGCCGCCTTCAGCTTAGCTTCCCGGCCGCCGGTGGCGGCACTCTTTGAGTCGACCGGAGATGCGGTCTCCATTGGGGCTCTGGGGGAGTCCGGGGCGGTGGCTGCGACGGTTCCCTCGGAATCCATGGTGGCTGCGGCGACGAGGACGTCCATCGCTATGGCCTGAACTGTTGGCACCGGTCTACTTTGATTTTTCGCGGTGAGAATGGCCACTGGCGGGAATGGTAGCAGCGTCCCTGCCACTAACGCGTGGGTCCTACGTCAGATTCGGCGGACACTCGGCGCGTCCGCGCAGCGTCCGCGGAGACGCAAACTCGGCGCATATTTGGGTCAGGTTTGCGTCTTCGCGAACAGCTCGGACACTATGTGTTGGGCCGTTGGACCTGGTCCCAGACATTTTTTGACTACGCGGACGTAAACGGTCGCTCGTCACCCCGTTGGAGATGCCCTAACCATCTTAGCTTCTCGATTGGATTTCTGAATAGATTTTCTGCTATTCTTAATTGATCCTCTGCCAGCTTCTTCCTCCGTCGAGTATTTATACAGAGGTTTGGGGCTGTGCTAGCTGGAAGCGGAGAAATATCAGCTGAGAACTTCAATTATTATGTTCTTGATTCACTCGTAAGCAACCCAGGATGTCAGAAATATCAGCATCCTGGGCTGGGATTGGAGACAGCTCGTACGGTGGTCGACGAGACGCGCGTGCTGCATTGCATCATGGAATCCTGAACTGCTCGGTCAATGGGGAAAATGGTATTTCACGCATTAAAATTAATTAGCATCAATGTGGCAAGCGAGATACAGTTACTTGTCGCCTATTTGCATTATTGCAGGCCAAGTTGGTGATCGCGAGTTTCAGTTCCACGGGTCTGGTCGAGGGATTTTTTTTTCTCTAAAGGTCAATCAATTGTTGGCTTCCATATGTATTTGCCAGGGTACTGGTCGAGGGATCAGAGCCTTGTTACCCTAGTAAACTATACTCGTACATGTTTCCCGAGAGACAGTTTGCTTGATACTCCTTCATGTTGGTTTAATAAAAGAGATTTGCTAGTTCTCAGCTAGTTGAGAACTTCGTTAGTGCTCAGTTAAATTTTAAACGGTTGATTTAGAGCGGATAGTTCGTGTTCCGCTAGTTCAGGAACGCACGTCAGTTCGTTCTGTCGCTAATTCCTCCTTTGCTAGACGTGAGCATGCATGGGCTTCTTTGGTGCATACTCTTACTAGCCCGTTAGGCCTACTATCCTAGGCTGCTATTTTTTGAATATAATTTATGATTATTGTTTTCTTGTTTCTTTAAAATCTTTTTCTCTTTCAACCGTGGGCTTGTTTATAGGGTATATGTATTTTTTGGCGGAGATAGGTTGTCAAACATGTAGATGAGCTACTACTCGAATGTTAAATTACATCATAATTTTTGTCATAAACGTGGGAGTTGCAAATGGTTATGCAACTGAGTTTTTTTGTTGTTTAAGATTTTTTCCAGTTAAAAGTCATGATGAAACCAATTTTTTTCCAGTTAAATGTTGGATTGCAACTAAGTTTTTTCAATTGCAACTGGGATTGCAACTGAGATTTTCATTTTCAATTACACGTTGGGTTGCAACTGGCATCTTTTACAGTTCCAAGTCGGATTGCAACTAATATTTTTCCAAGTTGCAAGTCCGGGTGCAACTAAGAATTTGTTTTCTTTTCAGTTGCAAGTCGGGTTGCAATTGATATTTTTTCAGTTGCAAGTCGGATTGCAACTAAGAATTTTTTCTTTTCAGTTGCAGGTGGGGTTGCAACTAAGAATTTTTTTTCAGTTGCAAGTCGGGTTGCAACTGAGATTTTTTTTCCAGTTGCAAGTCGGGTTGCAACTGAGTTTTTTTTTCAACTGCAACGGATTGCAACTAAGAATTTTTCCTTTTCAGTTGCAAGTTGGGTTGCAACTTAGATTTTTTTCAGTTGCAAGTCGGATTGCAACTAAGATTTTTTCAGTTGCAAGTTATATTGTAATTGATTTTTTTAAGTTGCCAATCAAGTTGTAAGTGAGATTTTTTTAACTACAAAAGAGATTACAATTTGTGATTTTTTGTTTACATATGATACTGCAACCGAGAGTTTGTCGAGCTAAAATTTTCCAGGTTGCAACTGGCTACATAATCAGTAGCGCGAGTAACTGGTAAACAAAGGAAATCAAACAATACTGATACGGCTGCCTTGTACCCAATCATTATGTTGTGAAGTGGTACACACTTTTTAACCGAAAAGTGGTACACGATTGTTAAATGGAATCAACATACCCGCCTGGCAGCACGTGTTCTTGAGAGTACAGCGCGGACCGCGAAAACTAACCAACCTACTGCTAATTAGAGAACATAGATTAAAAAAGAAAGATGGGTGACGTCAGCTAGCTTAGTTCTCAGCTAGCTGAGCATTAAAACCTTAATACCACACAGATTTTTCTCTAATAAATTATTTATGGTAAGTTATTTGTTTTTCTAATCTATGATAATTTTGTGTTTGATCTTAGAATTTTATATTTCATAACAGTTTACGTGATGATGATTTTCTTTTTCATCAATCAACTTTTTTTAATGATTTTCCTTTTTCCATTTGTACTTTTTTTTGTTCGTGCTAGAAATGAGTTGTTTATTTTTAAAACTAGTATATGAGATACTCAAACATGAAACATACTTTTACACTACTAAAATTAATATTTATTAATAATACATTTTGGTTTCCAAAATTTTATTTGCTCGGCTGCACACGTCGCTTTGAATGTATGTACTTGCTTGTTTTGGTAATATGCAAATTATCTTTCTGTTACTAGATATTTTTTCACTTTTATTTCTTGAATTTTCCCACCAGTTTATTTGGTTGATTAAAGTGTCCATTTTAGTGGAGTAATGATTTTTTGTGTTTGTGTGTTTCTCAACCGAAATGCAAAAATAAATCAAGTCGACCGGGGATGAATCATCTCTTATTTATTAATTAAACATCACCTCCACAACGTATTTTTTTTCTAAATATAATTTTTACGTGCATATATGTGATACAGACCGTGCTCAATGCATGGCTAGCCCATTTCCTGCTATTAGATATACTCAAACCAACCGCAAGTTCCAACTACAGAACTATGTGGAACCAACCGCTATGCAAGAATGACGACAAGGTTGGGCTGTCGCGTGCCCCAAACGAAGATGGGTAGGCTAGATTTTGTTTGGCCTTAGTCGTTTTTCATTCAACTTTATAAAATATATATTTTTTGAATGAAAATATGATTTCTGTCGAATTTTTTCATAACGTCATTTGGGCGGCGTGGGTGGGAACGGACGTCCCCAAACACGGCACCAATTTGCAACGTCCTCCAAACGATCGAGCTCTAAAAGAAGATATTGCCATGGTTATTTTTTTACCAGAGGATATTGCCATGGTTATCCATAGAGCAAAGCAGAAAACAAATCATGTTAGTAAAGACCGGTTGCAACATACATGCAATCTTGTTTATCTCTTTTACTCTTGGCTTCTGTCAAAACAAAATGTCTAAAATTCAGAATATAGCTGAATGTTACCACCTAGTGATAAAAAAAAAACCCTGTCTGTGACTGCAACTATCAAGCAAACCAAAGAAAAAAAGTTCCCACAAATTACAACCATACGCACTATATATTCAACATGCTAATCCAACCCCCAAAAAAGTGTTCAATCTAGCCACGCCATTGATGATGCCGAGGATCTGTTGGCGGAATCGCCGGACGTAGTGGCAGTAGTGCTGCCACCGCTGCTCGATCCAGAAATGATTTGGAGGCTGGCCATGTACGTGAACGGGTTCACAGGCCGCGCGATCTCCTCCTCACCCTCGAGCATCCTCACCACGCTGCTCATCGCCGGCCTCAGCTCCGGCTGGTACTGCACGCACCACAGCGCCACCTTGCACATCCTCTCGGCCTTCTCCCTGTCATCGGCCCGTATCCCGGACGCCGCCATGACGTCGTCGAACCGGCCCTGGTCGAACCTCTGCCACACCTACTTCGGGTACCACTCCTGGCTGATCATCGTGTCCGGCCCTGCCGCCGCCGCGTGCTGGGACTGGGCGGCCTCGAGGTAGTTGCGCCGTCTCCCGAGTATCTCGAACACGAGCATGCCGAAGCTGTACACGTCGCACTTGTGGGTCACAGGGAGCGGCAGCCACAGCTCGGGCGCCGCGTAACCGGGCGTGCCCCGCGCGCCGGTCATGGTCAGGTGGCTGTTGTCGCTGTTGCAGAGCCTGGCGAGCCCGAAGTCGGCTACCTTTGGGGAGTAGTCCGCCGCGAGCAGCACGTTGCCCGGCTTGATGTCGTAGTGGATGATCCGGTGCTGGCACTCCTCGTGCAGGTACCGGATCCCCTTCGCTGTTCCGACGACGATGCCGTGCAGCGTGTCGAACGCGAGCACGTGGGCGGCACCGGCGGCGGCGTTGAAGATAACGCGGTCGAGGGAGCCGTTCTCGAGGTATTCGTAGACGAGCGCCTTTGTGGTGGCGTCGAAGCAGAAGCCGTAGAGGCGGACGAGGTTGATGTGGTACGTCCGGCCCGCCGTGCCGACCTCCGCCATGAACTGCTCCTCGGCGCGACGGTCGAGCGTGCCGTTGAGCACCTTCACGGCCACGAGCACGCCGTTCGGAAACCTGCCGCGGTACACCACGCCGAAGCCGCCGGAACCTACCCGCTCCGCGTAGCCCCCCGTGAACTCGTGCAGGTTCTCCGGCGTGAACCGCGCGGGCTTCTCGCGCAGGATGCCGTCCAGGAATCGGTTCACCGACTCTAGCTCGACGTTGTGCGTCGCCGGCAGGTGACCTGCTGCGCTCTGTGTCTGTATGGCTTGCAGCCTCTCGCGCTCCGCGTGCCGCTCTCGGTTCACCTCGACGCATCTGGTGATGTGCCTGAAGGCCATGAGGAGGACGACGCCACCCACGATGATCCCAGCTGCATGAATGTGCAGATTATTAAGAATCTAGAATGAAGTGAAGAACCCAAAAGTTGAGAACATAAGATTGATTCATGCTTACCTAAGGCGAGAGAGTTCATCTCCCGTCAAGTTATTCTGTTGATCGATCAGAAAGATGGTTTTCGTACGTTCGACTTTTAGTCCATATAAGTTCGTTGTAGTCTCCTGTCTCCACTCTGCACCTTCATTTTCAAAGACTTTTCGTGGCACGATTCTAACGGCATTGCTAAGTCTCAGCGTGCTTTATCGTTGAATTTTATTTCTGCTTAAAGATTCGTGTTTACTACTATTTATATTTTATCTAGATCCACATTAAAATACGCTAATGTAATTCGACTGAGACATAAGTATGTCTCAGTCGAACTGAGACTTACACCGATTCTAAAGGTATATACCGTGACAGCCTTATCACATCACACAGGTGAGCATACTGTCCAATCACAGCAAGTACATTTATCATACAGATAACACCATCTTTGACCCATAAAAAATCGAAGTTATGGTCAAGCGTACGTATCATGAGCCTAATGTAGATGTGAGCTAACTTATTTGTTCGGGATTTGCTAGCTAAAGAGAACCAACTTTATTCTTAATCAAGTCCTACACCATCTAATTTGTATCATGCTTCGTGCTAATTAATTATGAGTTGTAGCTGAGATTTGATGACATTATTTAACTGAGAACGAAATTAGTTCTCAATCGATCGAGAAATAATCACATCGGGATTTGTTAGTTCTCAGATAGCTGAGAACTTCGTTAGTACTCAGTCAAATTTTAAACGGTTGATTTAGAGCGGATAGATTTGCGTTCCGCTAGTTCAGGAAGACATGAACGCACGTCAATTCGTTCGTCCCTAATTCCCGAAAAGTCTCTTTGGCACATGAGCTCGATCCCAGTATGTGAAAAACTTATTTCTGTAATTCCAAAAAATCTGAAATTAAATGCGTACATATTTATAAACATCTTGAAGGTATCCTGTAAATTTCGGATAAAAATATGTTGTATTTTAAGCCATATGAAAAAGAAAAATTTCTGACAAAAATCTAAAGTTTTCATCCCAACAAATTTGTTATTTTTTCCTGAGCTCAAAATACAAGGAAATTTCTACTAAAAATCTACACGAGTATTCAGAACATGTATATGTATTTGTGGAATAAAAGTTATGATTTTTTAAAAAGATATATTTTTTAAAAATATTACAAAAATCAGTAGCACTGGCATCTGCGTGCACCAAATCTGCTCTCCCTAATTCCTCGTCTTTTTTTTTTTCTTTCTGAGAATCCCTAATTCCTCCTTTGCTAGACGTGAGCATGCATGTGCTTCTTTGGTGCATACTCTTGGTAGCCCGTTGGGCCTACTATCCTAGGCTGCTATTTTCTGTATACAATTTATCATTATTGTTTTCTTGTTTCTTTAAAATCTTTTTCGCCTTCAACAGTGGGCTTGTTTATAGGGTATATGTATTTTTTGGCGAGATATCGAACATGTAGATGAGCTACTACTCGAATGTTAAATTACATAATAATTTTTGTCATAAACGTGGGAGTTGAAATGGTTCTGCAATTGAGTTTTTTTTTTGTTGTTTAAGATTTTTTCTAGTAGAAAGTCATAATGAAACCAATTTTTTTCCAGTTAAGCGTTGGATTGCAACTGAGATTTTCATTTTTAATTACAATTAATATTTTTACAAGTTGCAAGTCCGGGTGCAACTAAGAATTTGTTTTCTTTTCAGTTGCAAGTCGGCTTGCACCTGACTTTTTTCAGTTGCAAGTTCGATTGCAACTAAGAATTTTTTCTTTTCAGTTGCAAGTGGGATTGCAACTGATAATTTTTCTTTTCAGTTGCTAGTTGGGTTGTAACTGAGATTTTTTTTTCCAGTTGCAAGTTGGGTTGCAACTGAGTTTTTTTTTTCAATTGCAAGTCGGATTGCAACTAAGAATTTTTCCTTTTCATGTCAGTTGCAAGTCGGGTTGCAACTTAGATTTTTTTCAGTTGGAAGTTGGATTGCAACTAAGGATTTTTTTTCTTTTCAGCCGGGTGGTAACTTAGATTTTTCCAGTTGCAAGTCGAAGTGCAACTAAGATTTTTTTCAGTTGGAAGTTATATTGTAATTGATTTTTTTAAGTTGCCAGTCAAGTTGTAAGAGAAATTTTTTTAATTACAAAAGTGATTACAATTTGTGATTTTTTGTTTACATATGATGCTGTAACCAAGAGTTTGTCGAGCTAAAATTTTAGCGCGAGTAACTGTTGAACAAAGGAAATCAAACAATACTGATGTGGCTGCCTTGTACCCAATCATTACGTTGTGAAATGGTACACGCTTTTTAACCAAAGAATGGTACACGATTGTTAAATGGAATCAGCACCAGCACGTGTTCTTGAGAGTACATCGCGGGCCGCGAAAACTAACCAACCTACTGCTAATTAAAGAACATAGATTAAAAAAGAAAGATGGGTGAGTTCTCAGCTAGCTGAGCATTAAAACCACACAGATTTTTCTCTAATAAATTATTTATGATAAGTTATTTGTTTTCCTAATCTATGATAAGTTTTTGTTGATCTTAGAATTTTATATTTCATAACAGTTTACGTGATGAGGATTTTCTTTTTCATCAATCGACTTTTTTTTAATGATTTCCCTTTTTCCATTTGTACTTTTTTTGTTTGTGCTTAAATGAGTTGTTTATTTTTTTTAAACTAGTATATGTGATACTCAAACATGAAACATAGTTTTACACTACTAAAATTAATATTTATTAATAATACATTTTGGTTCCAAAATTTTATTTGCTCGGCCGCACATGTCGCTTTGAATGTATGTGTACATGCTTGTTTGGTAATATGCAAATTATCTTTCTGTTACTAGATATTTTTCACTTTTATTTCTTGAACTTTTCCCACCAGTTTATTTGGTTGATTAAAGTGTCCATTTTAGTGGAGTAATGATTTTTTGTGTTTGTGTGTTTCTCAACCTAAATGCAAAAATAAATAAGGTTGACCGGGGATGAGTCATCTCTTATTTATTAATTAAACATCACCTCCATAACGTAATTTTTACGTGCATATATGTGATGTAGATTGTGCTCAATGCATCACTAGCTCATTTTCTGCTATTAGATATACTCAAACAAACCGCAAGTCCCGACTATAGAGTTGTAGATGATCGCCATAACCTGGCCAGTTGTGCAATGGCACCTCATCTTTGATCATGCTAACGGTGTGGTTAATCTAGAATCACCAAAAATCTGCCGTCTTTGACAATGCGCGTCTATCAGTGT
Source organism: Lolium perenne (assembly GCF_019359855.2). NCBI lineage: Eukaryota > Viridiplantae > Streptophyta > Magnoliopsida > Poales > Poaceae > Lolium > Lolium perenne. Next base: position 310,656,596 of record NC_067245.2, read on the forward strand.
CCTCCCTGCTCGACTCTATCGAGCCGAAGCGCGACAGTGGGCGGACCCGAGATCATGGGGTCTTCACCAACTACTTTCCTGGACTAGGTTTTGGATTGAGTTGCATGACGCGGTGTTGATCTTTTTTAGGATTTGTAAATATAACATTTTTTCTATCAATGTATCGAGACGTAAGACTTCTGGGTTCGTGGCTAGCCACATGCATTTCGAGATGAGACATCTTGAAGAGAGAGGAATTCGGTTTGAAGACACATATCATGCCTGCGTCGCCCATCAAATCGGCTATTATAACACAACTAAAATGGCGTCACTACGCAAACAATCTTTCATGGCCACAAATAATCTTCCCTACACCAAATGATCGAGTATACTCCATATATATGGTTTTATTGACAGCATGAAATTAATAGCCACTCTTAATAGCCACTCGGTAACATATTATTACTCTTTACAATAGCATGATATGTTATAGGTATGTACATAACTCGATGTAAGAAGACACAAGAATTCCTTTCCTTCGTAAGGCGCTTCCTCAACAGCCTCCACCGCCACCGCCACCGCCACCGCCTCCACCTCCACCACCACAGCCTCCACCGCCACCACCTCCACCCCCACAGCCTCCACCTCCTGCTCCAGCTCCGCAGCCGGCGCCGCCTCCTGCAGCACCACCGCCCCAGTGGCCGCGTCGACGTTTAGGCATCCCGTCGCCGCCATCGGCGCAGCCGAACACGGCCATGGCCACGATCGCCACCGCTGCCACAAATACGAAGACTATACCCACGACGGTTCCGGGTGTGTGCTGCAGGGATCCAGCAGAGATGCCTCTGGCCACAGCGAGGTCCAACACCCTCACCATTGTAGTTGCTGCTCGAGATTCCTGTTCGTGAGCGACGAAGGGTAGTCGATCGGCTACTATTTAAAGGCCAGCTGGGAAGCTTTACGTTAAGGAAACAAGGAATTAGTTAAGCAGAAATGTCAGCCGGCCGGCTTTACTCCTTCGTGGCCACGCAACCGGAGAAGTGGAATGCTCCGGTCATCTGTTTTTACATTTTACTACGCTCATTGCGTCGCTATACGCTGATATACTTCCACGTACGTAACACGCGTCGCCCGTTTCATATACTATCTTGTCTTGGTAATAAAACTGAATTATCGATCGATGGTGATTGTGGAGTTGTGTGGAAGAAGAAGCAGGATAGATGCTCCTGGTCTCATATGTACGCAAACAAACAGTAGCTGTTGTACGGCGTAGACAACTAATCGGTCCAGAAATTGCACGCCGCGTTCGTGTTAGTTTCCTAGCTAGCTTGCAGTGTGGTAGGCCGCTCGCTAATTTGCGTCAACATAAGAAAGGAAATTTTTTCTGAACACCGGTCATGATCTCGTTATCTCGTAGTGGTTGCAAGAATGAGATAACATGGTTTGCGAGTCTTGCAACCAATCAAGGGTCAACCCACATGGCGTAATAGGTACTGATAGCAACTCAAATGGCATCTTTAGTTCAACAGAGGATTTCAATCCTAAGAAAAAAATTCATAGGCCAAATGTTTGATTTTTTTTGCGAAAGAAAGGCCAAATGATTGAATTAAACGATAGGATTTCGCTACAAGTTTTGTAGAAATATGAAAGTTCACTACGTTAGGAAATATGAAAGTTCACTACTATTGGCCCGAAAGAATGTTACTAAGCCATTTAGTAAGACATTTGGTAAAGTTACCCGCAAAAAGAACCCATCAAAATTGTTACAATAGAGTAGGTTGTGTGTTACTAAGAGGTATCCGTTGTCACACATCATACGTGTTCTTGGATGTCAAATATAGGGTTACAATTATGCATATATTATAGAGATGTACATGTATGCTGTGTTTGGATGCATAGAATCCTATATGGAAATGAATTGGACTTTCAGTTTCCAAATCTGAGATGGAAATGAATTGGCTCTAAAATAGAATTCAGTTGTTTGGATGTGTTTGGATGCATAGAATCCTATATGGAAATGAATTGCATGTTGAAATCGAAGGGTGAACCTAATTCTAAATCATGTTTGGATGTACAATCCCTAGAATTTGGTGTTTTGTTGAATTTAAACGATATAAATTTGTGTACATGTTAGAAATTGACCACAGCTATCCATCATGTCCATATTAAAAAAAGAATAAAGAATTAAATGGCCTCATCGCCATAACAAAAATAGAAGAGGTAGACCACAATTATCCATCGAAGCCTCATCCCCATCGTTCCTAGCTCCGGCCGGCACTTTCCGGTGAGGTGGCCGCCGTCTCCGACGCGGGATTGCCTGCATCCATCTTCCCGACACGGTACCAGCCTAGATCCGCCCTCCCAGATCGAGGCCGGGAACCTCCGCCCTCCCAGATCGAGGCCGAGAACCTCCGCTCGCGGCCAGGGGACGAGCTCCGCGCGCCTCCGCTCGCGGCCAGGGGACGAGCTCCGCGAACCTCCGCTTGCGGCCAGGGGACGAGCGCCGCGCTCCTCCGCTCGCGACCAGGAGCCTCCGCCGCGCGCCTCTGCTCGCGGCCACGAGCCTCCGCAGCACGCCTCCGCTCGCGGCCAGGAGCCTCCGCCGACTGCCTCCGCTGTCCAGAGATCGCGGCAAAGGGCCGCCGCCGTCGCCCTGTGCTTGCCGCGCAACTGGAGGGAGAAGAGGAGGGGGTGAACTTGCGTCGGGATGGAGGCAGCGACAGCGACGAGCGCGTTGCTGCTTGCTCTTTTGTGCTCGCGAGTCGCAAGGAAGAGACATCAGTTTCCGAGCGATTCAGAGGGTCTGACCTCGGAAAGTTTTGCGGGATGTTAACACACACCGATTCGGCCGTGGAATTTGGGCTCGGTTTCCAGGCTCCGATTCTAAGGCTATCCAAACGGTGGAAACTGCTCACGAATTCCAGATTTAGTGATTCCGAGCCCAATTCCATGCATCCAAACACAGCAGTAGATTTTTTTGTTAAATTTTTTTGACACTTTGAAATATATTTCTTGGGTAGAGGGAGCATATGCACCCGGGTGCTAAATTGATTTTTCGACACAATAATGGCTAAGTACCTCACCCCTTTCATAATAAAGGGCGTGATGGTAATTAACATATTATCAGGTCATGCATAGAGCCGTACTTAAGCGCGTATGGCCTGTTTGAAACGCATACACACTCATACATATTATCAAGTCATTGCATTCATCTCTTACGACCACACCACACATGTGGTTTGCTTTTTTTTTTTCATTGTCTTCATTCTGTTGTTGATTTGCTGTACTTATAATAAGTCACTTATTTGATGACATAAAATCTTGTAAAAAAAATGTCGTTGCGGAAGACCTGCATAGCCCCGCTGGTGGACATGGCGCGGTGGTTCGGGACATGTCTTGCGATAAGTTGTTGCCATTGTCAGCTATAATGCTATGCGGAACTTCATACCTGACGATTATATACCCAGACGCAGAAGATGGATAGATCGATGAGGCGTTGTTCTGCATGCACGTGAAAGATTGTGTACGTATGGCTAGTTGGCTACACAAACCGTCCGAGGGAGCTGAAAATCGCGGTCACTGAGATTTTCTGTCACTTTGTAACGTACTTACCAAGTTACCGTCCATTTTAGACTATGCTAGAGTCGGTAAAATGCAGTTTTGGACGATCCATGTGGCCTCATTCACATTTTTGTCCGATCGAGAAAATAATGGAGCAGAGAGAACTAGATGCTGCAAATTAAGTCGTCGTTGGAAAATTCTTAAACGCGTTACGATTTAAATAGTTGTCTGCGATCTTGCACGGAACCTTTCGCGTTGACCAAATGGCATTATCCTATCGGAGTGGCAACACTCAAAGGTTCGGAATCTGAATGGGGAGATTTACTCTGATAGGTCCCCGCATACAAGTGTACGGTTATCTTTGTCTCAAAATCAAAATTTACTAAGTTTGATCAACATTTTAGTACAAAAGTAGCTACATATGTGACATCAAGTTTGGATATTATAAACTACATATCAAGATGAATCTAATAATACTAATCTAGTGTCATAAATATTTGTACTTTTTCTACGAAGTATGTTAAATTTAATATTTTTAAAACAAACCTAAATATAAACTTATTTGTGGACGGAGGGAATTACTACATTCTTGGGGGTACGGTGACTGTTCGATTCTCATTCGAATTAGAAATAGTTTTTCTTGGTCGATGTTCCTAGCCATTCGATTAATAGCTTATCATACCTTTGTGCTTGTAATTTTTTTAATGTTTTAACTACACCTAGATGGTTACTATCGTCGACTTAAAAGAAATAGCAAATAAATTATACTAAAAATATTTTGAGTCCATATAATTTCATTCGATTTTTTAAAGAGTAGTATTGATGTATCTCAGTTGAGAACCATGCGATCTTTGCACATTGACCTATACGATTATGTGTTTAACCCTTTGAGGAAATTCCAGCAAAATGACAGAAAATCCATATACCAATTCACACAATTATTAATGAAATTTTATACTCATGAAATGTTTTGTACAAAAAGATTTTTAAAGTACTTCATCTCACCTCAAATAAGTGTACTTCTAGCTATTGTCTTACATAAAAAAAAATTAAACTTTGACCAACTATATTGAAAAGAGTAGCTACATACCATATGGCATCAAATCATTATAATATGAAACTACATTTCAAGATGGATATAAGTGATACTAAATTAGTGCCACAAATGTTATTATGTTTTATAATAAATTTGGTCAAAACTTTAAAATATATGACATACAACAAAAGCTAAAAGTACACTTAATTAGTTTACTCCGAAAGATGTTAATATTAATCGCGGCAGGTGGTAGGGGCAGAGGACCATGACAAAACGGCATGGGAAGCGATATCTTCAGCTGCGACATACTAGCTGCGACAATTTGGACTGGGTGGTGGTTGTCGCTTCCTGCGTTATCCCAGCCCTAGTTGCGTAGGGTCTCGATGGCGATGCATGCACAAGCCAAGGAAATGCAGGAGGGCCGGAGGAGGTGCAAAAGGCAGTACCGGTGCTTTGGAGGAGGCTCGGTGATGGTGAAAGGAAGGCACATGCGAAAAAGTGGAAGCTCTTGGCGGAGGGAAAATTTCGATGGAAAAGGAAGCTTAGGGAGGCCCATAGTACGCCCGCAAGACAAGGGGCTAGGATTGCTAGCTTAAGGGATCCACCTATTTTAGGGGCTCTTTTAAAGTCCCTACCCGATGTTGATTTTTTCCGTGGCCCTTAGAAATAGGACAAGGGCCTTGTTCAAGTGCTCTGCTAGAGATAAGAGGCTATAAGGATTGTAACACATGATATATTCTCTTTATGCATCAATCATGTTACATTGTTTGTTTCTTCGTGCTATATATCTTACAAAAGACTATTTCAGGTATATATGTGTACAAGAAGAAAACCTTTGTACACCTCAAACATTGAACGAAGAGAAACACATGTACACAACAACTATCACGCTGCAAAATGATTTGAAGAGAACACTTACATACAGCAACTACAACCACAACAATATAAAATATTTGGCTAGTGGAATACCATGGTATTTACAGTAGGTCATGGTGCTATATTCCTGTACTAGTATTTCTTATATGGGAAGCAACCATGGCAAGAACTCTGTTCGGCTGTTCCCCTGTGGCCCTATATGCATGATCCTTAGCAACCTCCTCCTCCTCCGTCACCCCCCCCCACCCCCTCCACCACCACCGTCACCTCCGCCGGCGTCTCCGCCTCCACCGTCATCCCCTCCACCATCTGCGCCGAAGTGGCGACGTTTAGGCTTCTTCTTCCCGGAACTTTTCTTGTGACCAGCACAACCGAACACCGCGATGACTACAATTGCGAGCGCAGCTACGCAGGCGAAAACTAGACCCACGACGCTGCCGGGCACATAGTGCGCGGAGCCGGCGGTGGCCGCAGCAAGACCCAGTTCCCTAACCATCGTAGCAGCTCGATGGAATTTCTGAATAGGCTTTCTGCTATTCTTAATTGATCCTCTGCCAGCTTCTTACTCGGACGAGTGTTTATATACAGGCTCGGGGCTGTCGTAGCTGGAAGCGGGGAAATATTTTTTTAATCAAAGGCAAAAGGTCCGATGTTAAATTAATAACGCCATCAACGGCGACAAGATACAAGGTGCTGCACCTAGCTTACAAAACACACCCACACACCCACACGAACTACCAACATAGCTACAACCGGAAGCGAACATCCGTCATGACCCTTATGAAGACTACGCAGACTCGGAGAAGAAACCGGACAGCAACAGTGTCGGGCCGGAGCTCACCCTAGAGCGAACCAACAAACACGCACGCTATCAACAGAACTCCCCGTCGCAGTAAGCGCCACTAGCGGCCGACCCCCACTGTGCATCGACCACCGTCGTTCACACACCAACAAGCAACACCAGGGTAGCTCCACGAGGAAGAAGGGCACGACGCAAGCCTTGCCGAAGATAGCCAAGCGAAGAGCCAACGCCATCCAAGGATAACAAGCATCCGCCACACCACCAACGGAAAGCCGGAAGCTGTGCGCTTCAAGGCGATGTCTTCAAGAAGAACACGACACAAGAGCGCCGTCACCGCCCGATCCGAGGATCTAAGGTTTTCACCCGAAGCACGACGGAGGATCAAGGTACCCGCAACGGCGCCTTCAGGAAGGGGACGACGTCCGCACACACCGACGCCAACGCCGCGGCCCAGGGTTGGGCAAGGGTTTCCCCCCGGCATGACCACATCCCCTCCGACACAGGGCGCAGGCCGTCGCCAAGACGACATCCGCGCCACTGCCACAACACCCAGCTCGCCGAATACCACGTCGCCCTCACGACCATGGCACCGACCATCACTTGAGATACTGGCTCGCCCGCAAACCAGAAAGCTCCCCCCTTCCAGGGCCGCCGCCCTGGCGTCCCAACTCTGCCCGCTGCAGCACCGAGGGATACGAGAACCACCACCGCGAGGGTCGACATTCAAACCCCAGAGAAGGCTAGAGAGGCAACCGCCGGCCACCTTGGCCGCCGGGTACCAGATCTAGGGACGATGTGGGCCTGGCAGGGCGCGGGGCCCCTGCCCCAACCCGCACGCTAGGCGGCCAGGGAGGCCACCCAGCCCACGCAGCGCCCTGCTCCTCCCCTACATGTCTCGCCACCGCCGGCCCGCCCGGCCGTGACCGGCGAATCTTGCGCCGCTGAGTGCTCGTCGCCCTTTGCCTGCCGCTGGCCGAGTTCGCGCCGCCCAGCACTGCAGAAGCCTCCGAGGGAGCCGTTGTCGCCCTGAGTGCGCCCAGCACGCAGAGCCACCACGCCCCCTGCCAGCGTCGCGCCCCGTCGCGACGGAACCGCCCGCGCCGGCGACACCGCGAGGAGGGGAGAGGTGCCCCGCCACCGCCGCCCCCGAGCTTCGCCTGGTAGCACCCCCTGGAGGCGGCGAAGCGGGGGAAGGGGAGGAGGACTCTGGCGGCGCTCGCGCTAGGGTTTCGCCCAGGGACCCGCGGGAGCCCAGGGACGAAACGTTATCAAGCGGGGAAATATCAGCTGAGAACTTGGTCAATTACTTTGTTCTTCACTCGTAAGCAACCCAGGATGTCAGAAGTCTTCGGGTGTCGCTGTACATAGAATTCTGGGCTGGGATTGGAGACAGCTCGTACGGTGGTCGACGAGACGTGCTGCATTGCATCATGGAATCTTGAGGTGTTTGGTCAATGGGATGGGGGAATGGTACCCGTTGTTTTTCACGCGTTAACATTAGTTAACATCCATGTGGCAAGCGAGATTCATGTCCTTGTCGCCTACTTCCATTGCAGGCCAAGTTGGTCCTCGTGAGCCTTGCATCTCTAACGGCTTGACCTATTTCGGACACCTAAAATATCCGTGCGCGTCTGGTTGTCTAAATGGTCGAAATGGACCATGCGTCCGTTTGAGTCGGGTGTCTCCAGCGGTCCGATGCATATTGTCCGCGCGCCATATTTTCTTCAGAAATATAAAAAAATAAGAGAAACAAACAAATATCATGAACATATGGTCATCATATTTGCTCAAATTGAGATCTCAGATAAGTTCATCACATTATGCATAAGGTACGGCACAAAATGTAGTCCAAAAGGTGCCCAAACATGGCTAGAACATCAAATATAGTCTAAAAAGAGGCCATGGTGGTTAAGAATGCCACTGCAGATCAGGCGCCTCGCGCACGGATTTCTGCGTGCTTCTTCAGGAACGAGGCTCTGTTGTCGTCGTCCATGTTGCTCAAGTCGGCCAACATGATCCTTGTGTCATCTGTCTGGATCTTGGTCTTGGCGTCCATCCTTCTTGCCTCGGCGTCACGCATTTTGGCCTTGGTGTATGCCTTTTTGGCCTCAAGGTCCATCATTTGAACCTCAATGACTTCTTTGGTGAGGTTGAGGTAGATGGCAGATGCGGCCTCTTTTTCCAGACGCTTCTTCTCGTCCCTTAAGATCATGGCGACTTGATTATCTGCCATGATCTTCTCCAAGGTCTAGCTCAACGCAAGGGCTGATGCCTCCCGGGCAAGATCTGCCTTGGTAGCCTTATGGCCCAGGGGACGAGGTGGCATGACTTTCTGCCCAGGATCGCCGTCTTCGCTGTCGACGACCAACGAGGCTATCCCATTCTTGAGAACTTCTTGGTAGGCCGCAAACCCAACCCTCCACTTTGGCGCGTCGTTCAACATTTCCCAGCAATGAACCATATAGAAGCCCTTCCTATGTGTTGCCTTGAAGTTGTCCAAGGCCCTGGATACCTGCAATTGGTAAAAGTTAGGTTCATGGTTTGCTTACATAGATAGAATGATGGTGCTCGTTTGTTTACCAGTGCAACCACGACCACGCCGCTCTGGGGGTTGGCAACAACATGATCGACGGTGGAGCAGAACTTAGAGATCTCTTGCTTGATGTAGTTCCATCTTTTTCTGATAGACTCTTCCGTGCGATGGCTCTTCATCTCGTAGGGATTGTGACGCTTTCTCTCATAGTAGTCTTGGACCACTTTGGCCTAGTATATCTTGCCCTTTTGTTGGGCACCATTTATGCAGTCATGGCTGGTGGCAAGCCAAGCTTCACATAAACACTTGTCCTCGTCGTCGTTGAAGCCGCTCATCCTGTGGCTCTCCCCCTTCTTCTTGTCAGCATCATCCATGGTCAGGACATGTCCTGTTGGCGCCTCATCATCGGGATCGACGTACACGGTTGTTGCCTGCGTCGGCTGGGTGGACAACATACGTTCGGCTTCGATGTCAACCCCATCATGCGTCTGTGCCCACTGATCCTGCGTCCCTGTCCCGACGCCGCCTTCGCCGACGAAGCCGCCGCCGAAGATCATGGCATGGATGTCGTTCTCATTGCATCCCATCCAATAGGCCTCAGAATCATCGGACGTCACACGAATACACACAGCGGGGCAAGACACTGAGAGAGCAAACGTAGCGGGTCGTCCATCGTCGGGCCAGGTGGTGTCATTTCGTCAAACAGGGTGCGAGGCACCGGTATGCTCTCATCCGGAACCTGTCGCGTCTTCTCTGTCGCGGCCGGGCTCGAGTCACCGCTCCGCGACGTCCGGTTCAGGTCGGGAACCGGGGCCCCATTGAACTGCACCGGCGCGGCGCCGGAGGCGAACCGCGACGCCGCGTGGACCTGCGCGGGTACATGCGTTCCAGGACGGAACTGGGAACTTACGGAGCTCACCGATGAGTGCGGGGGAGTGATGCCCACTGATACGTCTCAAACGTATCTATAATTTCTTATGTTCCATGCTAGTTTTATGACAATACTCACATGTTTTATATACACTTTACATCATTTTTATGCATTTTCCGGTACTAACATATTAACAAAATGCCGAAGCGCCAGTTCCTGTTTTCTGCTGTTTTTGGTTTCAGAAATCCTACACAGGAAATATTCTCGGAATTGGACGAAACAAACGCCCAGGGTCTTATTTTTCCACGGAGCTTCCAGAAGACCGAAGAGGATACGAAGTGGGGCCACGAGGGGCCGACACCACAAGGCGGCGCGGCCAAGGTGGGGCCCGCGCCGCCCTATGGTGTGGGGCCCCCGTGCCTCCTCCGACTTTGCCCTTCCGCCTACTTATACTCTCCGTCGCGAAAACCCTAGTACCGAGAGCCACGATACGAGAAAGGTTCCAGAGACGCCGTCGCCGCCAATCCCATCTCGGGGGATTCAGGAGATCACCTCCGGCACCCTGCCGGAGAGGGGAATCATCACCGGAGGACTCTACATCATCATGCCCGCCTCCGGATTGATGCGTGAGTAGTTCATCCTTGGACTATGGGTCCATAGCAGTAGCTAGATGGTTGTCTTCTCCTCTTGTGCTATCATGTTTAGATCTTGTGAGCTGCCTATCATGATCAAGATCATCTATTTGTAATGCTACATGTTGTGTTTGGTGGGATCCGATGAATATGGAATACTATGTCAAGTTGATTATTGATCTATCATATATGTGTTGTTTATGATCTTGCATGCTCTCCGTTGCTAGTAGAGGCTCTGGCCAAGTTGATACTTGTAACTCCAAGAGGGAGTATTTATGCTCGATAGTGGGTTCATGCCTCCATTGAATCTGGGACAGTGACAGAAAGTTCTAAGGTTGTGGATGTGCTGTTGCCACTAGGGATAAAACATCGATGGTTTGTCTAAGGATATTTGTGTTGATTACATTACGCACCATACTTAATGCAATTATCTGTTGTTTGCAACTTAATACTGGAAGGGGTGCGGATGCTAACCCGAAGGTGGACTTTTTAGGCATAGATGCATGCTGGATAGCGGTCTATGTTCTTTGTCGTAATGCCCTAAGTAAATCTCATATTAGTCATCATGATATGTATGTGCATTGTTATGCCCTCTCTATTTGTCAATTGCCCACCTGTAATTTGTTCACCCAGCATGCTATTTATCTTATTGGAGAGACACCACTAGTGAATTGTGGACCCCGGTCCATTCTTTTACATCTGAAATACAACCTACTGCAATCATTGCTCTCTGCTGTTCTTTGCAAACAAACATCATTCTCCACACCATACGATTAATCCTTTGTTTTCAGCAAGCCGGTGAGATTGACAACCTCATTGTTAAGTTGGGGCAAAGTATCTTGATTGTGTTGTGCAGGTTCCACGTTGGCGCCGGAATCCCTGGTGTTGCGCCGCACTACACTCCTCCACCAACAACCTTCACGTGGCCTTCATCTCCTACTGGTTCGATAAACCTTGGTTTCTTACTGAGGGAAAACTTGCTGCTGTACGCATCACACCTTCCTCTTGGGGTTCCCAACGGACGAGTACTTTACCGTCACAAGGAAGCTACTGTCGCATGTCAGCAGCTATATTTTCTGGCGCCGTTGCCGGGTGACAAGGTATCAACTTGTCAATGCCTATGGATTGTAGGCTAGGGTTTAGTTGGAAGTAGAGGGTAAGTAGATCTCGAAGGTTTCAGCCGAAAAGTACTCGACGATTGTGAAGACTAGGGTTTGTAGACAATGATCCGATTATCTCTTCGTCCCTCGACTCCCCCTTTATATAGGAGGTGGAGCCGAGGGATTCGTGCTATACAAGTTACAGAGTTTGGGACGGTTTCTAACTCATCCCGCCAGATTACAAATAACACTTCCTACTACAACTCTTAACTTTCCTTAATATATCTTGGGCTTCCGAATCTTCTTATTCTTCGGGTAGTGGGCCTTCAGTAAACCCCGGGTACTATCTTCGGCAGGCCCATTTGGGATGCCTATGTCAGTAGCCCCCGAGATTTTGCTTGAATCGTAGAGTCAGGGAAAATCTCCACTGTTTATTTTTATTCGAAAGCTTTAACCTTTTTATACTTCTTCACATAAAATTCTATATTGTACAGGGATAATGGTAGTTGGGGCTAGTTCATCTGACGGATCAGGTACTAGTTAACTGCTCTAGTGGCAATCCGCAAAAACCTACTTCAAGATCACGTCCCTGGACATGATCTCGGGATACTGGTGTAAACTTCGACAGGTGCCGCTTAAGGTCTTACCATTCTGTCGAGTCCCAGTCAAATTTATCGGGTACCTAACGCGTCCGTTAGGATTTTTCTTCGTATCTGTTGATACGGATAAAAGTAGCAGAGCGCAGTCTTTGGCGATGCCACGCCCAGCAGAACGGATCTGGGGTCTTACCTTCGCAAATTTGCGGCATTCAGAAATTGATCGCAACTTTGGCGTTCTGAGAATATATTGTCGAGTGCTTTTCCGGCTGTTGGAATGGCACATTTTATCGAGTCAAATATGACTTATATTGCTTTCCCGATGGGAGTATATGTAGAGTTAATTATAACTCGAAATATACTCTCTTGCTTTTCTATCTTTTATTTTTGAACTTCATCGGGTACGCGAACAGCGTTCCCGATGGGAGTAGCCCCCGAGGCTACAGCCAAGAACTTGTGATTGGTTGTAGGCTCAACATTTTAGTCCACCTTGTCACTATATTGTCATTATGTTCCAATATGATCTTCTTTTTATCTCTCGGGTGCGCGAACAGCGCTCCCGATGGGAGTAGCCCCCGAGGCTACAGCCAAGGACTTGTGCTTGGTTGTAGGCTCCCGCAATTTCTATACTGCCATACTCGAAATTTTACTTTTTGTCGAAGTAGCCCCCGAGCATTTGGGCAAAAACTTGTATTTGATCAAAGGCTCCCGAAGTATTCAAATAACTCCTCCTGTCGCCAATCTTCTTTTATTTTCTTGTCGGCATGCTTCCCTTAATCAAATTTACTTCATCTCTGTTTAATAGTCGTGATTTTTCTGCCCTGTAGGTCCATTGCTTCTACCACGTTGACACGTCGTGCAAGTGGGGGACATACGTCCTCCGCTTTTCCTGGCGCACGTACGGTAACGCTTATCTCAGTAAAAATACCTTTTTACCCTTTTATCTAGAAGATTTGTTGTCACCACACGATTTCTTCATCCAACGGTACATTGCTTCACCCGATTCTTATATAAACCTTTCTTCAACCTCCGTTCACTCCCTCGCTTGCGCCGCACATCTGTTCCTCTTCGCAAAAGCTTCCCCTGCGCCCAACTCTCTCTGATCTTCCGCACTCAGGAACATTGCTTTGCCCATTGCCGTTGATGCCACCGCGTACGCGACTCACTCGCCACAGCACTCCAGAATCCAAGATGGCCGCCGAAGATCTTGAGTGGGAGAGATCTAAAATCTCCAACCAGGACGTCAACACTCTGAAGAGGCTTGGCCTCATGAAGAAGGAAGACGCCATCCGCTTTCCCAGCGAAGAAAGCTACCCCAACCCTCCAATGGAGTATCGGGTTAGTTTCGTTGATCACCTCATCCGCGGCCTTTCGGCCCCAATTCACGATTTCCTCCGCGGCCTTCTTTTTGTTTACGGGATTCAACTGCACCAGTTGACCCCCAATTCCATCCTTCACATTTCCATTTTTATCACACTTTGCGAATGCTTCCTCGGAATCCCTCCTAATTGGTCTGTGTGGAAACGCATTTTCTGCCTCCGCCGCAATGGCTCCCACAACGCCACCTATAACATAGGCGGCGTTGTTATCTGTGTCCGAACTGATGTCGATTACTTCGACGTCAAATTTCCTGATTCTGTCCAAGGATGGCGCAAAAGGTGGCTCTACATTCACGAAGAAAGCGCCAACTCTATTGAACACAACATATATCCTTTCGACGGAAGTGCCAAAATTCAGCGCCGCCGCTCCTGGGATGCCGAAGCTTCCGATGAAGAGAAAAAGGCGACAGAGGCACTCATGTCTCGTATTCATCAGCTTCAAAACACTCGAGGCAAAGAGCTGTCTGGTGTTCAAATCACTGCCTACTTTCTTAGGATTAGAGTGCAGCCTCTTCAGGCTCGCAAAAATCCCCTTTGGACGTATTCTGGTGAAAACGACGCCAATAGAATCTCCAGTGATCTTTCTGCAAAGGACTTGGAGAAATTGATTCGAAGAGTTTCCCGCCTGGCCAAGATGGATCCTATTCCCTCCTCTTGTCGCGTGGAACCATACAGCTCCGCCAATCCTCTCCCCGAGGTATTTTGTCTTCTCGAGTTTCTATCTTGTTCCGAATTTTCCCTGCATCTCATTGTATTGGTATCGCTCTAATTTTTCGTTTGTCGCTATTTTCTTACAGAACCATCCTACTATGACTTCCCTTCCTCCTCTTCCTGAGGATGGAGAAGTCGAAGAACAGGCTATCGTTGCCGAAGACATCCAAGGTTCTTCTATTCCTGAAAGTGAAGTCGCAGGTTCTCACAAATCTGCGGCTTCCCATGAAAAAGAAGTTGAATCTGAAGCCAGTGAGTCGACGCAATCCCTTCCTCCTGCTGTTTCCCCAAGGAACAAAAGGAAAAGGAATGATGCCGAGGATTCTGGCACTTCTAAGGCTGAAAAAGTTGTTCCTTCTCATCCGAAGGCAGCTTATGATCCTTATATTGAATCCTTCGTCAGCTCATAAGTCGTCTTTATTTCTTCCTATGTTTGTACTCGAAATATTTATCTTGTCTTGCTTTTTATGCTGCCGATTTTTTGATCAACAGTGATGACGAGGAAGAAGTACCAACTGTTGACGTAGCTCCTCGGACAAGCACGTCATATATTGTACTTGCCTCAGACACGCTAGTTGAAGGAGAAGAATCCTCGCCTCCTCAGCAAAACGTCGTCACCACAACTCCACCAGCAAGCCCCCTTGCTCCTTCACCAAAAAGGACAAGGATTGAAACAAATCTTGAACCTGCCCTTCAATTGGGCAGCTCGTCGACTCTGCTCTTAGATGATGTAAGTTTGTCGATATCTATATTTCCGCTATTTTGCTTCTTCGCGCCTTCACTCTCTTTTTCATGCCTATGTTTCTCTTGCTGTGTTCTTCTTTAACAGCCCATGATCAAAGAGCTTCTCCGCATCGGATCCCAATTTATTGGGTACCGTGAGTATGCTAGCAGAGCCGAAGGTAACAACTTTTATACTTGCCTTTTTTCCTTGACTTTTTGCTCCTGTTGCTTGTCGCGATTTTTGATCTTTCTTCTCTCTCTTTTTTATATCTCGACAGAGAAACTTGCAGAGGCCAACAAACGTGCCGACGCACTTGCTCAAAAACTTGAGCAAAGTGAGGCGGCTCGTAAGAAAGCCGAACTTGTTGCTAGCGAAGCCAAGGCCGAGGCTGATGAAGCCAAGGCAAAAGCTGCTAGTGTCGAGGAACTGCAGAAAAAACTTGAGGATACTGCATCTGCCTTAAACGAGCACAAAGCTGCACAAGCTTCTCGTGAACAGGGGGATTCTCAAGCGCTCGAAAACACAAAGTCGCCGCACTTTCAGTAATATTATTGATTTCTTCTATTTTTATGAGAGCCGCTGTTTCTTATTGTTTGACCAACGCTTTGTTTTCTTAACAGATCAAACAAACCAAGATTTTGATCTGGCGAATCCTGTCGATGACCCTCTCCTTGACGCACTTTCCTATCTGGAGCTGCATGGGTCCGAAATTCGTGAAGGCGTGGCAAATGCTAATGCAGGATTGTCGGCGTTGTTCCCCTACTTCTTCCCGAAGAAAGAGGAGCCCTCGACTTTCCTTAACCTTGCCA
The DNA here is from genome assembly GCF_019359855.2 of Lolium perenne. NCBI lineage: Eukaryota > Viridiplantae > Streptophyta > Magnoliopsida > Poales > Poaceae > Lolium > Lolium perenne. Next base: position 310,672,205 of record NC_067245.2, read on the forward strand.
AGATGTTCAATTCACCAGAAGACCTTGGACTGAAGATGCGCCAAGAAAATATGAAAATTGCCGTCGAAAGCACTGTTGCTTTGGTTGCTGACGATCAACGAGGCTATTGATTGGACGAAAGTTGGCGACACCGAGCGAGATAGAGCAATCAAGATGGAGGTCGCTGATTAAGGCAGCCAAGCCCAACACGAAGAAGATCTTGGCCTATCTCGGGATCAAACCAGCGTCGACTCCTAGCTCATCAAGGCCGGAGGTCTAGTTGCATGCCTCTTTATTTTTCTTTCTATGTTTCTTTTGCTCTTGTCGCCAAAGTAGTCATTTGGCGACACGTACTTCCTTAGCTCCACTGTAATGCCTTTGTAATTATTCCGAGAGATTAATGAAAACTCTATCTTTGCTTGTTGTTTGATGTTGTCTTGTCTAAATTTCAGTTGATATTTGATAACTATACTCCGTCTTCCGCTCCTTCCAATATTTCGCCTTCTTCTTCTCGCTCGAGGAGAGCTTTTGCTGATACTGCACCTGTCGAAGATACCTTGTCGCAAGAACTGGATGAACTTCGACAGCAACTTCAGTATGCGAAGAAATAAACACTTGTGATGATGGAGAAGTCTCATAAGTCATCTGAAGCCGAAAAAATTGCACTTCAGCAAGCTCGCGAGGCCGTGGCTGCTAAGGAAATTGCTGCTTCCGAGGCTGAAAAGGCGACTACTCGAGAAAATTTCATGCTCGAGTTAATGAATGAAGCTTGACACGTGATATGTCGGGTATGCTTGTTTCATCCTCCGATATCTTTCATCTTCATGCTATGTCTCTTAAAGGTTTCTACTTCGTTGTTTTGATAGGTTCCTTTATTGATGCTGCTGCCGAGGAAGAGAGGGTAAATACTAGGACGAACCTCCTTGTTAACCTTTCCCTTGACCATGGTTCTCTATTTTGGGCTACTCCGGAGAGGACCCGCCAAATCGTCAGGTTTCAGGATCGCACCTCTCAAACTCGCGACTTCCTTGACTTCTGTACCAAGACCTTGTCTATGGTTTATAACTCCATGTTTCCTCGGAACATTCAACCAAAAACTCTTCCTGAGTTAATGGAGAAATTCAAAGAAGCTCACAGGATCCATGACTTCGTCAAAGCTCAATTGGTAGCTGGCGCCAGATTTGCTCTTATCATGCTCCAGATCTGCCACTCAAATCTTGACCTTACCCAAGTTGTCGCGAAAGTTCATCAGAAGGTAAAACGTCGAAGAGTTGGTGTTGACCGAATTAACACGAAGGTTTCGCCTGTAGCAGAAGAAATTATTGAAGACCTTCTTAGGATGGACGCCGATTTTTTGCCGATGGTCATTATGCTGATTTTCTTGGTGTCAAGCTCTGAAGAAAACAGAGTTACCCTTGATGACATATTGAATCAAGGCTAGCTGTTTTCCCCTTGTAGATAATTCTTCTTTGTGACCCATGACTATGATTATATTGTGAAGCAATCATTATATTTCTATGTTTGTCTAGGCCCCGAGTGTTTTGGTGACTCTTTACTGTATTTGTATATTGAGAGGTTTTGAACCAAGGCATTTATGTATTTATGGCGAATATGAGCCCCCGAGCTTCTTTATTGAGTACTATTTTGTAGTTTTATTGACTCACGAGGTATTTTAATACCAAGGCAAGGCTTTTCTTTTTCGATGAACTATATTGAAATTCGTCGGAGCAGAGACTTTAAGCATGTCGATAAAGAAAAGGTTATATTGACACTATCTTTATTATATTGCAGCACCGCGAGCCCGCCTCATTAAAAACCTTTCCCGGCCCCACTCGGTGCCCCGAAAAAGGAAAAGAGTGCGTCTGAAAACTCGCGGGCGTTTCAGTACATTGAAGTTTTACAAGGACTATATTTCAACTCTAGGCGTAGAACCGCCTGAGTTGCGCCACGTTCCAGGGGTTTGGCTCCTCCACCCCTGTCTTCTTGTCCTTTATCCTGTATGCTCCTCCTCCGATTACTTCCGTGATAATGTAAGGGCCAAGCCATGGTGACTCGAGTTTTTCATGACTTTTTTGCGTGAGCCGAAGAACTAGGTCTCCCACCTGAAAAGATCTTGGCCGCAAACGTCGACTGTGGTAATTCTTCAAGTCCTGTTGGTATTTGGTTACCCGAGACAGTACTTCATCTCGAGCTTCATCAAGTGCGTCGACATCATCTTCTAGCGCTTTTCTCGACACTTCTTCGTCATATTCGACGACGCGTGGAGAGTTGTGCTCTATCTCGATTGGTAATACTGCTTCTGCTCCATGAACCAAGAAAAACGGAGTTTCCTGTGTTGCTGTGTTTGGTGTTGTTCGGATGCTCCACAATACACTTGGTAGTTCTTACGGCCAGGTATGTCGAGCTTTTTCCGATGGTCCTAACAAGCGTTTCTTGATGCCATTGCAGATGATGCCATTGGCTTTCTCGACTTGCCCATTGGTTTGAGGATGTGCAACTGACGCAAAGTGCAACTTGATACCCACCTCTTCGCAATAATCTTTGAATTCGTGGGATGTGAAGTTACTGCCGTTGTCTGTGACGATGCTGTGGGGCACTCCAAATCTGAAGACGAGGCCTTTTATGAATTTTACTGCGGATGCTCCGTCTGGTGAATTTATCGGCTTCGCTTCTATCCACTTTGTAAATTTGTCGACAGCTACTAGCATATACTCCTTTCCTCCTGGCCAGGATTTGTGTAACTTGCCCACCATATCAAGTCCCCATTGGGCAAAGGGCCATGACAATGGTATTGGTGCTAGCTCTGCTGCTGGAGAGTGAGGTTTTGCGGCAAACCTTTGACACGCGTCGCAAGTTCTTACTATGTCCTTGGCGTCCTCGATTGCTGTCAACCAGTAGAATCCTGCCCGAAAAACCTTGGCTGCAATAGCTCGACTACTTGCGTGGTGGCCACATATTCCTTCGTGTACATCCTTCGAATTATTCTTCCTTCTTCGGTGTGACACATCTTTGCAGGACGCCCGAAATACTCCGCTTGTACAATTCCCCTTTGACTACCGTGAAAGCTTTGGAGCGTCGAATTACTCGCCTTGCCTCAACTGGATCATCGGGTATTTCTTTCCTGAGGATGTACGATATGTACGTCTGCATCCATGGTATCTGTATCACCATGACCAGGTCCTGATCTTCTTCTTCTTCCTCTTGCTTTTCCTTGGTAGCCCCCGAGGGTTTCTTCTCCTTCTTTTTTGATTTTGTCGATTTGGTGGATCTCTCTGTTATCTCTTCCCAGAATACACCTGGCGGGACTGCAAGGCATTGCGACCCGATGTTTGCAAGAACATCGGCTTCGTCGTTGCTCAACCTACTAATATGATTTACTTCGCATCCATCGAACAACTTCTCGAGCTCGTTGTACACCTCCTTGTATGCCATCATGCTATCATTGACTGCGTCACATTGGTTCATAACTTGCTGAGCCACCAATTGTGAGTCGCCAAAGATTTTTAGTCGAGTTGCACCGCAGGCTTTCGCCATCTTCATCCCGTGTATGAGAGCCTCATATTCTGCTTCATTGTTAGATGCGTTAGGGAACGTCATCCGAAGGATGTACTTCAACTTGTCGCCTTCAGGTGATATGAGTACTACTCCTGCGCCAGCCCCTTCTAGTCTTTTGGACCCATCAAAGTTCATGGTCCAGGTTCTCGACAAGTCTGGAGGTCCTGTGTTTTGCAACTCCATCCACTCTGCGATGAAGTCTGGCAAAACTTGCGACTTGATTGCTTTTCTTTTTTCATACGTGATGTCCCGAGGGGAAAGTTCTATTCCCCAAAGGGAGACACGACCCGTAGCTTCTGGATTGTTTAGTATATTTGACAAGGGAGCTTCATTGACCACTATGATCGGGTGTGCCGAAAAATAGTGGCGCAATTTTCGTGCTGTTGTGAACACTCCATATGCTAGCTTTTGGTACTGAGGGTACCTTTGTTTTGAGGGCGACAAAACTTCGCTCACGAAGTATACTGGCCTCTGCACTCCATGGATTTCCCTTCTTCTTCTCTTTCAACAACTAACACCGTGCTAACCACTTGGGGTGTGGCTGCAATATACAGCAGGAGAGGTTCCTTTTCCTTTGGCGCCACCAAAATTGGTGGTGTCGAAATTGTGCGCTTCAAATCCTCGAAAGCTCTGTCGGCCTCTTCGTTCCATTGGAATTTATCTCCTTGCTTTATCAGAGCGTAAAATGGTAACGCTTTTTCTCCCAGTCTGGCGACGAATCTGCTCAAAGCTGCGACTCGCCCAGTTAGCTGCTGTATCTCTTTCAACTTTGTTAGCTTCCTCATTGTTACTATAGCTTGTATTTTGTCGGGATTTGCTTCAATCCCTCTTGCTGAAACTAGGAACCCCAGAAGTTCTCCTGCTGGGACGCCAAAAGAACACTTCGTCGGGTTCAACTTCAGGCAGAATTTGTCGAGGTTGTCAAAAGTTTCTTTGAGGTCCTCGATCAGCGTTGCCCCCTTTTTTGACGTTATGACGACATCATCGATGTATACTTGCACGTTTTTCCTGATCTGTGTCGCTAAACACTTCTGCATCATCCTCTGATATGTTGCTCCCGCATTTTTTAGACCAAAGGGCATTGTCTTGTAGCAGAACATGCCGTAAGGTGTAATAAACGCTGTTTTGGCTTCATCATCTTCTTTTAATCTGATCTGGTTATAACCAGAGTATGCATCCAAAAAGGAAAGACGTTCACAGCCTGCCGTGGAGTCGATGATTTGATCGATCCTTGGGAGGGGAAAGTGATCCTTAGGACAATGTTTATTGAGACACGTAAAGTCGACGCACATGCGAAGGACTGTCGTGTGTTTCTTCGGCACCATCATTGGGTTAGCTACCCATGTGGCTTCTGTAGATATCTCTTTGATAAAACCAGCCTCCTCAAGTCGATTTATTTCTGATAGCATGGCTTTGCGGTTTGGTTCCGAAAAACGCCGCAAAGGTTGTTTGATTGGTCTCGCTACTGGATCCAAGTTTAGGTGGTGCTCGGCAAGTTCCCTGGGTACTCCTGGCATGTCAGCTGGACACCATGCGAAGATTTTCCAGTTCTCACGGAGGAACTTGACGAGCGCGCTTTCCTATGCGATATCCATGTCGTTTGCGATAGATGTCGTCTTTTTTGGGTCTGTCGGGTGAATCTGCACTTCTTTTGAATTTTTCTCGGTATTGAAAGTTGATTCTTTGTTTGGCCTTCCAACGTCTGGCAGTACGTCGTAATCAGTCATGCTTTTTGACGCCAAGTACTCAGCTTGCATCCCGAAAGTTTCTGACAGCCGGTGAAAGTCCTTATCGCACTTATCGGCTAAGGCAAAGCTTCCTTTGACTGTGATTGGTCCCTTTGGTCCAGGCAACCTCCACAGCAGGTATGTATAGTGTGGTACCGCCATAAACCTAGCATATGCTGGTCGTCCCAACAGAGCGTGGTATTGCGACGGAAAATCCACGACTTCAAATTCGAGCCTCTCGATTCTATAATTTTCTCGGGTCCCAAACTGAACGTCAAGATTGATCTTCCCCAATGGATAACTTGGTTTCTCCGGTGTGATGCCGTGGAACCTTGTGTCTGTTGGTTTCAAGTTTGCTAAGGATATGTTCATCTTCCTCAATGTATCTGCATACATAAGGTTTAGGCTGCTGCCGCCGTCTATGAACACTCGAGAGACATCAAATCCCGCGATAACTGCTGGCAGAATAAGTGCTGACTGCCCTGGTCGAGGAACTTGCTGCGGATGATCTGCTATGGTGAAGCCAATATCTTGTCCTGACCAATTAAGATACTCAACTGTTGGTGGAGGCATTTTTTCTGCCATAAACACCTGTCGTGAGATTACTTTCTGAGCTCTATTGGACGGCCTCCCCTTCTGAATCATCGACACCGCTCCGTTGGAGTTAGGATCAACATAAGGTGGTGGTGTAGGTGCTGCCGCTATTCTGAGCTGATGCCGATTGTCGTCTGTAATCGCGGGAGGAGGCGGCAAGTGAATCTCGCTTCTGGGTTCCCGAGGATTTCTCTGTGTTGCTCGCGCGTTAGCGTTTTCTGCATACCGCAACATTGCCTGAAAATTTCGACAGTCTTTCTGCAGGTGCCCTGACTGTCTTTTACCGTTGCTATCAAGGAAAAAGTGCATCTGACACGGTCCATTCATCATCTCTTCAGGGGACACAAAAGGCCTTGGGAATCTAGGCCCGCTATTTTGCCTGTTGCGTGAATCATCCCTGTTATCACCTCGCTGCTCATTGCTTCTCTGATAATCATCTCTGTTGCTTCCTCCTGTGTTTGCCCGAAAGCCTGCCGAAATTTGCCCTGGAGCGTCATAGTTCGGATACTGCCGAGGAAATCGTCGCCTTGGTTGATAGTTTCGACCGCGGTCCTCCTCTGGTGACCTGTGCCGTTTGTTGTGGACAGCATCTTCTCCATCTGCCCATCTGTTTGCTATCTCCATTAACGCGGATACTGTCTTTGGATTGGTCCTTCCCAAGTCCTCGACAAAATCTCCACGCCTAATTCCTGCGACAAACGCATCTATTGCTCTCTCGTCAGATATATTTTCTGCCGAGTTTTTGATGATATTCCACCTTTGGATATACTTTCTCATTGGCTCGTCTGGCTTTTGTCGACATGCTCTCAACTCCTCTAACGACGCAGGTTTTTTGCACGTGGATCTGAAGTTCTTGACGAACACATCCTCGAAACTTTCCCAGCTGTCGATGGATCCTGGAGTGAGTTTCTTTATCCAAGATCGTGCGGCTCCACTCAAATGCACCTGGATGCTTTGCATAGCTGTTGCCCTGGTTCCTCCTGTGAGCTTCACCGTCTCCAGATAGTCGACTAGCCAATCCTCTGGATCTTGAAGGCCGTCGAACTTTTTGAAATTATCGGGTAACTTGAATCCTGAGGGGACTCGAGTTTTTCGGACTCTCCTCGTGAAGCATGGTAAGCCGCACATATCTTCGTCGTTAAGCTCTGGAGATTGCCGATGATCCCTTCTGCTTTGCCGTGCTCTGTCGACCCTTGCTTGTGCTTTCTTGTGTCTCTTGCTCCACTTGGTCCTTCAAAGCCGCCGCTGTTGCTGCTGCAGGTCGTGGACTATTTTGCCTTGCCGCTCCTTCGGGAGGCGTTGATACAAACGCTGTCCCCATAGCTCCAACTCCTGCTACCGCCATATTGTACAATGTTTCCCTTGGATCACCTGGAGGTGGTTTAGATGCAAGGATAAAAGCATGTGTCGCCATATACCCAGCTTCTGGTGTCTTAGGGATGATGTTTCCTCTTGTATCTATCGACATGAAGGACATGTCGAGGTTTTGGACCAAGTGTTCTCTTTCTGCTTCGGGTATGTGTTGCAGCCTTGATCTTCCCACAGACGGCGCCAATTGACAAGGTATCAACTTGTCAATGCCTATGGATTGTAGGCTAGGGTTTAGTTGGAAGTAGAGGGTAAGTAGATCTCGAAGGTTTCAGCCGAAAAGTACTCGACGATTGTGAAGACTAGGGTTTGTAGACAATGATCCGATTATCTCTTTGTCCCTCGACTCCCCCTTTATATAGGAGGTGGAGCCGAGGGATTCGTGCTATACAAGTTACAGAGTTCGGGACGGTTTCTAACTCATCCCGCCAGATTACAAATAACACTTCCTACTACAACTCTTAACTTTCCTTAATATATCTTGGGCTTCCGAATCTTCTTATTCTTCGGGTAGTGGGCCTTCAGTAAACCCCGGGTACTATCTTCGGCAGGCCCATTTGGGATGCCTATGTCACCGGGGAGATCAAGACACGCTGCAAGGGGAGTCTCTCACATCCAATCTCTTTACTTTGTTTATTGTCTTGCTTTACTTTATTTTATTTTCTGTCTTGTTTGCTTTCTTTATATCAAAAACACAAAAAAATTAGTTACTTGCTTTACTTTATTTACTGTCTTGTTTGCATTCTTTATATCAAAAACACAAAAAATTAGTTACTTGTTTTACTTTACTTAATTTAGTTTGCTTTACTTATTTTTATTGCTGTTAAAATGAATACTCCTGAGAACACTAAGTTGTGTGATTTCACTAGCACCAATAATAATGATTTCATATGCACACCTATTACTCCACCTGCTACTACAGCAGAATTTTATGAAATTAAACCTGCTTTACTAAATCTTGTTATGAGAGAGCAATTTTCTGGTGTTAGTACTGATGATGCTGCTGCCCATCTTAATAATTTTGTTGAACTTTGTGAAATGCAAAAGTATAAGGATGTAGATGGGGATATTATAAAACTGAAATTGTTTCCTTTCTCCTTAAGAGGAAGAGCTAAAGATTGGTTGCTATCTTTGCCTAAGAATAGTATTGATTCATGGACTAAATGTAAAGATGCTTTCATTGGTAGATATTATCCTTCTGCTAAAATTATATCTTTGAGAAGTAGCATAATGAATTTTAAGCAATTGGATAATGAACATGTTGCCCAAGCATGGGAAAGAATGAAATCTTTGGTAAAGAATTGCCCTACCCATGGACTGACTACTTGGATGATCATCCAAACCTTTTATGCAGGATTGAATTTTTCTTCAAGGAACCTATTGGATTCAGCTGCTGGAGGTACTTTTATGTCCATCACTTTGGGTGCCGCAACAAAACTTCTTGATGATATGATGATCAACTACTCTGAATGGCACACTGAAAGGACTCCTCAAGGTAAGAAGGTAAATTCTGTTGAAGAAACCTCCTCCTTGAGTGATAAGATTGATGTTATTATGTCTATGCTTGTTAATGGTAGATCTAATGTTGATCCTATGTAATATCCCAGGTAATGGGGTTACAAAAATAGAGGAAACAGATGGTGCATTGCATTCATGCATAGAAAATCTGGGGAATTTTCGCGCTTTAAAATAAAACAGTCACAGTAACTGAAGTTTCACTTGACCTTGGTGGAATTGAAGTAGCTCATCAAGTCAGGCGCTATAAACCTCAAAGTGACTTTGTTAAAAATTTTTTTTGGGTAGAGATAATTTGATCTAAGGGGTTAGATCAAATGGAACTAATAATCAACACAACAACACTTTACTCAGTGATCAACTACTTGATCTTATTAAATATCACAACATGATATTCCTAGCCATAACATGTGAACATCCATTTAATTGGAAATCAAGTAACAATAATTGAAGAAACTATTCTTGACTATCTTCTCCATATCTTAAAACTAATCCATGATCCTACCATGAAACCTCATGGTATTCATTATATTTCAATCTTGGAAACAAGACAAGGAGATCAATTCTAGAAATATATATCCTTCTCTATTTCATATTATTATACATCAAACCAAGAGAGATGAGAGTTCTACAATAATTATTAGAGAAGCAACAAACCTTGAGCTAAAACCTTGGATATACATCCAAGTATTCAAATCATGCCAATCTTAGATTTACCTATTTAAGAATAAAGGACAACCATTGCACTAAAATATTAGGAGTACACCATAAACCCTAGAATAACTATTCCTATATGAGAGAACTCAAGTTATGGTGTTACACTCAAATTAATGAGGCAACACTTGGACTTGGGAAAGAGAACTATCCATATACTCAGATGATATTATCATCATTCCCTGGAAAGAACCCTAAGAATTATCTCAGGCAATCTCCTGGGATATCAATTATAGAGGCCACCATAATAGCTCATCCTAGAAAATAAAATAGAGTGCTATACCTTAGTTCATCAAGACAATGCTTGATCATGGAAGTGAGAAACCCATTTAATGAGAGATCCCTTAGGAAGCCAAACCTTGATCATTATAAATTGGGTAATGATCATAAACCCTAAGAACTTGAGGTAAGGATATTAAGAACAAGTGGATCATGCCTAATCCATGATCATGCTCTTGAGGTATGTGAGGATAAGTTAAATCTTAATAGGATAAGAGGATATCATTCACCACATGAAATCATAGGGAGGAAACTAATAAGCAACCCTAGGCTGATATACCAACCTATAATTGTAAATCAATTGGTGATAATAAGTAGAATCTTACCACATCTATCTTCTCATTCATTCATTAGTTAATGAACCTAAGGAAACCTTAGAGTTAAACACTATACTTCATATGGTGAGAAACCATATATCCATATGACCAAAGTTAACTATAAAGAGAACTATAAATAATGTAGTAACTTGAATGGTAGAATTGAGAATACTAATAGAAATTAATTGGTAGAAGATAAAACCAATTCCCAAATCCTTAGTAACAAGAGAAGCACATAAAATATTAAGCAAGTAACCATTTTATCATGGTTAGGGGAGATTAACCCTAGCACATGCAATATGATGTCATCTCTTATCTACAACCTAGCATTATATCTCAACCCTAGTCTGTGCATCACATGGGGATTGCTAGTATAAACCTAAAACCATGCTTAAGCTCAGATATGAGCAAGGGAACTATTTAACCAACTCTGAAATGAAACAAGATAGCAAATTAACATATCTCACAAGCCATGCCTATGTGGGTGCCACTAACTAGTGTTTTCATATAAATAGAAGTCTCATGAGAGAAATGGGATCCACCTTAACCATATTAAACTAAGGGTTTAAAAGATGACAATAATACTTTAAAATAACCCTAAACAATTCTCCAAATCAAAAACCACCATGAGCACATGAAATAATGTTATGAGATCATATGCTCAAATAAGAAACTTGATATTAAGCTATGCCTTGTAAATTGTTTAATACAATGTAACAAAAGATAAATATAAAAACTTAACTATCAATAGGTACTTAGAAGAACCTCTTGAGAAATAGTTTGGATCACCTAAATTGATATTGGCAATTAGGACTATATAATTGCCCATTTTCAATCTCTATTAACATTTAATAAACAAGGGTGTCACTACACATATGAAATATTTTAAAGCTCTTATATTTACAATAGTATGTTTGTAAACTCCAAAGGGATTCACACATTTAAAATCCTGCAAGGTATAAATAGGATTCAAATTTGAATTTTAAAAGCAGAATTCAAAACAGAAAAATAAGAAAGAAAACAGAAAACAAAATAAAAAGAAAGAAGCTTACCTGGACCTTACCTGTTCGGCCAAGTCCACCAACACAGCCCACCAGAAGCCAAGCCCAGTCCAGCAGCCGCAGCCCAACGCTAGCCCACGTACCCCTTCGGCAACAAAATAAAAGAACGAGCTCATCCTCATCCCTTCGTCTCGCAGGACGACAAAGACGACGGCGTGCCCATCTTCCCCTCTCGCCGGCGCCTCCTCCTTCCTCGACGGTGTGACGAGGCACGCGCCTGTGCGCCGTATAAAAGTTACGGACGAACCCTAGACGTCTTCTTCTCCGTCGCTGTCCAATTCCTCCCCACACCGAAACCCTAGCTCGTCCCGGTCATCTCCCTCGCCGCCGTTCAGAGCCTCCTCAAGCCCAACCGTGATCACCATCGGCACCGCCATGGTCTACAAGTTCACCGTGCGCAAGGAATCGTGCCGAGGTGCTCGCAATCGACCATGCCTGGTTGTCTTCTCCGACGCCGCATCGAGCAATTCCGGCGACATGGACCTCCACTCGCCTCACCGACAAGCTGTCGTGCTCACGGTGAGTTGCTGACTCTCCACGGCATCCTAGCTCCTACCCTACCAACCTCGAGCATGCGTCGCCCCGTAAGCCCGTGACCACCGCCGCCGCGGCCGTCGCCGACCAAGCTCCGGTGACCATACCGGAGCGGCGCCGCCACCTCTTGGCTCCTTGTGGTGCACTGGTTCGAATGGAACCAGTCGCCCATCCTAGCGCGCCTGGAATCGCCGGCGATCAACGCCGTCTGCCGCCGGTCACCATGCTCCTGGCCACGTCGTCGATTTTGACTCTGGTCAAAAGACGCGTGGCAGGTGACGTGGCCTTGGCCCACCAGTCGATGACTGCGTGGGTAAACTGGCGGGTAGGTTTAGTCATTTTGTTTTATTTTTCAATTCAATGATTACGCAACTTTAAAATTATATAGAAAAATCTTATTAACTCAGAAAAATAAGAATAAGACATCAAAATTCTTATAAAAGTATATTCTATTTAATAAAAATATAATATGGAATTTTTATTTTTAATAAAAATTTACTTATTATATACTTGTTAATTAAGCCTTTAATTTTAATTCCAAAATTCAATAAAAATTCAATAATTAGTAAAAATCTCATAAAATAAATAAAAACCAGTAAGTAAATAAGGAAAACATTAAAATTAGTTTTCCTTTTCTTTTAACTTTTTAAATCCTTAATAAGAGGATTTAAAACCCAATTAATAATTACCTTAATTATTAATTATTTAAAAATAATAAAATGCTAAATTCAATATTATTTTATTCTCAAAGTTAATAATAACTTCAACTTTATTAATGAAGTTATTAATCCAATAATTATAGGGTAATTAGGAAACCCTAGTTCCATTTGAAACAAAGTGATAACCTCATCATTTCATGTGTAATCCTAAAACCCTAGTGCCATTTAGACCTAGATCCATTACTTCTTATGAACCCTAAATGGATCCCAAACCTAAACCTAAGTAACATGTGATCATGTTACTTCACCAGTAAACATAGATTCATACCTAGCAACTAAATACTGGTTAGAATCCACATAAAATATGGGAAATCCTATCACTACTAACTAGCATCCCATGTGTTTATCTTCATTAGACCTAAATAATCCAGTAGGGCCAACCAAGTGGAAACCCTAGATTCCATTACAAAAAACCACCATCCTTAATTAACCATGCTTATCATCATATCCTTGTGATGAACCATAATAGCAACTATACTTGCTATTCTGTATCACATACCATAATCCACTAAACCCTTCTAGTGTTGGATACTCATCCAACATTCCATTTAGGAGCCACTCATTCTTACTTAAATAGCACCAACAGTAAAACCTAGACCACCTAAACCCTAATTGTTATACTTCTTATTATTTAAGAAGTATGTTCTTCAAAAGTTATTCTTTTGAAGTAAATAAAGAATCATCATCAACCCTGCTTATAAGGACCTATAAACCCTAGCCAGTTATCACCAACAATGTATACCACCTTGTTAGCAACTATTGGTAATTAAGATATTTAGGCTTAATTCAACAACACAAGCCTAGTAGCTGATAAATACAACTAGGTTGTGATCCATCTAACACTTACTCCAGAAAACAATTAGAACCATAGAAAACCATAGAACCCCACAAATCCAATAATCATACTTGTTCTTTATCAAATAACATGTTCTTCAAAAGTTATTCTTTTAGAGAATATAACAAGTAATCATCAACCATGCCTTATAGGACTTAAAATTGACAACTGCTCTTTACTTAGTATACAGCTACAATTCCTGGTTGTGTATGATTATTACTATTCATTTTGCCACTTGCTTATAATTCTAAAAACAACACAAACCTGAATAAGAACCTTGTTTGTGAATCACTCTAAAAGTGCAACACACCCTGAACTAATCATTACAACTCACTGATCCTAAATCATCGGGGTTAGGTCACGCTTAGAGCGATTGCATCTCATTCTTATGCATTATTGCATCCTTGCCAATCTTTTAAACATCGTCCTTACCGGACGATGATGTTATTTCAGAATTTGGAGTTTCTACGTATCGAAGACCTTGTCTGCATAATCTTGCAGCCAAGAAAGGCAAGTTCATCACTTGCTCATGTCATTTGAGTATTTTTATCAAATTACTTGCAAAGTATTATGGTTATCACTATTGCACAAAAATCAAAACCACTACTTTCATAACTATGAATATGACTATGTGGTGGGCAATGGAACCATGGATTGTATTGATATGGTGGAGGTTCCATTGCATGGGCTTATATCCATCTAGGATTAAACAACAAATGTCGCCAGTGATTCTTGTGCCGTAATATCCGTGTTAACCATAAGATCCGGAGTGGGACGGAGTAGTCAAAAGTGTTTCCACCTCTCGTTCATCAACGGATGCGCTTTACCGTAGACACTTGTATCTGTCAGGGCAAGCGGTGGGCTGGGGAAGCCTAAAGTCCCCACGGCATAGTCCGTAGACACTTGTCGCTCGAAGTGCAAGCGGTGGGCTGGGGAAGCCTAAAGTCCCCACGGTATTGCGGTCTATGATGGGTTGCAGCTACCGGCGAAGGAGTTTGGTTCGATCCCAAACTGTCGTCGTGGTCGGGGTCCATCCTTAAGTGGTATAAGAGGACCGACGAGGACCCAGGGTCGGGGTATGCAACAAAGGGTGGGTGTTCGAGGTAGCGGAGGAACATGATTGGCTAGACCTTATACCGGGCCTCACACCAAAGGAAGTGTGGACGGGAAGATCACCCGGTTGGCACCAAGGTTAAGATCTCTTATGGGTAAAGCAACACACCTCTGCAGAGTGTAACGAACTGTGACCAGTCACTCCCTGTTCCGGGATATGGAACTGCGAACGCGGCCGGAAAGGAGCTCCATGAAGTTCTAGTAAACCGGTGAAGGCTGACGGACATAGTTCTTCTGAATAAAAGCAACCTCTTGAAGAAATGATTATGAAAACCTGCATTGGTATTAGACTTTCTGGTCTAATGCCGTAGCTAGTGCATTAAACACCTCTTTCCTATAATGAACTTGTTGAGTACGCTCGTACTCATCCCACTCTTAAATCCCCTGCTTAGGTATGGAGGCAGCGAATGAGGATCTACAGTGCAACTCAACTGCCAAGGAGTCAACAACTACTTCAAGAGATAGGACCCTATCAGAGGAGTCAGATACCACATCCAACAAGGAGAAAACCTAGTTTAGCCATAGGAGGGAACTAGCTTCCTAAACCTAGCGCCTATTTAGCTAGAATCTATTCATAGCCCCTATAGCTAGTTAAATACTCTACAAATAGAGTTCGTGATAAGACTAGACTACGAGTCGTTCTTCTGGAGTTTATTTGCAGTTTTACCTCATTGTAAAGTAGGAGGCTGTGCTGATCTTATGTAACAGAGTCGATGTTGTAATTCTATAGACATGCCTTGGACCCGCATATGTTTATGTTGTACCACTCACGAGCGATATAATACTAGTGGAACGGTGTTCCATTGGTGTTGTATCAGACTTGCATACTACACCATGCAGTGGTATGCCGGGTCACCACAGTTGGTATCAGAGCAAATGCTTTGACCCTAGGATTAAAACCCTTTAAAGGAGACCTATAGGATTGGTAGTGTCTATAGGAAGTTGTCTTAGTTAAACCAAATAATTCTTATGACTTGAGATGGATATTCACTTTAGAATAATCCTGACACACTTGAGTCAACCTTTCCTACCTATCTTTCTTAAGTAAAGATAGTTAGCTAATCCAAAACATGTAGCACATTAATAAGTCCTGAAAAGAATATATGAGTAGATCACAGTTGGTATACAATACATGGTAGTCCAAAGAGAGGATACAACCATAAGGAAGCTATCCTATTGGAAGATGTGTACCAACACATGTTATAGTTAAGTAATGAGAATGTAAAATTTATCTAAACTTGTGAAACAATTGATAGTAAGTGATGCAAACAAGTGATATGAGGTAGTTTAGACCATGATGAGTCAATCATGGGAGGTAAGGAAGAGTGATAGGAATAAAATATGTCTATAGGGTAGAGTTGTTAATCATATATGATTCACCTGAGAATCATTATGTGATGGAATAGAACATCATAGACATTTGGTAGGAATACAATAACATGCCAAGTGCTAAATAATAGTACAAGAGCTGTGTTCCAAAAATATGGGAAGTGTGCCAAGCACATCATGACCATAGTCTTATGAGAGAAACACTTGGAAGTATAGGAACTATATTTCCATAGTTATGTGTTTAGTGTAGCAATGTTAGAACCTAGACATATCAGGTGAAATAGTCCTCAACAAAATGGAAGTTAAGTAGTAATTCCAGAGAAAATTAGGTTAACCTTGACTATCCCAAATCACTTTGTTTCAAGTTTGTCTCATTGCAAATGTGCAATTAAGATAAATGTTGAGACAAATAGTAGAAATCCACATATCCGTGCTAAGTATCACGATATAAACCTATCTTATGTGGTGTTATATATTACACATCAGAGCCTGATGTTTAGAGATGTCTTACTCAACTATTATATTCAGGCTTATGATGGTGTGTATTATATGCACAAAGCTGAATCTTCTTGGATTTTATTGGATTTTCATTGTTTGACTAGATACATACATGAAGTTTGACTTTGATATGCAAATGCATGTTGCAATATCAAGTCCTTACTTGATGCTATAGATCTAGAGGGTAATAGTATTCGTGTGAGGAAGTGACGAATTCTGAAGATTCGGAAGACAAGATGAAGGTTCATCAGCTAAAGGAAACAAAGTTGTGGGAAGCAACCACAATACTCTGAAGGAAGTGCCAATTAATATTCATGCTTTACCTCAACAGAGGAGTACTTTAGTACATGAGAAGCATGAAGGTAAGGAATATGGTGATTATGGTGAAGCTGAAGCAGATCCATAGTCAACATAGAAGAGGGAATGCATGGGAAATCACTTAGAATACTATCTTCATAGTGTCAGCTAGTGGTTTTCTTGCAAAATAAACCCTGAATGAAGGAAGATGATATATGAAACTATAGCAGATATAAGAAGAACATAGTTGATATCAGAAGACCACAATTGGTATAGTATCAATACTGCGAGATAAAGTAGAAGATGTCTCGTCCAGTTGATCAGAACCTATAATAGAATCCATTTTTTTTTTTGAGATATCAAATAGCCACAGTTGGTATAATAACCACAGCTGGTATCAGTTGGTATTACTAATAATCCACGATTTAATTATTTGTAACAAAAGTTTGTGAACAAATAAAAATTTTGTTAGCCAAATAACAATGACCTATAATCATTTAGTCGAAGGATTCACATTGGATGTCCACAATTGAGTGGATACACCACCGATATTCTTCGCAAAATCTTAGTAGAAGTACAAACCATAAGTTAGAACCAGACCAATATTCCAACCATAAGTCAAATAGTTGGAAGAAAAAGGAGTTGAAGACCATAAGAAAACTCTAAGGGGTAGAGTAAACATTGGGTTAGATATACAATAACTCAATACTTTAAGCTGGATAGAATAAGAAGGTCTGAACTGAGAGGAAGTTCGATCTTATTTTCATAAGATTGATGAACAATACTTTCAGAAGGATGTCAGACCAGAAGCCGAGGATCATACCTTGAGGAAGCAAGAAATGGACTATAACTTGAAAAAGTGAGTAAAATTTACTCAGAAATACGGAAGCGCAAGTAAGCTAAGTTTAATGAAGTTGGATGAAGGAAATACCATTGACCAAATACAGTTCAAAAGGGTCAAAGATCGAAGAAGATTGAACATACCAATACCAAAGACTAATAGAATGATTCCTTTCATGGAACCTAAATAACCCAAAATAGTTATAGGTATCAATTATAAACCATGATTGGATGGACTAAATGAGTCTAATCCATTCTTAGGAAAATAAACAATCAAAACCATTTCCATGGTAAATACCTTACTAAGTACCATTATTGCAGTTTTGGTAGTAAGGGAAAACAAAGACCTATTTTATCAAATAGGAGAATGTTATCCAATTAGTCTTCAATTAAGACTGTTGGGATAAGAAGAAATCCCAATAATTGAATATTCAATGAGAAAGGAAATAAGATAATGATATTGGAAGAAATCAATGAATCAAAGTAAGAACCATGGTTCAGAGGCAGATACTAATGGATTCCAGGAAGAATCTGGACAAGAGATATATTCAATTATATCCAGTGAGATCACTATGGAGTTCGAGAAAAGTTTAAGTCTGTATAAGTCAGAACCACACTCCGGAAACGTGAGAGAGATTAAACTTCGAGGACGAAGTTTAGTTTAAGGGGTAGAGACTGTAATATCCCAGGTAATGGGGTTACAAAAATAGAGGAAACAGATGGTGCATTGCATTCATGCATAGAAAATCTGGGGAATTTTCGCGCTTTAAAATAAAACAGTCACAGTAACTGAAGTTTCACTTGACCTTGGTGGAATTGAAGTAGCTCATCAAGTCAGGCGCTATAAACCTCAAAGTGACTTTGTTAAAAATTTGTTTTGGGTAGAGATAATTTGATCTAAGGGGTTAGATCAAATGGAACTAATAATCAACACAACAACACTTTACTCAGTGATCAACTACTTGATCTTATTAAATATCACAACATGATATTCCTAGCCATAACATGTGAACATCCATTTAATTGGAAATCAAGTAACAATAATTGAAGAAACTATTCTTGACTATCTTCTCCATATCTTAAAACTAATCCATGATCCTACCATGAAACCTCATGGTATTCATTATATTTCAATCTTGGAAACAAGACAAGGAGATCAATTCTAGAAATATATATCCTTCTCTATTTCATATTATTATACATCAAACCAAGAGAGATGAGAGTTCTACAATAATTATTAGAGAAGCAACAAACCTTGAGCTAAAACCTTGGATATACATCCAAGTATTCAAATCATGCCAATCTTAGCTTTACCTATTTAAGAATAAAGGACAACCATTGCACTAAAATATTAGGAGTACACCATAAACCCTAGAATAACTATTCCTATATGAGAGAACTCAAGTTATGGTGTTACACTCAAATTAATGAGGCAACACTTGGACTTGGGAAAGAGAACTATCCATATACTCAGATGATATTATCATCATTCCCTGGAAAGAACCCTAAGAATTATCTCAGGCAATCTCCTGGGATATCAATTATAGAGGCCACCATAATAGCTCATCCTAGAAAATAAAATAGAGTGCTATACCTTAGTTCATCAAGACAATGCTTGATCATGGAAGTGAGAAACCCATTTAATGAGAGATCCCTTAGGAAGCCAAACCTTGATCATTATAAATTGGGTAATGATCATAAACCCTAAGAACTTGAGGTAAGGATATTAAGAACAAGTGGATCATGCCTAATCCATGATCATGCTCTTGAGGTATGTGAGGATAAGTTAAATCTTAATAGGATAAGAGGATATCATTCACCACATGAAATCATAGGGAGGAAACTAATAAGCAACCCTAGGCTGATATTCCAACCTATAATTGTAAATCAATTGGTGATAATAAGTAGAATCTTACCACATCTATCTTCTCATTCATTCATTAGTTAATGAACCTAAGGAAACCTTAGAGTTAAACACTATACTTCATATGGTGAGAAACCATATATCCATATGACCAAAGTTAACTATAAAGAGAACTATAAATAATGTAGTAACTTGAATGGTAGAATTGAGAATACTAATAGAAATTAATTGGTAGAAGATAAAACCAATTCCCAAATCCTTAGTAACAAGAGAAGCACATAAAATATTAAGCAAGTAACCATTTTATCATGGTTAGGGGAGATTAACCCTAGCACATGCAATATGATGTCATCTCTTATCTACAACCTAGCATTATATCTCAACCCTAGTCTGTGCATCACATGGGGATTGCTAGTATAAACCTAAAACCATGCTTAAGCTCAGATATGAGCAAGGGAACTATTTAACCAACTCTGAAATGAAACAAGATAGCAAATTAACATATCTCACAAGCCATGCCTATGTGGGTGCCACTAACTAGTGTTTTCATATAAATAGAAGTCTCATGAGAGAAATGGGATCCACCTTAACCATATTAAACTAAGGGTTTAAAAGATGACAATAATACTTTAAAATAACCCTAAACAATTCTCCAAATCAAAAACCACCATGAGCACATGAAATAATGTTATGAGATCATATGCTCAAATAAGAAACTTGATATTAAGCTATGCCTTGTAAATTGTTTAATACAATGTAACAAAAGATAAATATAAAAACTTAACTATCAATAGGTACTTAGAAGAACCTCTTGAGAAATAGTTTGGATCACCTAAATTGATATTGGCAATTAGGACTATATAATTGCCCATTTTCAATCTCTATTAACATTTAATAAACAAGGGTGTCACTACACATATGAAATATTTTAAAGCTCTTATATTTACAATAGTATGTTTGTAAACTCCAAAGGGATTCACACATTTAAAATCCTGCAAGGTATAAATAGGATTCAAATTTGAATTTTAAAAGCAGAATTCAAAACAGAAAAATAAGAAAGAAAACAGAAAACAAAATAAAAAGAAAGAAGCTTACCTGGACCTTACCTGTTCGGCCAAGTCCACCAACACAGCCCACCAGAAGCCAGGCCCAGTCCAGCAGCCGCAGCCCAACGCTAGCCCACGTACCCCTTCGGCAACAAAATAAAAGAACGAGCTCATCCTCATCCCTTCGTCTCGCAGGACGACAGCACGACGGCGTGCCCATCTTCCCCTCTCGCTGGCGCCTCCTCCTTCCTCGACGGTGTGACGAGGCACGCGCCCAGGCGCCGTATAAAAGTTCTGGACGAACCCTAGACGTCTTCTTCTCCGTCGCTGTCCAATTCCTCCCCCACACCGAAACCCTAGCTCGTCCCGGTCATCTCCCTCGCCGCCGTTCAGAGCCTCCTCAAGCCCAACCGTGATCACCATCGGCACCGCCATGGTCTACAAGTTCACCGTGCGCAAGGAATCGTGCCGAGGTGCTCGCAATCGACCATGCCTGGTTGTCTTCTCCGACGCCGGCATCGAGCAATTCCGGCGACATGGACCTCCACTCGCCTCACCGACAAGCCTGTCGTGCTCACGGTGAGTTGCTGACTCTCCAGGGCATCCTAGCTCCTTCCCTAGCATCCTCTAGCATGCTTCTCACCGTAAGCCCGTGACCACCGCCGCCGCGCGTCGTCGCCGACCAAGCTCCGGTGACCATACCGGAGCGGCGCCGCCACCTCTTGGCTCCTTGTGGTGCACTGGTTCGAATGGAACCAGTCGCCCATCCTAGCGCGCCTGGAATCGCCGGCGATCAACGCCGTCTGCCGCCGGTCACCATGCTCCTGGCCACGTCGTCGATTTTGACTCTGGTCAAAAGACGCGTGGCAGGTGACGTGGCCTTGGCCCACCAGTCAGTGACTGCGTGGGTAAACTGGCCGGGTAGGTTTAGTCATTTTGTTTTATTTTTCAATTCAATGATTCTGCAACTTTAAAATTATATAGAAAAATCTTATTAACTCAGAAAAATAAGAATAAGACATCAAAATTCTTATAAAAGTATATTCTATTTAATAAAAATATAATATGGAATTTTTATTTTTAATAAAAATTTACTTATTATATACTTGTTAATTAAGCCTTTAATTTTAATTCCAAAATTCAATAAAAATTCAATAATTAGTAAAAATCTCATAAAATAAATAAAAACCAGTAAGTAAATAAGGAAAACATTAAAATTAGTTTTCCTTTTCTTTTAACTTTTTAAATCCTTAATAAGAGGATTTAAAACCCAATTAATAATTACCTTAATTATTAATTATTTAAAAATAATAAAATGCCAAATTCAATATTATTTTATTCTCAAAGTTAATAATAACTTCAAC
This sequence comes from Lolium perenne, assembly GCF_019359855.2. NCBI lineage: Eukaryota > Viridiplantae > Streptophyta > Magnoliopsida > Poales > Poaceae > Lolium > Lolium perenne. The sequence goes on from NC_067245.2 coordinate 310,693,753, forward strand.
TTTATTAATGAAGTTATTAATCCAATAATTATAGGGTAATTAGGAAACCCTAGTTCCATTTGAAACAAAGTGATAACCTCATCATTTCATGTGTAATCCTAAAACCCTAGTGCCATTTAGACCTAGATCCATTACTTCTTATGAACCCTAAATGGATCCCAAACCTAAACCTAAGTAACATGTGATCATGTTACTTCACCAGTAAACATAGATTCATACCTAGCAACTAAATACTGGTTAGAATCCACATAAAATATGGGAAATCCTATCACTACTAACTAGCATCCCATGTGTTTATCTTCATTAGACCTAAATAATCCAGTAGGGCCAACCAAGTGGAAACCCTAGATTCCATTACAAAAAACCACCATCCTTAATTAACCATGCTTATCATCATATCCTTGTGATGAACCATAATAGCAACTATACTTGCTATTCTGTATCACATACCATAATCCACTAAACCCTTCTAGTGTTGGATACTCATCCAACATTCCATTTAGGAGCCACTCATTCTTACTTAAATAGCACCAACAGTAAAACCTAGACCACCTAAACCCTAATTGTTATACTTCTTATTATTTAAGAAGTATGTTCTTCAAAAGTTATTCTTTTGAAGTAAATAAAGAATCATCATCAACCCTGCTTATAAGGACCTATAAACCCTAGCCAGTTATCACCAACAATGTATACCACCTTGTTAGCAACTATTGGTAATTAAGATATTTAGGCTTAATTCAACAACACAAGCCTAGTAGCTGATAAATACAACTAGGTTGTGATCCATCTAACACTTACTCCAGAAAACAATTAGAACCATAGAAAACCATAGAACCCCACAAATCCAATAATCATACTTGTTCTTTATCAAATAACATGTTCTTCAAAAGTTATTCTTTTAGAGAATATAACAAGTAATCATCAACCATGCCTTATAGGACTTAAAATTGACAACTGCTCTTTACTTAGTATACAGCTACAATTCCTGGTTGTGTATGATTATTACTATTCATTTTGCCACTTGCTTATAATTCTAAAAACAACACAAACCTGAATAAGAACCTTGTTTGTGAATCACTCTAAAAGTGCAACACACCCTGAACTAATCATTACAACTCACTGATCCTAAATCATCGGGGTTAGGTCACGCTTAGAGCGATTGCATCTCATTCTTATGCATTATTGCATCCTTGCCAATCTTTTAAACATCGTCCTTACCGGACGATGATGTTATTTCAGAATTTGGAGTTTCTACGTATCGAAGACCTTGTCTGCATAATCTTGCAGCCAAGAAAGGCAAGTTCATCACTTGCTCATGTCACTTGAGTATTTTTATCAAATTACTTGCAAAGTATTATGGTTATCACTATTGCACAAAAATCAAAACCACTACTTTCATAACTATGAATATGACTATGTGGTGGGCAATGGAACCATGGATTGTATTGATATGGTGGAGGTTCCATTGCATGGGCTTATATCCATCTAGGATTAAACAACAAATGTCGCCAGTGATTCTTGTGCCGTAATATCCGTGTTAACCATAAGATCCGGAGTGGGACGGAGTAGTCAAAAGTGTTTCCACCTCTCGTTCATCAACGGATGCGCTTTACCGTAGACACTTGTATCTGTCAGGGCAAGCGGTGGGCTGGGGAAGCCTAAAGTCCCCACGGCATAGTCCGTAGACACTTGTCGCTCGAAGTGCAAGCGGTGGGCTGGGGAAGCCTAAAGTCCCCACGGTATTGCGGTCTATGATGGGTTGCAGCTACCGGCGAAGGAGTTTGGTTCGATCCCAAACTGTCGTCGTGGTCGGGGTCCATCCTTAAGTGGTATAAGAGGACCGACGAGGACCCAGGGTCGGGGTATGCAACAAAGGGTGGGTGTTCGAGGTAGCGGAGGAACATGATTGGCTAGACCTTATACCGGGCCTCACACCAAAGGAAGTGTGGACGGGAAGATCACCCGGTTGGCACCAAGGTTAAGATCTCTTATGGGTAAAGCAACACACCTCTGCAGAGTGTAACGAACTGTGACCAGTCACTCCCTGTTCCGGGATATGGAACTGCGAACGCGGCCGGAAAGGAGCTCCATGAAGTTCTAGTAAACCGGTGAAGGCTGACGGACATAGTTCTTCTGAATAAAAGCAACCTCTTGAAGAAATGATTATGAAAACCTGCATTGGTATTAGACTTTCTGGTCTAATGCCGTAGCTAGTGCATTAAACACCTCTTTCCTATAATGAACTTGTTGAGTACGCTCGTACTCATCCCACTCTTAAATCCCCTGCTTAGGTATGGAGGCAGCGAATGAGGATCTACAGTGCAACTCAACTGCCAAGGAGTCAACAACTACTTCAAGAGATAGGACCCTATCAGAGGAGTCAGATACCACATCCAACAAGGAGAAAACCTAGTTTAGCCATAGGAGGGAACTAGCTTCCTAAACCTAGCGCCTATTTAGCTAGAATCTATTCATAGCCCCTATAGCTAGTTAAATACTCTACAAATAGAGTTCGTGATAAGACTAGACTACGAGTCGTTCTTCTGGAGTTTATTTGCAGTTTTACCTCATTGTAAAGTAGGAGGCTGTGCTGATCTTATGTAACAGAGTCGATGTTGTAATTCTATAGACATGCCTTGGACCCGCATATGTTTCTGTTGTACCACTCTGAGCGATATAATACTAGTGGAACGGTGTTCCATTGGTGTTGTATCAGACTTGCATACTACACCATGCAGTGGTATGCCGGGTCACCACATCCTAATAATGTTCATTTAGCTTCATTGGTTGCTCAAGAAGAGCATGTTGATGTGAACTTCATTAAAAATAATAATTTCAACAACAATGCTTATAGGAATAATTTTGGTAACAACTATAGGCCATATCCTTCTAATAATGGTAATGGTTATGGTAATTCTTATGGTAATTCTTACAACAATAATAGGAGTGTACCCTCTGGTCTTGAAGCTATGCTTAAAGAATTTATTAGTACACAAACTGCTTTTAACAAATCTGTTGAAGAAAAGCTTGGTAAAATTGATATTCTTGCTTCTAAGGTTGATAGTCTTGCTGCTGATGTTGATCTTTTAAAATTGAAAGTTATGCCTAATGAAGATAAAGATATTAAGTCATTTGCTACAGCAAACGCTATCCAAGTTCGAATTAATGAAAATATTAGATTGATGGCTGAATTGCATGCTAGGTGGGAAAGAGAAGAAAAACTAGCTAAAGAGAATAATGTAGCTAAAGTCTGGACTATTACTACCACTAGTAATGTTGATGCTTCACATGTTGCTAAACCTCCTACTATCAATGATAAAATAATTGGTGTTAGCAATGTTTCTACTCCTAACTCCTTTGTTGATGCTTCTTCTCTTGATGTTACTTGATACACACTTTCTGCGCCTAGCTGAAAGGTGTTAAAGAAAAGCGCTTATGGGAGACAACCCATTATTTTATTTCTGCAATTTTTGTTTTAGATTTGAGTCTTGGAAGTTGTTACTACTGTAGCAACATCTCCTTATCTTTACTTTATTGCATTGTTGTACCAAGTAAAGTCTTTGATAGTAGAGTTGATACTAGATTTGGATTACTACGCAGAAACAGATTTCTTGCTGTCACGAATTTGAGTAGCCCCTTCTGTAGGTAACTCAGAAAAATCTGCCAATTTACGTGAATGATCCTCAGATATGTACGCATCTTTCATTCAATTTGAGCTTCTTCATCTGAGCCTGTTAAGTGCCTCGGAAAAATTCGTCTTTACGGACTGTTCTGTTTTGACAGTTTCTGCCTTTTATTTCACATTGCCTCTTTTGCTATGTTGGATGGATTTCTTTGTTCCATTAACTTTCAGTAGCTTTGTGCAATGTCCAGAAGTGTTAAGAATGATTATGTAACCTCTGAATATGTGAATTTTTGATTATGCACTAACCCTCTAATGAGATTGTTTTGAGTTTGGTGTGGAGGAAGTTTTCAAGGGTCAAGAGAGGAGGATGATATAATACGATCAAGAAGAGTGAAAAGTCTAAGCTTGGGGATGCCCCCGTGGTTCATCCCTGCATATTTCAAGAAGACTCAAGCATCTAAGCTTGGGGATGCCCAAGGCATCCCCTTCTTCATCAACAACTTATCAGGTCACCTCTAGTGAAACTATATTTTTATTCCGTCACATCTTATGTGCTTTACTTGGAGCGTCTGTATGCTTTTATTTTTGTTTTTATTTGAATAAAATCGGATCCTAGCATTCTTTGTGTGGGAGAGAGACACGCTCCGCTGTTGCATATGAACACAGGTGTTCTTAGCTTTACTTTTAATGTTCATGGCGAAGGTTGAAACTGCTTCGTTCATTGCTATTTGGTTGGGAACAGAAAATGCTTCATGTGGTAATTGGTATATTGTCTTGAATAATTTGATACTTGGCAATTGTTGTGCTCAAATAGATCATGTTTAAGCTCTTGCATCATGTAGTTTGAACCTATTAATGAAGAACTACCATAGAGCTTGTTGAAATTTGGCTTGCATGATTGGTCTCTCTAAAAGTCTAGATATTTTCTGGTGAAGTGTTTGAACAACAAGGAAGACAGTGTAGAGTCTTATAATGCTTGCAATATGTTCTTATGTAAGTTTTGCTGTACCGGTTCATACTTGTGTTTGCTTCAAACAACCTTGCTAGCCAAAGCCTTGTACTGAGAGGGAATGCTTCTCGTGCATCCAAAATCCTTGAGCCAAAAACTATGCCATTTGTGTCCACCATACCTACCTACTACATGGTATTTCTCTGCCATTCCAAAGTAAATTGCTTGAGTGCTACCTTTAAAATTCCATTGTATGTCTTTGCAATATATAGCTCATGGGAAAGTAGCTTAAAAACTATTGTGGTAAAGAATATGTAGCTATGTATCTTATTTCTTATAAGTTGCTTGTTGAGCGGTAACCATGTTTCTGGGGACGCCATCAACTTTTGTTGAATATCATGTGAGTTGCTATGCATGTTCGTCTTGTCTGAAGTAAGGGTGATTTGCCATGAGTTGTATGGTTTGAGTATGCATATTGTTAGAGAAGAACATTGGGCCGCTAACCAAAGCCATGTATCATGGTGGAAGTTTCAGTTTGGACATTAATCCTCAATCTCTTATGAGAATATTATCTGTTGTTGAATGCTTAAGCATTGAAGAGGAGTCCATTATCTGTTTTCTATGTTGTCCCGGTATGGATGTCCTCAAGTTGAGATCTATCAAAAACGAGAAATCAAATGCGATCTATCTCCTTGGACCTTTGTACAGGTGACATAGAGGTACCCCTTTGTGACACTTGGTTGAAACATATGTAATGCAATGAGAATCCATGGAAATCCAAGCTAATTAGGACAAGGCGCGAGCACTATTGGTATTCGATGCATGAGGCTTGTAACTTATAGGATGTCTTATGCATAACACATATGATTTATTACTACCGTTGACAAAATTGTTTTCATGTTTTCAAAATAAAAGCTCTAGCACAAAAATAGTAATCCATGCTTCCCTCTGTGAAGGGCCTTTCTTTTACTTTATGTTGAGTCAGTTTACCTACTTCTTTCCATCTTAGAAGCAAACACTTGTGTCAACTGTGTGCATTGATTCTTACATACTTGCTTATTTGCACTCATCATATTACTTTGTGTTGACAATTATCCATGAGATATACATGTTGAAGTTGAAAGCAACTGCTGAAACTTATATCTTCCTTTGTGTTGCTTCAAAACTTTCTACTAAGAATTTAGTGCTTTATGAGTTAACTCCTATGCAAGACTTGTTGATGCTTGTCTTAAAATACTATTCATGAAAAGTCTTTGCTATATGATTCAGTTGTTTAGTCATTATCTTTACCATTGCTTTGAATCACTTCATTCATCTCATATGCTTTACAATAGTATTGATCAAGATTATGATAGTAGCATGTCACTTCAGAAATTATCCTTGTTATCGTTTACCTACTTGAGGGCGAGTAGGAACTAAGCTTGGGGATGCTTGATACGTCTCAAACATATCTATAATTTCTTATGTTCCATGCTAGTTTTATGACAATACTCATATGTTTTATATACACTTTATATCATTATACATTTTCCGGTACTAACCTATTAACAAGATGCCGAAGCGCCAGTTCCTGTTTTCTGCTGTTTTTGGTTTCAGAAATCCTACATAGGAAATATTCTCGGAATTGGACGAAACAAACGCCCAGGGTCTTATTTTTCCACGGAGCTTCCAGAAGACCGAAGAGGATACGAAGTGGGGCCACGAGGGGTCAACACCACAAGGCGGCGCGGCCAAGGTGGGGCCCGCGCCGCCCTATGGTGTGGGGCCCCCGTGCCTCCTCCGACTCTGCCCTTCCGCCTACTTATACTCTCCGTCACGAAAACCCTAGTACCGAGAGCCACGATACGAGAAAAGTTCCAGAGACGCCGTCGCCGCCAATCCCATCTCGGGGGATTCGGGAGATCACCTCCGGCACCCTGCCGGAGAGGGGAATCATCACCGGAGGACTCTACATCATCATGCCCGCCTCCGGATTGATGCGTGAGTAGTTCATCCTTGGACTATGGGTCCATAGCAGTAGCTAGATGGTTGTCTTCTCCTCTTGTGCTATCATGTTTAGATCTTGTGAGCTGCCTATCATGATCAAGATCATCTATTTGTAATGCTACATGTTGTGTTTGGTGGGATCCGATGAATATGAAATACTATGTCAAGTTGATTATTGATCTATCATATATGTGTTGTTTATGATCTTGCATGCTCTTCGTTGCTAGTAGAGGCTCTGGCCAAGTTGATACTTGTAACTCCAAGAGGGAGTATTTATGCTCGATAGTGGGTTCATGCCTCCATTGAATGCAGGACGGTGACGAGAAAGTTCTAAGGTTGTGGATGTGCTGTTGCCACTAGGGATAAAACATCGATGCTTTGTCTAAGGATATTTGTGTTGATTACATTACGCACCATACTTAATGCAATTGTCTGTTGTTTGCAACTTAATACTGGAAGGGGTGCGGATGCTAACCCGAAGGTGGACTTTTTAGGCATAGATGCATGCTGGATAGCGGTCTATGTTCTTTGTCGTAATGCCCTAAGTAAATCTCATATTAGTCATCATGATATGTATGTGCATTGTTATGCCCTCTCTATTTGTCAATTGCCCACCTGTAATTTATTCACCCAACATGCTATTTATCTTATTGGAGAGACACCACTAGTAAACTGTGGACCCCGGTCCATTCTTTTACATCTGAAATACAACCTATTGCAATCATTGTTCTCTGCTGTTCTTTGCAAACAAACATCATTCTCCACACCATACGATTAATCCTTTGTTTTCAGCAAGCCGGTGAGATTGACAACCTCATTGTTAAGTTGGGGCAAAGTATATTGATTGTGTTGTGCAGGTTCCACGTTGGCGCCGGAATCCCTGGTGTTGCGCCGCACTACACTCCTCTACCAACAACCTTCACGTGGCCTTCATCTCCTACTGGTTCGATAAACCTTGGTTTCTTACTGAGGGAAAACTTGCTGCTGTACGCATCACACCTTCCTCTTGGGGTTCCCAACGGACGAGTACTTTACCGTCACAAGGAAGCTACTGTCGCACGTCAGCACCCACGATCCTCTCTTTCTTGACGAGGAGCATGGCCTCCGCTATGCTCGGATGGAGGCCTACGTGGGCGCCGGCTTTCAGCTGCATCTGCCACGCCATTTGGGCAGCAGCGTGCGCCTGCTCGGTGGCCGCCGCCGCTGCATTCCTCTCCTTCAAATTCTTGCGCCGGCTGCGACGCTTCGCGGCCTCGGCGCCTTTCTCCTCCTTCGACAGCAGCTTCTTTGCTGCCTTTGGCTTAGCTTCCCGGCCGCTACTGGCGGCATGCTTTGAGTCGGACGGAGATGCGGTCTCCATTGGGGCGCTGGGGGAGTCCGGGGCGGTGGCTGCGACGGTTCCCTCGGAATCCATGGTGGCTGCGGCAACCAGGACGTCCATCGTTATGGCCTGGACTATTGGCGCCGGTCTACTTTGTATTTTCGCGGTGGGAATGGCCACTGGCAGGATTGTTAGCGGCGTCCCTGCCAGTCTGTCACTAACGCGCGGGTCCTACGTCAGATTCGGCCAACACTTGGTGCATCCGCGGAGACGCAAACTCGGCACATATTTAGATCAGGTTTGTGTTTCCGTGGACAGCCTGGACACATGCGCCGGGCCGCTGACCTGGTCCAGACACATTTTTTGATCACACAGTGTAAACAGTCGCTCAGCATCCATTTTGCATTGCCCTGTTCGAGAAATTCCCCCAGTTCCACGGGGCTGGTCGAGGGGTTTTTTTTTTCTCTAAAGGTTAATTAATTGTTGGCTTCCATATAGTAGTATTGATCAGGGCAGGGTACTGGTACTGGTCGAGGGATTCAGAGCGTTGTTACCCTAGTCAAGTACTCCCGAGAGTTTATAAGGCATGCATGTAGTTTAGTAAAAACCTTAAACACCAATTTCTAATCCTCGGTGGTAACACGATTCTTCTCTAATAAATTACATGTGGTAAGTTTCTAATCTATGATAAGTTCGGGTTGATCTTGAAATTTTGTATTTCATAACAGGGTACCGGATGAGGATTTTCTTTCTCATCAATATAATCGACTATTATTTTAATTATTTTCCTTTTGTCCATTTGCAGTTTTCTTGTTTGTGGCAGAAATAAGTTTTTTATTTTATTTTTTAACTAGTATATGTGATACCCAAACATGAAACATACTCTTACACTACTAAATTTAATATTTCTTAAAAATTAATTTTGGTTTCCAAAAACTTTATTTGCTCGGCTTCACAGTTCGTTTTTAATAATATGTAACTGTTTTTTTGTAATGTGCAAATTATCTTCCTGTTACTAGATATCACTGGTGGAAAAAAGGGCTTTGGTCGCGGTTGGCAACTGCCATTAGTCGCGGTGGCCCAACCGCGACCAAAGCAGCGCGACTAAAGGCCCCCCCCTTTAGTCGCGGTTCCTTACGAACCGCGACTAAAGGCCCGTCCACGTGGGCCGCAGGCGAGCGCCAGGGCGGAGGACCTTTAGTCGCGGTTCTTCTGGCCAACCGCGACTAAAGGCCTCCGCAGGGTTTAGGGTTTTAGCCCCCCTCCCCCTAAATCTGGTTTCTTTTTAATTTGTATTGTTTTATTTCTTTTGGGTTTTAATTTTGAAGGAGTTTCACATATTCTACGGTACTGTATACATACATGCATATGAATGTACAATTTCAAACAAATTTGAAATTAGAACCAAAAAGAATTCAAGAGGAATATACAATATATATTCAATATCGGATCACCATATACAATATATATTCAATATCGGATGACCATATACAATTTTGAACAAGTTAGTTACAAATTCTGGTGCATATAAAGTTCTACGTCATCGTAATAGTGTTCTCCTCTAGGATCGATGACTTCCCTCGCCAACCATCCAGCTAGTTCCTCTTGAAGTGGTCGGAAGCGAGCTTCTGGACTAAGCGTCTTCCGGAGGTTATTCCTCAGGATGTTGTTCTCACACGTCTGGTCCCGCTCATTGCAGTATCTCCGGATCCTCTCACAAACATAGTATCCACATAGATTGGTCCCCGGTGGCTGAGTATCCCCAGTCGTCCGCACTGCCATTTTAAAAGATAGCTCTTTTTTGAATTCACCGACCTTGGTATCTACGAACCGTCTCCAAACCCTACGAGGCAAAGAAAATTAAATAAGCAAGAGAGTTATTAATTAGTTACTTGATATTAGGAAATGATGAACGAAATAGGCCGATCGATATAGAGCGCAAATGAATGAAAATAATTACTTTTGCAACATTTTTCTCATGTCGCCCCAAAGCGCCGGATCCATATTCAGAGAGTCGTGGACGAGAACTGAGGAGGTCTGAACTTTAATTACCATAAGAATCCGGTGGAACCTGCGGACACGATACATGCACGATCATGCATAACTCATCGATTAGCCACATACCATGCATGGAGTAAACAAAAGAGAATGTGCTCAAGACAGAAACACTCACCCAAAATGGTAAGGAAATAGAATATCACTTTTCTGTTGCTGTTTTCTAATAAACCGCCACAGGTCATCCTCCACGTCGGCGGGGTGGTGTTCTAACACATGTGAATTAACGATGTGTGGGTCAATGAACCCAACATCATGGATGTTCCTTATTCGCATTTCCCGCTTCTTCATTCTGCATAATAGCGTACACAACAAGATAGTTAGGACCGTGCAGGCAATGAACGAGATGGGGTAGAAATTAATAAATCACTTACAGAACGTAGCAACTGATGATAGATTTGTCGAGGTCGCGCAGATTGAACAGCTGGAACAATTCACTCAGAGGAATTTGTACCCAGTAATGTTTGAAGTGATGCTCATATCTAACTTCCGCATAGATATAGTCTTTGGCGTTTTTATGTTTTATGTAACCCTTGTACCAATTTAGCAGACCTAGCATTTGTCGAGGTAGATCCCCTTCTGCGCAGGCTCGACGAGAGGGCCATTCTTCACATATGTAAATACTACGTCCTTCATTGGCGCCTCATCAAGGCCTAGCAGTGCACGAAGAGTGATACCTAACTCGGCCGCTTGTTCTCTGGCACTCGTTACAGTCAATCCATGTGCTGCCGCAGCTGCTATGATATCGGGGGCATCCGGATCGGCGGCTTGCACTATGAGCGGGGCGATCGATTGTTTACTTTGTTCCCCGAGCTGGGCAACTTCTTTCCCCCTTTCTAATTTTGACTCGGCCTCGTCCTTCACGGCTTTCTTCTCCGCCAACTCTTTCCTGTTCTTGAACGCGAGTGCTTGCCTACGAAGTTCACGTAAATAGTCGTCGAGCAGATTCTTCGCGGCTTGGGACGGTGTGTTCAAAAATGACTTAGCCCCCTGCTTTTCCTTGTCGAATATACTGGCTTGGGCTCGCCCTCTATTTTCCTCTTGACGCCGCCTTCCATTTCTCTAAATCAGCAGCCGCGCCCGCCTCGACTTCCTCGGCACTACTTTCCCAAGGCCTCGTGGGGAGAGGCTTCAGTGATACCTCCGGTACCTTTGTTTTCTTAGGTACGTAAGGGTCCGGGTTAATAACCCAGGACTGCTTCGCTTCTTCGCCGGAGGTGGATTGGGGGCGGGACCGGTGGCTGATCCCCCGCCGGACGAGGCCTGGGGGGCGGCGGCGTGGGCTGACGTGAATGAGGTGTATTAGGTGAAGCACCACCGCCACCGTCACCGCCACCGCCACCGTCACCGCCACCGCCACCGCCACCGTCACCGCCACCGCCACCACCACCACCGTACGGGGGTGGACTTGTTGGCGCCTCGCCTGGAAACTTGATAAATTTCTTCTGCCATAGAATGAGCTGGCGCTTGACATCTCCAAGTCTTTTCACCCCTTCAGGTGTAGCAATGTCAATGTCCAGGTTCTCAAACCCTTGGACTATCTCCTCCACCGTCACACGAGCATAGCCATCTTGAATGGGGTTGTTGTGGTGGAGTGCTCCAGGTGGTAAAGCACTGCCGATGGCTACCTTCATGGACATGTTCCCGATAGGATAATACAGATGACATGCTTTCATCTCCTTTATATCGTCCACGGGGTAGCGAGGAGGCTCCGGTGCAGTAATTTCGACCACCCGAGGCTCCGGTGCAGTGTTTTCTATCGTCGGTGCACCAGCCGGTGAGGCCTCCGTGGCAGCCACGCTGCTTCTTCTCTCGCTGGCTTCCGAGATCCATTGGATGATCTTCAGCATGCTGCGCCCGAGCTGCATCTCTTTCGGCGACTAGTACACTCACGGTTTTCTTCATCACATCCATTTCAGTTACCAACTTCGCCACAACATCTGCATCCCGATCCATCTTTCTCTTACGGCTTCTGTAACCGTACGGGTCATCGTTCCGGGGAACCCTATTTTCCACGGAATGGGCCCCATGCCTCGTATACGTCCTCCGTGTTCGGGATTCCCGAGGGCTTTTGTCAGGGCGTCGTTCTCTCTGTTGAACCTGATCCTCCCCTCTTGAGCCTCCCTCATTGCCTCAATAAGCTTTTGGGTGGGTGTAATTATTTTGCCCTGATAAACACACTCCCCTGTCTCCGGGTTCAGCGATCCCCCATGCCCGTACCACCAGCTTTTGGCCCTTGGGTCCCATCCCTCCGTACCTGGACGGATTCCTCGCGCCCTCAGCTCGTTCTCCATCTTCTCCCACTTAGGCTGCCACAAGCGATACCCTCCTGGCCCCATTTTATGATTGTACTCCTTCTTGGCCGCATTTTCCTTATTTTTTCTCGATAGTTCAAGGAACTGCTCCGATTTCTTTTGCTTCACAAATTCTGGCCAATCATGTTGCAGTTTCTCATATTGTCCTATGAAATCCGGAGTCTTGCCCTGGTTGACAAAGTCATGGGCTAGATTTTGCTTGTATTTCCGGAATGCGTTGGCCATCCTAGAAAGAGCGAACTGTTTGACTAGCTTGCGCCTCTCCTTGTTTTCCGCAATCTTGTTACCCTCCTCATCGTATTTGCGGTATTCCGGAGGTAGAACGAAATGTTCCATAAGCTTGTTGAAGCAATCTTTTTTTTCTCTCTTATCGACAAAAGTGAAACCAACACGTGCCTTCTTTGGCTCATTCCACTCCTGGCGGGTGATCGAGACGTTGTCTCTAACAACGGCTCCGCATTGGCTGACAAACTTGGTGGCGTTCTTGCTGGGCTCCAGCGGCCTGCCGGTTGCTTCATCGACAACATCGATGGTGCATGTTTCTCCTGCTTTCATCGTCTTGGTTGCGCCACGCTTTGACGACGTACTCGATTTTTTCGACGATCCGGCCGAGGGCTAAAATAAGAAAGAGAGTCGCGCGCGTTAGTACACACACATTTATTCAAATCAGACGCTCAATATGTACATATATATATATACCTCGGCGCCGGAGGTGGTTGCTACTTCCAACTGAAGATCGTCGTTTATCGACGTTTCTTCGGCACCATCTTGCTGACCATGCCCTTCATCTTCACCCTCAAGGTTCAGATAAGAAGAGATATCATCTTCTTCTTCTCCGGTCGGCACATATGGAATATCGCCTTTTATGATGCCGAACATATGGTCTTCAGCGTCCGGATCATAGTTGTCCAGAATCGGGTCAGCTCTATCGTCCGCCATATGTCAGTCCTGAAAACATGTAGTCAAAACAAATTAATTAAGTGCAGAAGGGGGGCGGTGGCGGTGGCGAAAGGGCGGTGCCAAAAGGAGGGGGCCGGCGAGCTGGAAGGGGTGGGAGAGGGTGTCGCGGAAGAGCGCGTGTGTGCGTCGGGAGAGATTGGAGGGGCCGGGGCGCCGGCGGGCGCCGCCCTAGCTATTGCATGTGTGCGTGTGTGGCGCGCGCCCCCGCCCTAGCTATTTTAAGTCTCAAATTTTAAGTCTGAAATTTATAAGTCTGAAATTTTAAGTCTTCTTTTAGTTTTTTAAGGCTCAAACTTTTAAGTCTCAATTATTTAGTTAATTTTAAGTCTTAAATTTTAACTCTAAAATTTTAAGTCTGAAATTTTTAAGTCTCAAATTTTAAGTCTTCTTTTAAGTCTCAAAATTTTAAGTCATATTAAGTCAAAATTTTAAGTCATATTAAGTCAAAATTTTAGTTAAGTCATAATATGTTAAGTTTTAATTTTATTAAGTCAAAATTTTAGTTAAGTTAATTTTTTGTTAAGTAAAAAAAGAGAGATTTTTTATTAAGTCAATTTTTCAGTTAACATTCCAAAGTATTATATTTTTATTTTTACTTAATAACATTCCAAAGTTTTGGTTAATTAATTAAGTAGTTAAAATTAAAAAGACAAAAAACTCAAAAAAAAAACTGGCGGCGTCCTTTTTCCTTCTCTCTCCCTCTCTCGTGCGCTCGATCCCGTGTACCGTGTGCGCCCGCGTCGGCGAAAGGTGTGCGCGGCCGGCGGCGGCGGCGCGTGTGGTGTGCGCGCCTCGGCGGCCGCCGCCAGCGCGCGGCGTTGTGGAGTGTAGCGCGCGGCGGCAGAGGAGAGGGCGGCGCGCGGCGTGGAGACGACGTGTACGTACGCGGGCCGGGGCTGGCGGTTGACGTACACGGAGGAGGGGCCGACGCGCGCAGACGCAGGCGACGAGAGGAGCGGCGGCGGTAGGAGGGCGCAGACGTTCGGCGGCGCGTGGAGTCGACGGCGCGCGGCGGCAGCGGAGGAGTCGATCGGCGCAGCCTGTCGGCGTTCGAGAGGAAGAAGATGAAGTGAACCGGCGCGCGGCGCGCTCGTTTTATAGGCATTGAGCTTTAGTCGCGGTTGGGGTCACCAACCGCGACTAAAGGGTAGCCTTTAGTCGCGGTTGGTGAGCCCAACCGCGACTAAAGCTCATTTTTCGGCGGTTTCGAGATTTCCCGCGGAAATACCCTTTAGTCGCGGGTGGGGTGGCCAACCGCGACTAAATGTCTTTTTCATAATACTTATCATTTTCAAAATTCTTAAAAATACAAAAAATATATCAAAAAATTCAGGAAAATAAAACTAATTTATTCCAAAATATTAATAATACAAATAATATATCAAAAAATTCAGAAAAATAAAACTAATTTATTTCTAAATGTTAAAAATACAAATAATATATCAAAAAATTCAGAAAAATAGAACTAATTCAATTCAAAATGTTGAAAATACAAATAATATACCAAAAAAATCAGAAAAATAAAACTAATTCAATTCAAAATGTTAATAATACAAATAATATATCAAAAAATTCAGAAAAATAAAACTAATTCATTTCAAAATGTTAAAAATACATATAATATATCAAAAAATCAGAAAAATAAAACTAATTCAATTCAAAATTTTAAAAATACAAATAATATATCAAAAAAATCAGAAAAAAAAACTAATGCAATTCAAAATCTTAAAAATACAAATAATATATCAAAAAATTCAGAAAAATAAAACTAATTCAATTCAAAAATCTTAAAAATACAAATTATCAAAAATTCAAAAAAATAAAACTAATTCAATTCAAAAGTTCGTTGGCCCCCTCTTCCCGCCTCTTTCCGCCGACCCCCTCTTCCCTCCTCGTCTTCCCGCCATTTCTTCCCTGTCTTCCCGCCTCTTTCTTCCCGCCAATTGTTTCCCGCCAATTTCTTCCGGCCTCTTTCTTCCCGCCAATTTTTTCCCGCCAATTTCTTCCCGCCACTTTCTCCCCGCCTCTTTCTTCCCGCCTCCTGTCTTCCCGCTCCCATTTTTCCCGCCATTTGTCACTACATATAGGTAGCCCGGCTTGGCCAGCATCACATCTCTACAATCTCTCATCACTCTCTCATGGCTTCCACCGCACCCACTCTAACCTACCAGCAGGTGGAGGAGCTTTGCGCCTCGAACTACCCTTGCCCTCCGGGCTACCGCGTCCTGCCGGTTTGGAGCCTAAGCGCCGGCGGCGTGCCGGTCCCTCCCGTCCCTCGAGTGTACCGCGCGCCGGCGGCCATCACGAACCACTACTACCTCGACCTCACGCCGGAGCAGCGGATGAATCCCCGCTGGCATCCCGATAACCAGCATACTTGGGACGCCTTCTTCATCAATCGGCGTGAGAGGGCGCTCGCCAGGTATGAGGAGGACGGTCTGCCTCCTGGAAACTTCCACGAGGCCGGCCGTCGGCTATGGTGGTACGGCCGGACTCTGCAGAGCGTCATGGACTACATCACGGCCGGCGATATCCCCCGCCTGCGCTACCCTCAGTTCGAGCCACGAGCGCCGCCCGACGACAGCGACGACAGCAGCGACGACGACGCCGGCAACTTAGAAGGCGACGACTACCAGTACAATGGCGGCGGCTATGAAGACTACGAGTATGCATATTATACGCCTAGGCAGGAGTATGACTAAATCACTCCAAATTTCAAGTATGTAGGAGTATGACTTAGTCACTCCAAATTTCCTGTATGCAGGAGTATGACTTAGTCACTCCAAATTTCATGTATGCAGGAGTATGACTTAGTCACTCCAAATTTCATGTATCATCAGTGCTATCTCGAGTCAATTGAATCATTCGAAAATGGACACCAAACACATCACGGGTAATATAATTCACATGATTCATTCAACAAAGTTTGGTACAATAAATTATTACACATCATTTCTTCCCTTGTGTCCCTGCTTGCTTACGATTGTGCCGTATCCATGGAGCATCCTCATCATTTAACTTAATGCTTGGGTCGGTGTTCACTTTGAAGGGCGGAATTTCAGCAAACATATTATAATCTTCTGACATGTCTGTCTTGTCCTCCACTCCCACGATGTTTCTTTTCCCTGAAAGAACAATGTGGCGCTTTGGATCATCGAACGATGTACTGATCATTTTCTTATCTTTCCGTTTCCTCGGTTTGCTACTCATGTCCTTCACATAGAAAACCTGAGCGACATCTTTCGCTAGGACGAATGGTTCGTCAAGATAACCAAGATTGTTGAAATCCACCATTGTCATTCCGTATTGCTGGTCCACCTTTACCCCACCTCCTGTTAGCTTGAACCATTTGCACCGGAACAAAGGGACCCTAAAGGAGGGTCCATAGTCAAGTTCCCATATCTCCTCTATGTAACCATAATATGTGACCTTTTGCCCATTCTCGGTTGCTGCATCAAAGCGGACACCACTGTTTTGGTTGGTGCTCTTTTTATCTTGGGCGATCGTGTAAAATGTATTCCCATTTATCTCGTACCCTTGGAAAGTCGTTATAGTCGAAGATGGTGTCTTGGCCAACATGTACAGCTGATCTACAACCTTATTGTCACTCATTAAATGTTTTCTCAACCAAGCGCGAAAGTCTCCATGTGGGCCTTCCTAATCCAGGATTCAGGCTTCCCAGGGTTGTCCGAGCGTAAAATATTCTTGTGTTTCTCAAAGTACGGAGCAACCAAGCTGGAATTGGTCAGAACTGTGTGGTGTGCTTCAGTCAGAGAATGGCCGTCCATACATATCATTGATTTCCTTCCGATCGTGCCTTTTCCACTTAGTCTCCCCTCGTGCCGCGATTGAGGAAGACCAATCGGCTTAAGGTCAGGAACAAAGTCAACACAAAACTCAATTACCTCCTCATTTCCATAGCCCTTGGCGATGCTTCCTTCTGGCCTAGCACGGTTACGAACATATTTCTTTAATACTCCCATGAACCTCTCGAAGGGGAACATATTGTGTAGAAATACAGGACCGAGAATGGAAATCTCATCGACTAGGTGAACCAGGAGGTGCGTCATAATATTGAAGAAGGATGGCGGGAACACCAACTCGAAACCGACAAGACATTGGATCACATCGTTACGTAACCGTGGTAGAACTTCTGGATTGATTACCTTCGAGAGATTGCATTGAGGAATGCACATAGCTTCACAATGGCTACTCGAACATTTTCCGGCAGAGCCCCCTCAAAGCAATCGGAAGCAATTGCGTCATAATCACGTGGCGATCGTGAGACTTCAGGTTTTGGAACTTTTTCTCCGCCATGTTTATTATTCCCTTTATATTGGACGAGAATCCTGACGGGAC
Source organism: Lolium perenne (assembly GCF_019359855.2). Classification (NCBI taxonomy): domain Eukaryota; kingdom Viridiplantae; phylum Streptophyta; class Magnoliopsida; order Poales; family Poaceae; genus Lolium; species Lolium perenne. The sequence goes on from NC_067245.2 coordinate 310,711,323, forward strand.
CTTCATCGCTCAGGCATTCAAAAAAGATGACCTTCTCTTCTTTGGTGAGCGTAGGCCGGCACGACCTTGAAACCGTTAGGATGCTGGTCATCAGGGTCTTTCAAACTTTGCTGGTCTGCCGTGCTTCCTTTGTATCATTTGACTTCCCATACACGCCCAAGAAGCTTAGGATGTTCACGCAAATATTCTTCGTAACGTGCATCACGTCGATTGCAGAGCGGACTTCTAGGACTTTCCAATATTCTAGCTCCCGAATATAGATTTCTTCTTCCACATGGCTACGTGCCCGTCGGCTCCCTTCGAACTGATTCTCCGCCAGGACCCTGTCCAAAGAGGACTTTCAAACCCTTGACCATATCAAATACCTCGGTACTGCAGTGTGTTCCGCAGGCTTCGGCCGGTGATCTGCCTTGCCGTTGTAATGCTTGCCTTTCTTTCTTCGGATGACCTTTCGGAAGAAATCGACGATGCCCAAGGTACACGTTCTTCTTACAATTTGGCAAATGTACACTTTCGGTCTCATGTAAGCAGTGCGTGCATGCATTGTATCCCTTATTTGACAGTCCCGAAAGGTTACTAAGAGCAGGCCAATCGTTGATGGTTACGAAAAGCAACGCTCGTAGGTCAAATTCCTCTTCTTTGTGCTCATCCCACACACGGACACCAGGTCTGCCCCACAGCTGTAAAAGTTCATCAACTAATGGCCTTAGGTACACATCGATGTCGTTGCCGGGTTGCTTCGGACCTTGGATGAGCACTGGCATCATAATGAACTTCCGCTTCATGCACAACCAAGGAGGAAGGTTGTAGATGCATAGAGTCACGGGCCAGGTACTATGGCTGGAGCTCTGCTCGCCAAAAGGATTCATGCCATCCGTACTTAGACCAAATCTTATGTTCCTTGCGTCAGCTGCAAAATCTTTGAACTCTCTGTCGATCTTTCTCCATTGCGTTCCATCTGCGGGGTGTCTCAACTCCCCGTCCGACTTACGGTCCTCTTTGTGCCATCGCAACAACTTGGCATGCTCTTTGTTCCTGAACAGACGTTTCAACCGTGGTATTATAGGAGCATACCACATCACCTTGGCGGGAACCCTCTTCCTGGGTTTACGGCCCTCAACATCGTCACCAGGGTCATCGCCTCGATCTTATAACGCAATGCGGTGCATACTTGGGCATTCATTCAAATTCTCGTATTCACCGCGGTAGAGGATGCGATCGTTGATGCATGCATGTATCTTGAACCTCTAAACCTAGAGGGCAGACAACCTTCTTTGCTTCGTACGTAGTGGCGGGCAACTCGTTATTCTTTGGAAACATATTCTTCAACATTTTCAGCAAGTTTTCAAATGCCGAGTCAGCTACACCTGCCTGTGCCTTCCATCTCAGCAAATCCAGTGTGCAGCCCAGCTTTTTCAGACCATCATCGCATCCGGGTACAGCGCCTTCTGTGATCCTCTAACATGCGATCCAAATTCTCCCTCTCTTTTTCAGTTTCGCAGCGTCTCCGTGCATCAGCAATGGTCCGACCAAGATCATCAACGGGATCATCACGTGCCTCTTCTTCACCTTCCCCTTCATCGTCCCCTTCACCTTCAGCATCCTCCATGAAAGTATCACCGAAATGAGCAAGATAGCTTTCATCGATGAAATCATCCCCTTCTTCATCTTCTTCCATTATAACCCCTCTTTCTCCATGCTTGGTCCAACAATTATAGCTTGGCATGAATCCGTGCCGAAGCAGGTGCATGTGAACATCTCTTGAGGAAGAGTAACCCTTCTGATTCTTACATTTAACACATGGACAGATAACAAAACCCTCCTGCTTGTTCGCATTAGCCACTACGAGGAAATCTTTCAAACCCGCACTGAACTCGCCGGAGAGTCGGTTACCGTACATCCATTGTCGATTCATCTGCATTATTATAATATAAAATATATAATTAACCATCATGCATTTGTTAAACTAACTAGCTACAAACAATATAAATTAAACAATGAACTAATGCACATTTTATCAACGACACATCAAAGGTTCAAGTTGCTAACCGCGATCGAGGAGGAAAAAATAAATGAGAAAGCTCAAGTGTGGCTCCAACACTTCATATCATGTTTGTTTCATGCTCTTGGGGCATTTCATCAAACACCTTATGTGCATAAGAGGAACCAAAATCAAACCTAACACCCACTTGTGAAGCTTGTGAAGAGAATGGCACCAAATGGCTAAGTGTTGGCTGCTGGATGGGTATATATAGGGGAGGGGCTTTAGTCCCGGTTGGCCTGGCCAACCGCGACTAAAGGCCTTCGGGCACCTTTAGTCGCGGTTGGCCTGGCCAACCGCGACTAAAGACCCCCCACGTGCACCGGCTGGCCACCGAGCGCCCTGGGCCCAGGCCTTTGGTCGCGGTTCTCCTCCCGAACCGCGACTAAAGGTACCATTTGTCGCGGATCCTGCAGCATCGCGACTTATGGGGCTCACCCGAAGCCTGTTTTTCCACCAGTGTATGTTTTCACTATTTTTTCTTGAAATTTTCCAACCATTTTATTTGGTTGAGTAAAGTGTGCATTTTAGTGAAGTAATCATTTGAACTGCAGTTTGTGTGCTCCTCAACGGGAATGCAAAAATAAATCAATTCGACTGGCACTACGGAACGAGTCAAGGGGTCGACGGCCGCTGGCTATCGGCACAACATACCTTGCCGTCGGCCTAGACCTGTGTTGACGGCAGCCATCGGCACAATAATACCTCGGCACAGCCAGGCTGGCCGTTGGCACAAGGTTGACCATCGGCACAGGGCTCAGCCCGACGGTGGACCCAAGCCATTGGCACAGGCGGTGTGGGACCCGCTGGACGTCTAATGGCCGTTAGCCCATGGAGGAGGCTGAATGCTGTCGGCACAACCCTTAGGATCGGCCGCCGATAGCCTGCCACGCGTCCACATGGTCGTTTCTGTACGGACGGCAATGCGGCGGCACAGTGTCATTGTCACAATTTCACCCGAGCCGACCCGAAAATGGAAAAAAATGTCAGCTTCCGTCGGCCCAGACCTTACCATTTCGAACGGCTAAAGGTCTGTGCCAGCGGCAATGTCGGCACAGCTTCTACCATTGTTTTTTTTTTGTTTCTGCCTGCAAAATGGCAGTTAATTCACAGCTTAATTAGCTGCAAAAATAGTAGTTGAATCAGAGGAGGTGGATCACAACAAGATCATCATCAAACAAAATGTGGAAACATTATCGACACATGGTAGCAACACCATCGACACATGTAGTAACACCATCAACAGCTACACACGATCGAGACACACCCGCTAGACACCTAGCTAAGGGAAACTAAGATCATGTGCTCCAACTGATATCATCACTCCCAAACTTAGGCGTCCGACCTTTGTCGAGGTAAATCGAGGTAGAACTAGCACCTGAACCATCGCCAACAGGAGAAAAACCGGAAGCACCGGGAGAATGGCGGCCGGGGTGCGTCGGTGTGCCATCACGCGACGAACCAGGAGAGGGTCGGGTCCGCGAACATCCCGTTCCCTACATGTTTGAGCAAGAGCTAGCATCTTAGCCACGTGAAAGGAAAGTTGTGACAAGTGGTTAGGCACAGAACTTACCGGGATCCGTCCGTAGTATGGGGCCGCGAAAGCTTCCCTCGATGGGAACAGTGGAGTCGGCCCCGACCTAGGTGGTTCATCGTCCGGAAGTGGGATCCTCTCTCTAGTTAAGAAATACTTTCTGAGAGCCTGCAAGATAGTTTAGATGTCAAGTGCTGCGGAAATAAAGGTTCAAACAGGGGGTGGGACTTGTTATGTCTTTCAACCATAAAGATTGGAACTTACACGACTCGTTATCTCCTAGTATTGTTCCCAAGCCACTCTCTTAAGGTCCCAGTCGGCTACAACCGTCAAATACTTCTCATAAGCGGCCGCTTAGGCGGCCTTAAACTCAGCCTACAATTTCCAAGAAAAGTAGTCTCGTCAACTTAGCCATTCAGGAATGAATGTTGGAAAGAAGATGAAATTGAGAAAAACTTACATCGGTACGATGGTGTCGAGGAGGCGCGATAGGTGGGTCGCCGGCGGTGAGGGTAGCCTTGATATGCGTGAGGGTCTTCTGCGGCTTGATCACCCCACTAAGAAGCTTCGTACGGCCATGCTCCGAGCCACGCCCCGCCACCATAATCGTCATCAAGTCGGTCTCCTGCTGAATAGGGTCATCTACCTCCGGATGAAGACCCTTGAACTCCGTGCAATAGATGTCCAACTCAGTTTCGGCATAGCCAAAGTACTCGGGCAGCGAGGGCTGAGGCTGGCTCAGATCGGGCTGCTTCAGCTTCATCTTCTGCCACCCTCCCACCTCGGTAAGAGGCTCCCGAGTTCCACCTCCTGCACAGACAAACAAATGTTATGTGTATCAAGTAGTAATATGAGGAGAAATAAATGCAAGTTGGTCCATGTATATATGTACCTTGTGCTTCCTATAGCGCTCGGTGATGCGGCTTCCCGCACTGTGTGTTCCTCCGGTGCCACGGTTTGCCTTGTTCCGCTCGCTCTTGACGTTGAAGTTGGCGTCTTCGCCGACCCACCTCGCAACCAACACCTCATACGTCTTCATTATTTTCGCACCACAGGGGCATAACCTGGAAAATCAAAACTCATTTGAAGAATAGATAATGCAATCCCATCTATGCAGCAACATAGGATCCTATCTGATATTGTCAGCCTTCTTGACCCTCTTGCCATGCTAGTGTACACACCATGTGTTCACACACAATTTTCTGGGTTATTCCCACCCTCCGAGGCTCGATTTCCAGGGAAACCCTAATCCGTTGACCACGCGGTCTACACCATTGACTACACCCTAGAGGCGGTGCCGCGGTGGCATTGTGCCTTCGTTTGAGCTTGGTTAGGTCATGTGGACATGTGGTGGCAAGGATGGATCCATACTATCTCAAGATTCCCTCCGGTTCACCCCATCGGGGAGTTCCACCCTATACGTCCTGGAACTGCCTAAGTGCCGTCAACGCATGTGCGTGTAGCCGGTCGCACCCGGGGGTGCAACATTGGATCCTCTAACATATTGAATTTAAAGAAGTAGACACACAATAACGATACACTTAAGAACTTTAACTAGACCCACACACGAACCAAAACACTTAAAGAACTAGACCCACACACGAACCAAAACACTTAAAGAACTACACCCATACACGAACAAAACACTCAACACTCGGTCGACACATGATGAGCTAGACACCCGGACTCGACACTGCCATTACTCGACACACACATACTAATTAGTTGTTGAAATATTCGTCCTCACTGGGGGTGTCCTCTGAAGCGGTACTCGAGAGGTTCCACATCCACCATTCATCATCATGTCCCTATGTAGATGCCTCTCCTTTGGCGCACTCGCTTCATATTCGGCCCTCCGCTGCCGCTTTCCCGCCCTCTTCTCTCTCATCATCGACCGCTTCTCCTTCCAGAATGCGCGTGTGCCCTGGACATCTCTGGGATGGTCTCTGCGCCACTGTGCCATGAACTGCACGTCTGCCTCGGTGATATCAATCCGCCGCTGACCATCGCTGTAACGCCGCATTTCACCCTCTGAGTGAAGTAGCGGCTCAGGAGTGAGATTCTGGGCTTCCGTCAGAGACCTGACCTCCGGGAAGTTCATTTCGTTGCGCAGCCGGCCAAACCTCCACGCCGCAACATCGTATGCGCGGGCAGCAGCCTCTTTCGTGTAGAAGGTGCCGAGTCGCACACGCGCACCTCCGACGGTGATTTTAGTCGTGAAATGGCCCGCATGCCGCTTGCGAACGCCGATGAAGCTCGTGTTGCTACGGCGATGAGGAGCCATCTCAACGGCAGCGGAGCTCAGAGGATTATGTGGTAGTGTTGGAGGAGAGTAGTGCTGAGAAGAGAAGTGCTGCTGGTGGTGTTGGAGGAGAAGACATGGCTATATATAAGGCGGCGAGGGGCTGAAACGGCGGGAATACTTGGCGGGGGAGAATGGGCGCGAGAAAAATGGCAGGAAATCATGGCGGAAAGAAATGGTGGGAGAGAACGAGTGGGAAAGGCTTGGCGGGAAAGTTGTGCCGACGGCAATGCCGTCGACACAATTTATGTATCATGCGTGCCATCAGCACAGCTAACCGCCGTATCTTCCCCATCACGGCGGTGTCGGTGTCCCCACCGGGTGGAGCCTGTGCCGAAGGCCATAGGCTATGCCGATGGCTAAGCTGCGCCGACGGCTGCCATCGGCACAGCTGCCGATGTGGCGATAGCTAAGCTGTGCCGACGACTGGATCTGTGGGCTAGCGTCGAGGTGACATGTGCTGATGGCGCCAATATTTTGCCATCGGCACAGGATCTGTCCGCCAGCACCGTGGCGCATTCCCCTAGTTTGGGAAGTAGTCGTCTCATATTTATTAAACTAGAGACCACCTTTTCTTTGAGTGTGATTTTGCCAAGAGGTGTTAGGACACTACTTCATCTGCCTTTCACAGGGAGGTTTTTTCTAGCTCGTTTACACTTTGATGGTTCTTGCTTCATGGAAATAGTTGCATCTGCTGCATTAAATATATGGAAAGAGAGAGTTAAACTTATATTTGAGAATCAGCCGGCCTCTTTCAACGGATAGGAGAGTCTGTATTCAGCATGATCCAGCGTTGCACCCTTACAATTAGTGCAGTCTCTTATTCATTGGCTTCACAATATTTTCCTTTGAAATATGGTGAAGTTGACAAAAAAATGCTTTAAGAATGGATGTAATGGCTCGCCTTTTCGTCCTTCTATTTTTTCCCCAGTTCAAGAATTGGCCTTTTGGCAGCATGCCTATGGGGAGATGTATCCATACAATAAGCGAGATCAAAGATCTTAGGGTCAATGTTTAGCATTGCCTTAGCTAAGATGGGTCCATTATATTTTGTATACTTACTTGCATTTGGCGTACGTAGGCTAGCATATGCCTTCCCTTCCACGTCCAGTGTGTAGCTTCTTCAACAGATACTATGGATCAATTTTATTTTTTCTAGAATTATCGATCAAAATTTGATGAATATATATTTTGTATCAATAGCTGGCATGCATCAATATTTTATATAAACTCTTTTTCTAACATGTATATGGCACGATCAATCGATTGCTTTCTTTGCGGAAACTATGGATCAAAATTTGAAGATTTTTCCATGTCACTATGTGATACGCATCCATATTTTGTACAAACACTTTTTCTAACATGTATGTGACATGGAATCCATGCAAATCCCACGAACAAAATTACGTTACTTACGGACTGTGCATTCCTGTTAAATTAAAGCCGCCTTTTAGATCTAATAGTCATTTATGAGGTCGACTAATCTGACAAGTTAAACTTATTTTTTGCGTGAAGTATCGATTGAAATTTGAAGACATTTTCCGTGTCAATAGCTGACACGCATCAATATCTTATACATATTTTTTCTAACATATACATGCCACTATCCATCAAAAAAAATCAGAAATTGTCCATCAAAATTTGAAGATTTTGCCATTTCTTAATCTGACATGCATCTATATTTTTTTACGAACATTTTTTCTAACTTGTATTTGGCACGGACTCCATGCAAATTTCATAAAAGCAAGTTATATTTCAGATCCGATGGTCCAAACATATTTTATAATATGGACTAACTTGGCAGGTTGGCAATGCTTAACCTTTTTATTTACGTAGGATTGTACTTGCAAAGGGAAATAAAAAAGGACAACATTGTATCTTTCATTTTTGTAAGTTTGTATCATGCACGCTGCAATGGATCATATTAGGACTTTTTAACGGAGATTGATTAAAGGTTGTGTTGTCAAAGAGAGAAATAGATTTTTGTTTGTTGAACCTAATATATATGTATGCACTTACGTAACATGGATTGTTCTTTTTTTCCTAAACTGTGACGTGACATGGTAATTACCTATTATGTGTGTACGACCAATTATAACGTAACATTATTTGGTTGAATCCTAACCATGGATTTTAGATCTAACAATTAAAATAATTAAGATGATGTGGATTAACGTGGTGTCTCGAAAACATAACCCCGTATTGTACTTTTAGTATATAATAGATAATAGACTAGATGATACCCCGCGCGTTGCTGCGGAAATTTGATATACATGTTATAAATCAATATACATAAAATATTTGTTTCAACTACAGTCATTATAAAAATGCAATGGACTGCAAAAATATAACTCTACTCTTAACAGACCGTTCTGCGATTTAGAAAGTGTATTTCATATTGTATATATATTTGAATGATATAGATGATTTATTAGATGCTTCAAAAAATGAGAACAATCGGTATCATTAGTACAGTAGAGTAATGCATACAAATTTCAGTTCTAATCTGCTCTGATATAATTTTGATCACCAAGCATTTGTTCGTACAATCTAGAACCTCTTCTAGAAAGGCAAGAACGATAAAACATAATACTCCAAGAATGCATATTACATTTGATGGCATAGTAAAATATTTGGATTAAATAAGATACATAAGGCATTAGGCGGATTAAATGTAGCTACTTCATACATATATCAAACTTAGCAAGGCACAAATATGCGGATTACTAAAGGAAACCTTATGTATTCATTTTTCAAAAACACAACCGGGAGATGTAAAAGACATCGTAAAGCAATAGGAATAAACATCACTTACCAAAATCGACATTGTTGTTGTCGTGAACTTTGTGATGGGATTCGTAGCATAGAAAACAAAAAATTTCCTACCGCAAGAACGAATAACAAGCCAAGATCTAATCTAGTAGATGGTAGCAACGAGATGAAGATCATGAGTGTCGAGGGTACTCCTCGGCAATGCCCTCCGATTGGGGCTTACGGTTGATGGAATCCTGTAGGGTGACACGAGACATCGGTTAACAGACAAGCGGGGAGAACGATTTACCCAGGTTCGGGGCCCTCGATGAGGTAAAACCCTTACGTCCTACCTGTCTGATCTTGATTATAAAAATATCGGGTTACAATGGGGTGCCGAAGGTTTCGGCTGTGGTTTCGTCGAGAGGCTAAGCGCTACTTGGACCTAGCTCTGGTCTTGCGGTGGCTAAAGTTGCTAAGATTGATTGATTGTGTCCCTCGGCAGCCCCTCTCCTGGCCTTTATATAGGAGGCAAGGTCTCAAGAGATCTGTCCGGGTACGACTAGGTTTACAAAAGACCTAGCTCTAAACTTTTCTTGTTCGGCTCCTCTCTGTCTTGTTCTTCAAGGAATCTTCTCCAGCACCGTCCTACTGGCCCGCCTTGCCATCGGGTATCTTCATGGGTCTCCAGTTGGGCCGCACAGGATAGGGCGATGTCAGTTACCCGAAGGGTAATGCCCACGTCAGTAGTCCCCGAGTGTCTAGCCGAAGATATTTCGGGTAGAGACTAAAGCATGCCTCCATCGAATGTTCTTCTCCCTTGATTGTTCTTGTCTATCTTGTAATAGCATTATCTTCTTTTATCGGGTGCGCGTCCAGCGCTCCCGATGGGAGTAGCCCCTGAGTCTAGGTACGGATGCTTGCAATCCGTGCGTAGACTCAAGTTGTGCCACTCGAACGTCTTCTTCTGCCGAAGTTTTCCGCAAGTCTCCATAGGTCATCCGATACATTTGTACCGGGGCCTGTATTTTCAATAAGGTTTGAACGCGTAAAGGATATTGAGTAATGTGCCCAGCTTTGCTGGTTAACTGCCGATGGCAAAACAACGTTACCCTACACAGAATCAAGTCCCCGGGCATGATCCTGGAGTGCAAAAAAGTTTTATCGGGCGCGCATCCAGCGCTCCCGATGGGAGTAGCCCCCGAGTCTGGGCGCGGGCGCTTGTGACCGGGTGCAGACTCGAACTGAGCATTCCATCCTTTTCTTCAAATATTTCTTCACAGGAATATCTTCGAGTTCATGTTTATCGGGTGCGCGCCCAGCGCTCCCGATGGGAGTAGCCCCCGAGTCTGGGCACGGGCGCTTGTGACCGGGTGCAGACTCGAACTGACCATCCGATGCTTTTCGTTTTTCGGCAGGCTTCATGACATCACTGATGACGCAACCAGTGCCGTGGTTTGATTGACAAGACTTGACCTGATGGGCCCACCCTAGTTCTGCGCGGGCAGTTTTTAGGAAATGACCAGTGCATGCGTACTGACCGAGGCGCCTCCTCGATTTTCGCACATCGTGGGAATAATGGGCCGCCGGTTCCTTTCTCCTCTTGGAGCGACACGTGTACGACTAGATCTCGTCCACCTCCCATGATGTCTATGGATTTATGGACACGATTTCACATCAATCCCGTGGCATAAATAGGGAGCCTTCCTGTTGTTTTCACTTTTTACGTTTCCACACTGCTCATCTTCTTCCCCAACATTTCCTTTCACCTCTGTTCCTTTTCTCAAGAACTCCGGGCACCATGGGCAAGAAGAAGAGCGCCAGCACCTCAGGCGCGACCAAGGTTAGCCGCGATTGGGGCGCCTCCAGCATTTCCAACCGCGAGGTGAACATGCTGCACACCCTCGGTCTCATCTCCCCGTCTGACGACGATATTCGTCTTCCAGGTCCAACTTCTCGCCCAAAGCCCCCGAAGGGCTTTACTGTTATGTTCGTCGCCTTTCTATTTCGCGGGCTTTCTCTTCCTGCCCACGAATTTCTTCGTTCTCTTCTTTTCTTCTATGGGATCCAGCTCTGGCAGCTGACCCCAAATTCCATTCTCCATCTTTCCATCTTCATCACCGTCTGCGAAGCTTTCCTCGGCATTGATCCCCACTGGGGTCTTTGGAGGAAAATCTTCTATGTCAAGCATCACAACGACAGTAATGGCCCCCCCGTCGTCGGTGGCGTTGGCTTTGTTGTCAGAAAGGACGTTGATTACTTCAACTACCCGATGAAGGAGTCTGTCCAGGGTTGGCGCAACAAATGGTTCTATCTGCGAGATACCCCGGTGCCTGGGCGGCGCTCCAATCTTCCTCCGTTCAAGGACGTCCTGGTGGCTCAGCTGAAGAAGTCCTGGCGAAACGCCCTGTCTCCTGAAGAAAGCACCATAGCCGACAAGCTGTTCGACCAGGTCGTAGATCTGAAGAACACAGGAGGCTTAACGATGTGCGGCACCGAAGTAGTCTCGGTGTTCTTACAACGTCGGGTGCAACCGCTGATGTCCCGGCCTCATCAGTTGTGGCTGTACCACGGCAAGGATGACAAGTCGAGAGTCAGCTCTGCCGACCTGTCGGATGATGAGCTTCGCGACGAGGTACGTCGTCTGACGTGCCTTAGCATGAAGGACAACATTATTTTGACCTCGGCTTGTCCCCCATACGATCTCAAACACCTTCCGGCTGAGGTAATTCTTACTGTTACTTGCTCTTATTACTATCATTGCGCCGCTCTTCGACTTTTCACTGATTTGTCTCATGTCGATAGGCCTCCACCATGGCTCAATGCTATCCTCCTTCACCCGAAAGCGGTGTGGAACCAGAGGACGATGATGATGACTCTAAGGAGACTAAGGATGTCCAGCATATCCTTGAGGACAGTGACGTCCAGGAGGATGAAGCTCCCGAGGACGATGCTCTCACCAGGAGCAGGCGGTGTAAGAGGATAAACGAGGACCTTATCACAACGGATGAATCGAGCCCTAGCGGGCAAGATAATGATGCCGATGAAACCGCATCGCCTCCCCCTGCTGTAAAAGGTTCGACAGGCTTTTTTGCTGTCGAAGATGACCTTGACCTGTGAGTATCTATTTTTCCCTTCGTAACTATTCTTCTTTATTCTGCATGCTGATCACCCTTGCTTTCCAAGTAGCTCCGATGATGACGACGATGTTCCTCTTGCAAAGAGGGCTAAATTATTCTCTGGGAAGTCCGAGTCAGCCAAGGAGTCGAACCCTTCGCCTGCCAAACCAACGCCGCCCTCAAGGACGGCCGTGGAAAAGATTCCGGTGTCGAAGGTTATCCCTTCTGGCGACGCTCCCGTTCCATCGGCTGCTCGCGACCACGTAAGTGATTTACTCGACTTGGCTTCCTTCTTTTTCGCTGAATTTCCATATTCAACTAAGGTTTCTTGGCTTTTTGCTTCGCAGCCGATTTATGCCATAGTTGACGCTGTGGTAAATTTTGCTGAGCAATTCACCCGTCTGGAGTCTGAAAATGCTCATCTTCGGAAGACCATCAAGACTTCGGCTGACCAGGTGCTGGAAGCCAACATGCTTGCAGCCGATGCTAGGAATGAAAACATCTTGATGAAGGATGAACTGAAGAAGCTGAAGCAAAAAATGAAGGATGAGCAAGATGCTAGACGCGAGGCTGCAATCGCAGCCGGTGAAAAAGAAGGCGTCCTCCGTGAATCCATTGCGAATTTATTGGGTAAGCTCCTTGGCGCATATCTTTTTTTCAGTATTTTCCTCCAGGTTGCTTATCTATCTTCTTCCAGGTGCTGCCGATATAACCATCAATCGGGCTCGCAAACTTCGGGAGGATTCCATGTCTGACGCCTTGTCACTCGCTGCTGAGTCCAACGTCCAAGTTCTCGGTCTTTTGCAAAGAACCAAGGGAGCGTTATCGAGGTTATTCTCGATGATTTTCCCAAAGATGAAGCAGGACAAGACTCTTGGTGAAATGGCAGATGCTTTCCTCATCGACCCTTCTGAGCCTGTGGAGGTACTAAAGCGTCGTTCCCGTTTGTTTAGAGCGGTACTTACTTTCCAGCTGCTAATGGGTCATGGGCTGGGCTCTGAACTAGAAAAGTTGTCTAAGGCATTGCCTGTAGATGACAATAATTGCCTAATCAACCTTGAGCCCTTCAAACAGTCAGCAGTAACATGTGCTAATCAACTCCTCAAGCTGGTTGATGAGGCGAAGACCAAAACTGCGCCTGAAGCTGCCCCTGGCTCATCATCAGCTCCTCCTTGAATGAATGCTTGCTCTGTCAGTTGTAATTAAGGCCTAATACAGTTTAACCCGATCCTGTTTTATTCTGGCTCTGTTGCCAGCACGAACAATCTTTTGAATGTAATATATACGCTCCAGCGCTCCCGATGGGAGTTTTTATTAATGCTATTCTGAACTGAGAATTGTGCTGCAGATCCCTTCATCTTCTTCTCGTGCCGATCCTTCTCTAAATCCTTCAGCTAGCGATGAATCTGATCTTGTTCGTCGTTTGCGTGATCAAATATCCCGATTGAACAAAGATATTACCACCCTTCACGCGATGGCGGCGTTGGTGAAAATAAAGAGCGAGATTGCGACTGCCATTGAACAACACGCTACTGAAAGCTTGAGCTGTAAGTGCCTATCCATCCATCGATTTTTATAGAAGCTTGAATATCCTTTAGCTGACCTTTGCCTTTTGACAGTCGTAGCTTCCGACGAATCAGAGGAAAACAAGAGGATCCACGAAAAGATCGAAGCGATGTCCGATGTCACTCACCCGAAGCATGAGTTGTGGTCCCACCCGAATCGACCGAAGGCTGTTGCCGTGGCAAAATTTGAACATCGAGCAGAGAAGGTGCACTACTACTTCGACAAATTCCATGCTCATCTCTCGATGGTCTGGAGAACATTGTTTCCTCTGGATCAAGCATCCAAAACTTTATCTGCTCTGTTTACTCGATTCAAGACCCCTGAAAGGATTCGACTGTTGGTGCGAAAAGAACTCCTGGCCGGTGCTGAACTTGCCTTTGCTTCAGTGTTAGCGTGTCATCCGACCTTAGATTTGGAGGCCATAGCAAACACCAAAAGGAGTTTAGACCAGTATTACGATATTGCTAGAAATCCCGCGTATACTATCATTTCACGGATGGAAACAGGTATCGAAAGGGAGCTGAAGGCCCGAGAGGTCCAGGGAAACCTGCCATGAATTTATGCGTTCATATATATGTAATGACCTTGTACCTGCAAGGGATAATCTCATATAAATTTAATGTGTGTTTTACACATTATGTACCTCTGGTGAATTTGCTAATTCGATTAATATTTCTTTGTCGGGGGCGGCCGAGTGATCAAGTCAGCCTGCTCACCCGACGACTCCGTTGTAATTGCAAGTTTATTGCGGAGTCGATACGTAAGTTCTGCAAGAGCGACACCCGTCGAATAATCGAGGGATTTAGGCGCTTGGCTTCGTCACGCGGTGCACCGGTTTGAGCCTTGTTTGTGATAGTACGTCCATCGACTGCAGCACTCGCGTATTTTCTCGAGGCTTGGATGGGTTGTTGTGTGTCGTTAACCTTAGCTCCCGATGAGAGTATTTAATTAACGACACCGTGCGAGCGTGTTTCTGGCCTGCGCTCCCGATGGGAGTAAGAGCCAATGACAAGGGCTCCGAACAATTTGTTCGGATGATGAGGCCTGAAACAATAAAGGTAGAAAACCTGATCAGAATTTTATTCATAACATAAGACAAGCTTAGGAGCTGCCGAATAACAGGAGGGGGATAATTATATCCTATGCGTAGAACCGTCGCAAATGTGCAACGTTCCATGAATTTTCAATGTCTTTTCCTGAAGTTGGATTCTTAAGCTGATAAGCTCCTCCCGGTATCACTTTAGTGATGATAAACGGCCCTTCCCATGGAGATTCGAGCTTCGAAGGTCTCTCTTGCTTCAGTCGCAGTACCATATCTCCAACATTGAAGCTTCGATTGCGTATTCGTCGACTGTGATAATTTCTTAACGCCTGCTGATACACCGTTGTTCTTACCAAGGCAATATCCCGAGCTTCGTCAAGGAGGTCCACGGCATCCTGCGGTGCGATGTTGGAGGTAGCTTCCGTGTACGCGGTCACCCGAGGGGCTTCGAACCGAACATCGGCTGGCAAAACTGCTTCGGCTCCGTGTACCAAGAAGAACGGTGTGTACTGGGTTGACCTATTGGGTGTAGTACGTAAACTCCAAAGCACAGATGGTAGTTCTTCGACCCAGGCTCCAGCCGCACCCGTAAGGTGTTTCTTGAGGCCGTCTCCTATTAGACCATTGATCCTTTCGACCTGGCCGTTGGTCTGGGGGTGTGCCACCGATGCGAATTTTAGCTTAATGCCACTGTCATCGCAAAACTTCCGAAACTTTTTGGAATCAAAATTAGTTCCATTGTCTGTGACGATGCTGTGAGGCATGCCAAATCGACAAGTTATTCCCCTGAAGAACTGGACGGCGGTTTCGGCTTTCTGATTTCGAACAGGTACAGCCTTGATCCATTTGGTGAACTTGTCGACTGCAACCAGTAGATACGTGTGACCTCCAGGCGACGATCTCGGCAGTGGTCAAACTTGGTCGAGTCCCCACTGTGCGAAGGGCCATGCCAGAGGTATCGTCATCAGATCCGTTGCGGGAGCGTGTGGTTTTGGTGCAAAACGCTGACAGGGGTCGCACTTCATAACCAGATCTCGAGCATCCGATGCCGCCGTTGGCCAGTAAAATCCTGCTCTGAAGGCTTTTGCCACAAGGGCCCTGCTACCTGCGTGGTGTCCGCAAGTTCCTTCGTGTATCTCGTGTAGCAGTGCCTTTCCATCATCGATGGCAATACACCTTTGAAAGATACCAGAGATACTACGCTTGTAGAGTTCTTCGTTTACCACAGTGAAGGCCTTTGACCGTCTCACAATTCGTCTTGCTTCCACCGGATCCTCTGGTAACTGCTGCTCTGTCAGGTACGCTAAAAATGGTTTGGTCCACAGGGGTTCAAGGAGGAGGACCTGCTCTGCAGATCGAGGTGGAGTTTCTTCGGCAGTTTGCTGCAGGCTTGCCTCTGAATTGTCAGCCGATGATTTCGGAGGTGCCGACGCTTTCTCCTTTATCGATCGTTGAGTGATAACTTCGTAGAACACTCCGTCTGGAATGGGGGAGCACATGGATCCAATGTTCGCCAGAGCATCGGCTTCCTCGTTGCTAGCTCTGCCGATATGCTTAAGTTCGCACCCTTCAAACTTGGCTTCCATATTCTGGTATAATTGTCGGTAGGCGATCATGTTATCACTGACCGCGTCGCATAAATTCATCGACTGCTGTACCACCAGGTTCGAGTCTCCATAGATTTCTAGGTGAGTTGCTCCACATGCCTTTGCCATCTTCATTCCGTGCAATAGCGCTTCGTATTCCGCTTCATTATTTGTCGGCAGGGAGAAATCCATACGTAGGATGTACTTCATCTTGTCTCCTTGTGACGATATCAGTATCACCCCTGCTCCTGCGCCTGTACTCCGCTTAGACCCGTCAAAGTACATTGTCCATGAACCAGACATGTCGGGTGCTTCCGGTGTTTGTGACTGGATCCAGTTTGACACAAAATCTGGGAGGATTTGGCATTTGATCGCCGTTCGGTTGACGTAGGTTATGTCGTGTGGTGCTATCTCGATGGCCCATTGGGACACTCGGCCCGTGGCTTCTGGGTTAGTGAGTATATTCTTCAACGGTGCCTCGCTTACGACAATGATCGGGTGCTCCGTGAAATAATGGCGTAGCTTACGAGCTGTTCTCCATACTGCATATGCCAACTTCTGGTGATGAGGGTATCTCTGTTTCGCTGGCGTGAGCACTTCACTGAGGTAGTAAACGGGTCTTTGCACGCCGTGAACTCTCCCCGCTTCTTCTCGCTCGACAACCAGGACGCTGCTGAAGACTTGCACCGTTGCTGCTATGTACATGAGCAGTGTTTCCTTTTCGCGTGGAGTTACAAGTACTGGAGATGTCGATAAGATCTTCTTCAGATTATCAAAAGACTCTTGCGCCTCATCTGTCCACTCGAATTTTTCTGACTTCTTCATCAAGCTATAGAAGGGCAAAGCTTTCTCTCCTAGCTTGGCAATGAATCTGCTGAGTGCTGCCAGCCGTCCTGCCAATTGCTGCACTTGGTGCAAATTCTTTGGCGGCTCCATGTCGAGAATAGCTTTGATCTTCAGGGGATTGGCCTCTATTCCTCTGGCTGAGATGAAGTACCCGAGTACTTGCCCTCCTGGCACCCCGAAGAAACATTTCTTCGGGTTCAGCTTGATTTTATACTTGTCGAGGTTGTCAAAGATTTCCCGCAAATCGTCGATGAGAGTGGCGGCGTGCTTCGTCTTTACCACGATATCATCAATGTAAACTTCGATATTCCTTCCAATCTGTTCTCCAAGACAGGCTTGCATGCACCGCTGATAGGTTGCCCCTGCGTTCTTCAACCCGAAAGTCATGACGTTGTAACAAAAAACGCCGTGCGGGGTGATGAACGCGGTTAACTCTTGGTCTTCCTTCTTGAGCTTGATCTGGTTGTACCCGGAATATGCATCGAGAAAAGAGAGACGATCACATCCTGCTGTGGAGTCGACTATCTGATCGATACGAGGCAGTGGGAAGTGATCCTTAGGACAATGCTTGTTAAGACTCGTGTAATCGATACACATGCGAAGAGCGGTTGTGTCTTTCTTTGGCACCATGATGGTATTGGCCACCCACTCGGTTTCCTTGAGCTCCCGAATGAATCCTGCCTTGCGGAGCCGACTAACCTCTTCGCCGATTGCTTTTCTCTTTGGCTCGGAAAACCGACACATCGACTGTTGTACTGGTTTGGCTTTTGGGTCAACATTGAGGGCGTGCTCAGCGAGTTCCCTGGGAATACCTGGCATGTCGGATGGTTCCCATGCAAATATTTCCCAGCGCTCATGGAGGAACTCGATGAGCGCGCTTTTCTATGCGACAGTAAGGTCCGCCGAAGTATTGACTGTCTTCTTCGGGTCAGAGGGGTGCACCTGCTGCTTCTTTGCTTCCTTCGCGACGTGAAACTCATCGGATCTTACGTTTCGATTATCGGCTGGTGGCTTCATGTGGTCTGTGATGGCATCGACTGCGTTAAGTTCTTCCCTAGCCCCAAATTTCGAGGCGATCTTTTGGAAATCCCTGTCGCAGCTATCTGAATGGGAGAAGCTTCCATGGATGGTTATCGCTGCCCCATTATTGCCTGGCATCTTCAGTTTTAGGTACGCGTAATGGGGTACTACCATGAATTTGGCAAACGCAGGTCTGCCGAGGATGGCATGGTACTGAGATTCCCAGTCAACTACTTCGAACTCGATTTTCTCCTTCCTGAAGTTGCTAGGCATGCCAAAAACTACGTCCAGCGATATTTTGCCGAGAGAATAAGCGGGTCGAGTCGGTATGATGCCATGGAATCCTGTATCGGACTCTCTTAGCATGTCGACTGTTAGGCCCATTGCTTTCACTGTGCTGGCAAATAATAGATTCAGGCCGCTTCCTCCATCCATGAATACTTTGCTCATATTGTATCCTCCGATCTGCGCCTCAAGGATTAGGGCTGCATGACCAGGCCTTGGAACGGCCTTCGGGTGATCCGCCTTGCTGAAAGATATGCTTTGATCTGACCAGTCGATGAATTCGGGTGTGTCGACCATGGCAACTTCCACGTACTTTACTTCTCGTGAGAACTTCTTGACCTCTCTCTTTGAAAAGCTGGTTTTATGGATCACGTTGACCTGTCCGCGAGATTCTGGAAACACCTCGGTTGGTACGTACTCGTCTCCTCCTGCTGGTATGTATGGCTCTGGTATGTATGGTTCTGGCGGATAACTGTAGGATCCCGCTCTTCTTTCCATCGTATGAACTCTTGCCGTGGCTTCAGCCCTAAGGTCGTCGCAGAACTGCTGAATTTCGAGGAACTGCCAACAATTCATGAGCAGATGGCTGGATTTTTCATGGCCATCCTTTGGATCGACATAAGAGTGCAAATAACACGGTGCTTCAAGTTGCTCTGTAGCCGATAGGTAAGGTGTGCGGAGGCGATTCTTGTTCGATTGCGTGCTGTGGCATCCTCGTTCGTATTGTCGGGGGCGGGTCGCGATTTGCTCTTCTTTTTCACGACGTGAGTCCCTTCGTCTTTTCCTTTGCTCCTCTATGGCGCCGAAGCTGCCTCGGCTGCCCTCTCCCGCACTCCTGGATAGGACTGCCGAGGTCGCTGCTGGCGTGATATCTTCTGGAACCGAAGTCCTTGGGCTTGATGCGTTTGAACTAGGGAGGCGAAGAAACCCTCTGGAATTGATGATGAAGTGAACACCACCAAAAGTAGTATCCATGTTGCCGCGTGATTCTGCAGAGGTCAGATGCGACGCCTCGGTGTGCGGTACGAACTCGAAGGACCCGCAGTGAACTGAATCTTTCGGATCTGACGGTGTTGGCGACTCGAGCACGAACACCGCAGATGTGGCTGGTACTGCCGATGACCTGCCTTGTGCCGACAGGCTTCCCACAGACGGCGCCAATTGTCGAGGGTACTCCTCGGCAATGCCCTCCGATTGGGGCTTAGGGTTGACGGAATCCTGTAGGCTGACACGAGACATCGGTTAACAGACAAGCGGGGAGAGCGATTTACCCAGGTTCGGGGCCCTCGATGAGGTAAAACCCTTACGTCCTGCCTGTCTGATCTTGATTATGAAAATATCGGGTTACAATGGGGTGCCGAAGGTTTCGGCTGTGGTTTCGTCGAGAGGCTAAGCGCTACTTGGACCTAGCTCTGGTCTTGCGGTGGCTAAAGTTGCTAAGATTGATTGATTGTGTCCCTCGGCAGCCCCTCTCCTGGCCTTTATATAGGAGGCCAGGTCTCAAGAGATCTGTCCGGGTACGACTAGGTTTACAAAAGACCTAGCTCTAAACTTTTCTTGTTCGGCTCCTCTCTGTCTTGTTCTTCAAGGAATCATCTCCAGCACCGTCCTACTGGCCCGCCTTGCCATCGGGTATCTTCATGGGCCTCCAGTTGGGCCGCACAGGATAGGGCGATGTCAGTTACCCGAAGGGTAATGCCCACGTCAATGAGACTAACCCTCGAAGATTCCAAAGCCTACGAGATTAGATCTCGTTGTTGATGTAGTTGATCACTTGCCGCTTTCAAAAGCGCGTAGAAGATCTTGACGGTGCCACAGTCGGGCAGCACCTCCGTACTCGGTCACACGTTCGGTATTGATGACGACGTCCTTCTCCCCGTTCCAGCGGGCAGCGGATGTAGTAGATCCTCCTCGGAATCCCGACAGCACGACGGCATGGTGGCGGTGGTGGTGGAGATCTCCGGCAGGGCTTCGCCTAAGCACCGCGGGAGTATTGGGAGGAGGGGGGCGGCTAGGGTTTGGGAGAGGGGGCACTTGGGGGGGGGGGGGGGGGGGGCCGGCCTTGGGTGCCCTGGGTGGTGCAGCTCTTGTGGTGGCTGGCCCCCTCCCTCTCTCCCTCATTTATATTGCCTCTCGGGCATATCTCCAACACTTTGTTACGTCTACTTATTATGATGCTGGGTGCACTTATCAAAATAAAAATTAGCATTGTTACATGTAAGATGTCAATGAGAACTTTGTGATGAAGTAGCAGGCAACTTACAACAGAACTGAGAATTGTTGTAAGGGAACACCACATAAACTAATGAACGGATACTTTGATAAACCCACAATTCAAGAAAACAGACACACAATGAAGGATCAAACTGCTTGATAGAAAATCAACTTCAGGTAGGCCATTTGTCCTATAGAGAAGAAACAAAGCAATCACTCAACACATTACGATTTGCCTTCAGAAAGCAGAATATGGCTAATAAATATATATTTGACCCAACAAATTGAAATCAATGATATACTCTAACCCCATACAATCTATTTCATTTGGTGCTATCTGAAACCAATGGTTGTCTGCAAAACTGAAGCATATATTTAGGAAAGAATCTAGATATATCTGAAATTCTGAATTAAGATACATGATAAAAGAGAATGTTGAGAGGGAACTTTCTCAGGCATCATTATCTTTCAACGTTAGTTGACCGGATGGCAAACACTCAAACATGAGCAGTGTGCTGAAAAATACAGATATCCCGACAAAAATAAGTACTCCTACATATGGTTAATGTGAGCTCACAGGCTCACAATAATGTTGTACCGAGATGCGATTTTGCTGAGAAGTCCGACCATGATGTTGGTCGATAACCACCTATGCTGGAGTCCTCCTGTAGCTTTTTTTTTTCTTTGCGAATCAGAGAAACAATGTAAGTCATAATAATGGAAAATTTGACTCATCTCTGAACAAACGAGGGGAAGCTTGACAGAAATAACCAAGATGCCAAGTGCATGATAGAATTTGATAGTAAAGAAGAAACCGAGTTGAGAAATATTAAAATGGGGTAACAGTAAGAATCTGGTGAAGATATGGTCTTGAATCAGGTCGTGGAATACGGAAAATGCCCCCAGATGCGTCCCGGCCAACACGCCAGCAAGTGAGTATTGCGAACAACGGGTACTTCAAATATGTCGAATATATAACAGTACGGTGTTAGAAATAATAATCTTGTCTCTACTTAAGTTTGGTGATTTGTAGTCAGCTTGCACGCTGGGTAGTACTAGTTGTTGTCCTAATCCCTCACTACGTTAGAGTTTGTCTATAGCTAGTCTAATTAGAAGTCGAATCCCCTCATTGGCACTCAACCGCTCGAGCGGTTGGTTTCTGTCGGCGCGGAGCGCTCGCGCGACAGCGCGACTTCAATTCCCTTTCGCCGCGCCGTGCGTGTCTTTCCTTTTCTAGTAACCGTTCGACTTTCCCTTTTCGGCTCTCCTTTTTCGAAATATTTCGAATCGGAATTCGCGTTCCCCTCCTTCCGCCCGTTATCTTCTCTCCCCTGTTCTCCTCCCATTCAGCTCCGATGGAGAGGGCGATGGCGACGGCGAGAGGCCGATTCCCTGTGGCTAGAGCACGCGACCTCGATTTCTTCCGCTCTCAGTTCACTAGCAAGGGTCAATCGTTTCTGCCGTTGTAAGGTTAGTATTTCAAACGGGATGTAGTCGCCAGATCTGGTTCGATGTAGTAGTCGCCGGCCGATTTGGTTGTTTGGCGAGGGTTGTTCCATCGTATATCGAAAATTGATGGGATTTTTATGTAGATATTCGTGGTTATTTGTTCAGTTTTGTTGGGCGGATTTGTTCTCCGCCTAAGTTCCTGATCCGTCGCTTGGTTCACAAACCTCTGTTATGGAGCCACTGTAATTTTGCTGTCTCTGTTCCATGTTCATTGTAGATATGCTTGGCCCGTTGCACTGCAGTTCGTGCATAATTTTCTAGGGTTTTGTAGCAGCAGCTAGCCAGAGTTGGTGCTGATTTCTGTCAACAGTGGAGATTTGGGTGGGCTTGATATATTAACCAACCCCTTTTTTGGGTTGCTATTGATTTTCGACTTGTTATAATTAATGTCACTAAGAATTTTTATTATCATCATGTGTTTTTGTTATCTGATAATGATGAACACATTGTACTCCTCCATATATTTGTTGCTGGTGCTGATTTCTCCTTTTACAGTGGGGATTTGGGTGGGCTTGATATATTAATCAACCCCTTTTTTGGGTTGTGATTAGATTTTCGACTTGTTATCATTGATGTCACTAAGAATTTTTCTCATTATCATGTTTTTTGTTATCTGGTAATGATGAACACACTGTATCCCTCCATTTTGTGTTTTTGGTGAATGTGTAATGGAGTTTTCCTACAATTTTCCTACATATTAGAGAAAAAAGATTTGAAGTTCTTGATTCTGCGAGTGGTCCTGATGACGAATCGCTCATTGCTCATTCTAGTGATCTAGTTGATGCTATCAAGTGTATGTATCGGATAAATTACTCTAGTACATCAAACCAGATTGATGACTATGAGTTGGTTTTCATTGATGCTCCTAAGCAAAATAACAAGTATGTTTCCTTTGTTATTTAGTCCACAAGTTTTTCATGTTGTTTTCGACAAAAAAATCATGATACACATTTTTGTTTTTGTGTTTTGTTGTACCTAGCTACCTTATGTTTCTTCACTTATCAATACAAGTAATAGGTTTTTTTTTAGCACGTACGTGTTTATTTATTTTATTTTTATTTTTTACATTTATATGTATCTGCTAGCTTACAAATCTTTTTTTGTATTTTTTTTTGAAGTATTTATTGTGGATATTTTATGCTTAAGTTCCTTGAACTTTGGAATGGCCGTGTTGTTCCTGCTATCACTTATGATCAGATACCAGAACTCAGGTAGGTCCTAACATGGAATTGGTTAAACCATCCTTTCAACAAGTTGCAGAACTAGAGGTACCTGTTGGAAAGCAACCTTCTGTGAGGTATGAACTACCAGATGCAACTCTAATAAACTACGACTTCCAATATAAATAAGCTACTACTTTTGCAGTCAAATTAAGTAACATTTTATGTTGGGTTGATAATTTTTCACATTAACTGTTGGTAAATAACTTGTCTAGGTGGTTGGTAATTTGTGGAGCTAAAATGTTTTTCTATATTTTTGTAACTGAATTTAGCGTTTTCGGGGTTCATAACTCATCACAGGTGTCATTCGTGAAATCATGAAAAGACTGATAAACAATGGGCATAGTGGTTGATAACAATGGGAAGAGCGGTTGATAACTTCAAGCATTCTACCTGATTTGATAGCTACAACTATCCAGGAGATATCCTAAATAAAATTATCTTTTTTGTTAAGGGTTGATAGTTTTTCATTTCTACCGTTTATTAATAAATGACAGAGGTTTTGATAATTTTGTGAGCTAAAAATATCCTAAAACATATTCCACATGAATTTAGCTTTTCGGTATTTGATAGCTTCACGTATTTTTACATTTTTTGATGAATAACTGGTCGAGGAGGTTGATAGCTTGATGTATTTTACATTTTTGCTAAATAACTGGTCGAGGGGGTTGATAACTTTACGTATTTTACAGTTGATAAATAACTTGTCGAGTGGGTTGATAACTGCACGTTTTTACATTTGATAAATAACTGGTCGAGGGGTTGATAAATAATTGGTCGATGGGGTTCATAAGTCTTGGCAGATGTTGTTCTTTTGCAGATTGTTGATAATTTATGAAACGACAAAATAATTCTCCAAAATGTTTCTTACAAGTTCATACGACATAAACAGCATGACCATTACACAAATGATTGTACTCCTTTTCATGTCTTGTCTTTACTTTTTTACCCAAGCATCTCTTTTTTGTCTTTTGTGAATCCGGCACAGTTCCATTCGTTTTCCTTCATCCTTTGTTGTTTGTCATGGTTTCCTTCTTTTTGCAATTCATCCTGCTACGTTCATGCCGACCTGTGTATTTTTGTACATACAATAAATTTACTAAATGTTAACAACTTTTTATAGTTTGTTGTACTTGTGTATATATTTTTTGTAAGTTAATACAGTACCTTGTCTCTGCCTGGGCATTTTGGTCTTTTGTGTCCAGGCAACCTGCAAAGTCCACACAATCTTGGTGCAGCCTTTTTCTTTAGTTTTGCAGCAGATTTCTCATGGAAATTCATAGGTCTTTCACCTAAGTTGAATCCTGGATTTCCTGACTGGGGTGGATCCTTGTAAGGGCGATGCTCATCTTGTTTTGTTTCTTCGTCGCTTGAATTTTGTTCTTCAGGGTGTATCTCTTCATTGTTGTGTCCATGATTGTTGTCTTCTCTGTCTTCATGATGCATTTTTTCAGTATCTTGTTGAACTGGGTCATCAACCTTTTTTCTCTTCCGTGTGACCTTTTCTTTCGTCTGGAGGCGTTCAATTGCATCTTTGCATATAGCCTTCTTCAGTTCAGCAACTCCTTCAGCAAACAAGTCGTATGACCTATCATCCATGCAGATAGTAGATAGTATGTGTGATATTTTGCTCATTTCAATTGCGTGTCTAACAGCCAAGTGTGTATTATGTGATGTTGTATTAGTTCTTCTCTCTGTCAATCTTGCTACCTCTATTCCAGCTGCAGTAGTCCATCTAGGATGGATGAAACTGACAGGAAGCTCAGTCAAACCAATATGAGTAGCTACCCTCATGACATGGCAGCATTGTATTCCATCACAAGCCATCTTTGAGCACGAGCATTTGTACACATCCTCATCAAGGGAAATACTAACCATATATGTTGATCTTGGGAACTCTGCATTCCTATAGTTAGTCACCCTAATCAGTTTGTACAATCTCTTCTCTTCGACAACTTCAACATTGTAAGCTGTTGATAAGGGGTTGCCCGATCTTCTCAGTAAGCGACGGGGTGGTGATGAACACGCGATGAACACAGCGGATGAAATCGATGATAAGTGGATGATAACTTGTATGACGCTGACGAGTCTCTCGGCAGATCCCTGTCGCCAATGCAACAGCTCTCAACCCTGCAAGATATTCGCAACTCCACACACTTGCGCACGTAGCCGCCGACCACGAAGCAATAAATTGCAATCTTCTAATCCCCAATGGAACAGCAGATCACACAAAACTTTCAATAGCAAAACACCGAACCGATGCGGATTTGGTGTAGAGATTCAATAGAGTTGCAAAGCAACCAACTATGAACTAGGGTTTATCTAAAACGTAGTCTAAAGCTATTATGGGGGCGTCCTAGGCACTTATATAGAGGTTGAGGACGACCACAGGTCGAAAAAATACATTGAAAACCGACCTAGATCGAGATCTGGTCGAGACTGACTCGGAGTCGGCCGATCAGGGGGGCGGTCGACCGGGCCAGGGACCGGGTCAGGCCGGTTGAAACCGGGCCTGGCACCGGGTGGTGACCGGGCTAAGGGTCCAGAGCCCCTGGATGTGACCCGGTGTGCCATGGTGGAGAATCCGGTCGGAACCGGGCGCCCCCAGCGTGGGAGCCGGTTGGACCGGGCCTAGCGCCGGGTCGGCCGACGTGGCGCCCAGTCAGACCGGGCCTGGCGCCGGGCTGGACTACCTCTTCTTCTTCCCTCGCGCCTACGTCCCTCTCCTCCCTCGCACGTCCATGGGATGTCTTCATGTCCAGCTTCATGGCCAGCTCCACATCCAGCTTCACGTCGATCTTCTTGTCCAGCTGCTCCTCTCCCCCTCGTGCGATGCTCGTTACCTCTTCGTACCTAATCATACATAAATAACAGGACTATGGCAGTATAAAGTTCTCATCGATCAAAGTATCACTTAGGAACAAGTTCACATGTTGTTTGAGTAGCTTCGCACGAGCTCTTGTCATAGGTCCAATCCTAACTTCATTGGACTTGAGCTTCACAGCAGCATTGTCTTTATCTTGCAATGACGGAGGTAGTAGTGTAGTAGGGATGTCCTCATCATCTCCCCCCCCCTTCAAAAGGCGTCGACCTCGACACTCCAAGGTCTTCTCCGTCATATGGTGTCAAATCAACCACATTGAAAGAATTACTGACACCAAACTCATCAATTGGAAGATCTATAGAGTATGCATTGTCATTGATCTTGGCAAGCACTTTGTAAGTACCAGCACCACGAGGAAGCAACTTGGACTTCCGCAGCTTCGGGAACCTATCCTTGCGAAAATGTACCCAGACCATATCACCAGGCTTGAACAACATCTCCTTGTGCTTCTTGTTCACTCTTGCAGCATTGCTCTTGCCTTTCTTCTCTATCAACTCTTTAGTCTTCACATGTATCTTCCGTACAAAATCTGCCCTCTTTGATGCCTCCATATTGACTCTCTCATGTATGGGCAAAGGCAAGGAGTATACAAACCGTGAGGCTTCAGCTTGGACTTGGACTTGTTGCAAGTAATGCATCTCTTCACATACCTGTCCACATCCCGCCTCATCTTTGGCCAATAGAAGTGATCAGCGAGCATAAGTGGTGTCTTCTCACGCCCAAAGTGACCCATCAAACCTTCAGCATGTGATTCCTGCAATAAGAGCAAACGCACAGACGATTCTGGAACACATAGTTTGTTAGCTCTAAACAAGAACCCATCATGTATGTGATATTTCTCCCATGCTTTACCAATAGCACACAAGCGATATGGTTCAGCAAAATCATGATCAGTAGCATACAAATCACATAGTACTTCTAATCCAGGAATTTTAACATCAAGTTTAGTTAATAGCATATTCTTCCTAGATAAAGCATCAGCAACAATATTATCTTTTCCCTTCTCATGCTTAATAATGTAAGGAAAAGACTCAATGAACTCAACCCACTTAGCAAGACGCCTATGCAATGTAGATTGAGCTTTCAGATATTTCAAAGCTTCATGATCAGAATGTATGATAAATTCTTTTGGCCACAAATAATGTTGCCAAACCACAAGAACTCTAATTAAAGCATACAATTCTTTATCATCTATTGAATAGTTCAACTTAGCACCAGAAAGTTTCTCAGAAAAATATGCAATTGGGCGACCCTCTTGCATCAACACACCACCAATTCCAATACCACTAGCATCACATTCAATCTCAAATTGCTTATTGAAATCAGGAAGTGCAAGCAACAGTACAGAAGTTAACAATCTTTTCAGTTCATCAAAAGCATTATCTTGGGTGACGCCCCACTCAAAGGCAACACCCTTTTTAGTCAATTCATTCAAAGGTGCAGCAATAGTACTAAAATTGGGCACAAAATGTCGATAAAACCCAGCTAGACCATGAAAACTTCTTACTTGACTCACATTCATGGGAGTAGGCCAATTTTGAATAGCTTCAATTTTAGACACATCTACCTCTACTCCATGCTTAGAGACAACATAACCCAGAAATATGACCTTATCTTTGCAAAATGTGCACTTCTGAAGATTACCATAGAGTTTATTATCACGCAACACTTGCAAAACATGTCGAATATGTATAGTATGATCAGATTCATTTTGGCTGTAGATTAATATGTCATCAAAGTACACAACCACAAATTTGCCAATAAAATCACGCAAAACATGGTTCATCAGTCTCATGAAAGTGCTAGGTGCATTAGTCAAACCAAAAGGCATTACTAACCACTCATATAATACAAATTTTGTTTTAAAGGTTGTTTTCCATTCATCCCCCTCTTTCATCCTAATTTGATGATAACCACTACGCAAATCAATTTTAGAGAAAACATCAGCACCACTCAATTCATCTAGCATATCCTTTAAACGGGGAATAGGATGATGATATCGAATAGTAATGTTGTTTATCGCTCTACAATCTACACACATGCGCCAAGTACCATCTTTCTTAGGAACTAGAATAACAGTAACAGCACAAGGACTAAGGCTTATGCGGATATAACCTTTGTCGAGTAGCGCTTGTACTTGTTTCTGTATCTCCTTCGTCTCTTCGGGGTTCGTCCTATATGGCACCCTATTGGGCAGCGAGGCGTCGGGGATCAAGTCAATTTAATGCTCAATACCACGCAATGGTGACAATCCTGCGGGCACCTCCTCCGGAAACACATCATGGAATTCCTGCAAAACATGAGAAACACCAAGAGAAATAGGGGTCATGTTGTTAGAAACCAAAACCTCACCCTTGTACATGAGCACAAGAGGCATGGCTGTAGGATCCTCACTAAATTCTCTCATATCTTCTTTGGTGGCTAAAAGCACTAAGGAATTCACTCTCTCACTTTTCGTTATATCACTCACGACATTACAATTCTCTCGCCTATCTATAGGTGCATCCTCCAAGTGTACTTCAGTTTTCTGACGAGATTCATTGAAAATTTGCTGTGGTGACATAGGCTGCAAGTTAATTTTCTTGCTCTTGAACTCCAAGTGATAAGTATTGGCACAGCCATTGTGTTGCACAGAACGGTCATAGAGCCAAGGCCGACCCAATAATAGGTGACACACCGTCATAGGAACCACATCAAAATCAATGGAATCCTTATACGATCCAATCTCAAAATCAACACGCACCATGTGGTTTACCTTCATCTCACCATTATCACTCAACCACTGAATATAGTATGGATGCGGGTGCGGTAGATACTTCAGCTTCAGTTTGGCACACAACTCCTTGCTTGCTAGATTGCGACAACTCCCGCCATCAATAATGACCTTGCAAGCTTTATCAGGACCAACTAGTGTCTTTGTTTGGAACAAATTGCAGCGTTGAGTAGATGCACTCGGCTGCACATTAAGAGAACGCTGTGACACAACAATAGTGCGAGCTTCAGACGGAAAAGCATCTACACCATCACTGTCATAATCATCATCTTCTAGAGCATTTGGATCAACATCATCTCCAGTCTCATACTCATCATGGTCATTAATGATCATCACCTTTCGGTTAGGACAATCTCTCTTGAAGTGACCCTTTCCTCCACAAATATGACAATTCATATCGTGATTGCGCGCCGTAGACATGCTAGAACCACTTGTACTTGCAGCAGGTTTGGGCTTCTTTGTGTTGGACACATTGGAGACCGGCTTGCTAGACGAAGTAGGAAAAGGTGTGGGGCACGAAGATGGCGCCGGCGCCAAGGATGGGGGCGCCCTAGGCGTGTAGCGTCCAGCTCCCGTAGTACGGCCTTTAACTTGTGCTTCATCAGCCAACTGTGCTTCAGCTTCTCTTGCATGATGTAACAGCTGATTCATAGTAGTGTAAGTTTGATAACGAACAATGCCTTTGAACTTATACGTCAGACCATGTAGAAAACGTTGCATTGTCATCTCAAGTGACTCACGGAAACGACCACGCTGCATAAGCATCTCCATCTCCATGTAATAAGCATCAACTGTCATAACACCTTGTCTCAAGAGGGTCAACTTATCATATATAGATCGCAAGTAATTAGTGGGAACGAAATGAGCTTGCATAAGTGCCTTCATCTCACGCCAAGTACGAATTGGCAATTCTTCATTTTCTTCACGAGCACGTGTAATTCCATCCCACCAACGTAATGCATAGCCATCAAACTCTGAGGAAGCAAGCTTAACCTTCCTATCTTCAGTGTAGTCATGTAGGCGCCACAATTTCTCAATTTTCAGCTCCCAAGTGAGGTATTCTTTAACATCAGCACCTCCTTCAAATTTGGGTATTGAAAACTTGGGCTTACCCAAACCATCATCTTGCAGTTGTGGAGGGACACGGTGAGCTCCGAGTTCAGCCCAGCCACGACCACGGTTACCACGTCCAACACCACGACCAGCACCACGCGCTTCATCTTGAAGCTCAGCATCTTCATCCTCATGGTGTTGTTGTTGTTGGGTCAAATTCTTAACAGCTAGCATCAATGCTTGAATATTGCGCTGAATATCTGTCATTTGATCTTGCATTGCATTGACAGTCTCATTAGTAGTATCCAGCTTCTTGTCGACCTCCTCAATAGCCCCCTTTAGTTTTTCGTCCTGATCGCGGAATTCACGTCGCATCTCATTACGAAGAGCTTCATACTCCCTCCATGTCATCACATCAGCTGCATCCTTTTTTTTCTGGTTAACAATTTTTTCATCACTAGAAGACATGGTTAGTAGATTAGTGCACTAAAACAAATATATATGGTGGTACTCTCACAACTCACTCAAAACTGATAAGAAAAGGTAGTCTTACCGCTCCAAAGTGAATTAGTATTTCTTACCACTTGTAGGGACAACTAGTGCACGGATGTAGCGAAGCGAATATCAAGGGTATAAGAACAATCACACGACAAAGCAGGATATATGTGGGGCTGTAGGTGGGCTACCTATTTGCACCAATAACAAGCTCTAGCGCTGACTGTAGACAACCAATGATACTCACACAAGGCGATAAATGTGGCAATGCAACTATATGGATGAAAAGGTTGCAATGCACTCGAGAGACGCTAGCAAAGCTCAACGGGACAGGCACAAGATTGCTCAACTACAGGTGCAGTAAAGAAAAGTTAGGCCTTCACTTGATTCTACTAGCACTTCACTTTTTTTTTGGATTTTCTTTTTATCACACGCAGCACTTGTAGCTCTTTTTGCTCCTTTTCTATTTTCTCTTTTTTTTTTTGATTTTATGACTCAACTCCTTGAACGCGGCCAAACAAATAATGCAAAGCACCAAAACCCTAATGAGTAGCCTGTCGAGCGGTAAAACTAGTCTCTTCTGGGGAAGTTCCTAGTCACTTATATCGAAAGGCTGTGGCTATGGTTGGGAACAAGCAAACCGTATGATATGTGTACTCGGAGCAACAAAAACTATAAACTAGATGATATGGATACACAAACCCTAGACAATCTACTAGAAGGAAGGAAAAGATACGCAAAAACAACTACGGAAAGCAACTAAAACTCGAAATTAGTGCAATCTAAGGCTATGGCAAACCCTAACCCTAACTTTTTATGGCCATTTCTAGATAGGAAAACACTCGCAACTCAACTAAGGGGTGGATTATGGATGGCTTACCGAGGAAACGCTGAAATCTGATACCAAGATGATAAGGGGTTGCCCGATCTTCTCAGTAAGCGATAGGGTGGTGATGAACACGCGATGAACACAGCGGATGAAATCGATGATAAGTGGATGATAACTTGTATGATGCTGACGAGTCTCTCGGCAGATCCCTGTCGCCAATGCAACAGCTCTCAACCCTGCAAGATATTCGCAACTCCACACACTTGAGCACGTAGCCGCCGACCACGAAGCGGTAAATTGCAATCTTCTAATCCCCAATGGAACAGCAGATCACACAAAACTTTCAGTAGCAAAACACCGAACCGATGCGGATTTGGTGTAGAGATTCAATAGAGTTGCAAAGCAATCAACTATGAACTAGGGTTTATCTTAAACGTAGTCTAAAGCTATTATGGGGGCGTCCTAGGCACTTATATAGAGGTTTAGGACGACCACAGGTCGAAAAAATACATTGAAAACCGACCCAGATCGAGATCTGGTCGAGACTGACTCGGAGTCGGCCGGTCAGGGGGGCGGTCGACCGGGCCAGGGACCGGGTCAGGCCGGTTGAAACCGGGCCTGGCACCGGGTGGTGACCGGGCTAAGGGTCCAGAGCCCCTGGATGTGACCCGGTGTGCCATGGTGGAGAATCCGGTCGGAACCGGGTGCCCCCAGCGTGGGAGCCGGTTGGACCGGGCCTGGCGCCGGGTCGGCCGGCGTGGCGCCCGGTCAGACCGGGCCTGGCGCCGGGCTGGACTGCCTCTTCTTCTTCCCTCGCGCCTGCCTCCCTCTCCTCCCTCGCGCGTCCATGGGATGTCTTCATGTCCAGCTTCATCGCCAGCTCCACGTCCAGGTTCACGTCAATCTTCTTTTCCAACTGCTCCTCTCCTCCTCGTGCGATGCTCGTTACCTCTTCGTACCTGATCATACATAAATAATAGGACTTAGGCAGTATAAAGTTCTCATCGATCAAAGTATCACTTAGGAACAAGTTCACCTGTTGTTTGAGTAGCTTCGCACGAGCTCTTGTCATAGGTCCAATCCTAACTTCATTGGACTTGAGCTTCACAACAACATTGTGTTCATCTTGCAATGACGGAGGTAGTAGTGTAGTATGGATGTCCTCATCAGCTGTACCTTTCCTTAGCTCATCAGCAAATTTGCCGTATATTGGGTCTGTGTAGATTTTCATAGCTTCTCTTTCAAGAGGGTTGAATCCCCAGTTTACGGATTCCTTGAGCTCACTCTTCTCTCTTAGGCGATCTAGGTCGGACTGTTTCTTTTCTTGTATTATCATATATTCCTTGAAGAATGTTCCAATTGAGTCTTTCCTTTTTACGTAGTGTTTGAATAATGACTTTATGCTCTCACTTCTTCCTGTGGATGACGTGAATGGAAAGAAGCTCTCCTTGAAATATGTTGGGAACAACTAAGCTCTGATCTCATATATCCTGTCCAGGTGTGGTTCTCCCAAAGCATTATGACGTTGTAGCAGATCATGCCATTCAGTTTGAAACTCCTCTGGAGTAAATGAATTCCTTATAACTACCCTTAGTTCTTCCTTTAGATTCCCTCTTACTGCGAAGAATAGTGACAAGTTGTCATATAGGTTCTTGGTGATGTGAAAGTTGCAGAAACGGTGGATTGTGTAAGGTAATGCTTTAGATATGGCAATCCCCATTGCAACGTCTTGATTTGTTATTATAGTTTCTGGGTACTTGTTCTCCATGGCAGACAGGAATTCCTCGAACAGCCACTTGAAAGTGTTTGCTCTCTCATCCTCCAGCAATCCTACTCCAAATACGACTGTTTTCCCATAGTTATCAACCCCTATTATTGGAGCAAATGGCATCCCATACTGGTTGGTTGAAAATGTTGTATCAAAAGATACAAATTGACCAAACTTTGAGTAGTTTGCCTTCCCTATTTGGTCTGTCCAAAACAAGCTTTTCACTCTATTGTCGCTGTCAACATCAATTGAATGTGTGAAACCAGGCATCTTCTCACGTGCTTCCTTGAATAGTATCAGCAGCTCTTCAATGTCCCTGTTCTTGATTTTCTTTCTTTCTTTTGCTAGCTCGTTTTCTAGGTTTTTTTTGTATCAAATGGAACCTCTCTGAAGCTCCCCCTTGTTTTCCTGAATATTTTCATTATGTTCCTTGGTGGAATTCTTGTCTCCTGTAGGATGTGGATTAGAGTCTTGTCTGAGGCAGACATTGACCTGTGACATTTCATGAACCTTACGATCCACTCTGACGGAGCTAGCTTGTGGTTATGTTCTAGTCTTATGCAAGTTATTTACCACTTGCCTATGTATTCCTTCACAAACATTCTGACTTTGCATTTTGTCTGCACAATCCTAGAAGTCCGTCTTTGTCTAAGTGCACTGTCAATGTATGTATCATCACGGCACCTATTGCATGCGAAGGTCTGCCTTGATATTTCATTCATTTTCTTAGACTCGTAGGAGCCATCCTTTTTAATTGCAAATCCCACCCTTCTTGCGTACACTGCAAAGAAGAAGAAGGCATCCTCTTTTGAATCGAATTCCATCCCAACTGTTGGAGTAGATGCCTCTGATATTTCTTGCATTGTTGGATATTTCTTGTTTGCAAACATTTTGTCCATTTCTATCTCTTCAGCAGTTGGTTCCTCTGGATTCAGTACAGACTCAATAATTTCTTCATATTTATCTTCTTCTTTGTTTCCATGCTCATTACCATTCGAATAATCAGCATTGTCAGCTGGACAGGCATTCTCACCAGCAAATGATGCACCATCTTCATGCATTTCTAGAATGTTGCTATCAGCATATCCTTCATGGTCTTCCTCCTAGAATTTCAGCACCTGGTTCACATAGATGCATCATGTTTTTTGGGGTATCAGCTGTAGTTTCTGTTATTTTTTTCCAAACAAACATAACGTTTACTTTTTAAATTATCTTCAATAAAGCATTTTTTGTTTGCATATTTTCTATATATATGTTTGACTGTTCATATGTTACATCATTTAAATCGAAGTCCCTGCATTTTTGTGTGTTCACCCTTGTGATGTTGGATGACATATGTCCTTCTGGTTCAGAGTTTTCCTTATGCGTGTACAAACTTGCTTGAACTGCTTCTAGCTCTGCCAAGCTTTCGAGCTCTGCGTTTTCTTTCCTTCTCTGAACAAATGACTGCAATGTGTGAGGAAGATTTTTATCAGTTTTTTTGAAGATATGAACAAATCCCATCTCCATAGTTTGAAGGTTTCATTACCTGTGCAAATTTATCTACGATCCTTCGGCACTCCATTGGTGTCTTCCCTGTCATCGATGCAAATATACTTTTAGCAGCAGTTGGTCCATTCCCCTGTTGTGTTTGTCTGAATCATTCGTTTTTGTTGTATCCGTCTGCAACGAAAAGTATTGTTAGATCAGAGTTATTGTTTCTCTTTTTATTTTTCACAGTCACATGATTATGTATATGAGTTTTCCTGTCTTTTTAATCAATGTATTTATTTATCTCTGCTTTTTCAGGTAATGGAGGATTATCTTTTATTGTGCAAGTCAATATGAGTTTGTGGAGCTATGGATAAAGAAATATGGATAGATGATACACAGCGACACAATTTTTTCTTCGTGTTATGTGTAAATTTAGTACACAGGAGGATGTTAACAGAGTTTTTATTTTGCCTCTTGTTTCTTGAGCTATGTAAAGTGATGAATGTTCTGTAATTATTTTGACATGCACATAGTATTTCTATGTAATTCTCTAGTATGTTGAACCTATTATCTCTTTCTGATAAATGAAGGAAATAAAAAGATGATGTCTAGTTTTCTTGTTGTGAATGTATGTGCAAGTTGAAGTATGGACTAACCTTTCCTTGTACGATAGGCTGATGGGTGATTTCCCTTTCTTAGATCAAGGACTCATCCGTAAACCACTTGGATGATTTGTCTATAACCTGAGCACCCTATATCTCTCTCTCTCTATTTTTTCTGCCTCAAAATTTTCTTTTTGACCGTGGGGGTAGAAGATTTTTGTGTGGCTGGGTTCCACTTATTGTAAAGGAAAGGAGGATTTAGATATCATCCATCTGGTCTACTTGCTCCATTGTTTGATGTGCACCAGGAGGAAGCTTTTTTGTTTGGTGGAGGAGAGAGATGGTGGCGAGGGGTGGGGGGAAGAGATGGATCTGTGTCGATCAGATCTTGGGGAAGAAGGATTTTATCCCTTTTTCGGTTTTTACTGATCAGATTTTGATTTTTCTGTATATAACCCTGTTTCTTCTCTTCCCCTATTTTCATTTCTATCCTGGTGTGTGTACCTTTTCAGTGGTTATTGTTTCTACTGATCTTTTCGAGTGGTTTTCTGTTAATAAGGACATCTCACCTAACACGACGGTTTCGTTTTGACTGGAGTAGCAGCTGGTCTGCTTTACTTTTTCATTCACTTTCCCCTCCCGACGCTTCTCCATTCAGCTCCTCTATTTCCTCCAGGAAGGTGGTAGGCGGGTACGGAGGAGAAACCCTAGGAGATCCATCGAGGTCATGATTCAGATCTTTTGCTGCCCTATGTCTCTTTTTAATTTTCATACCTAGATGTGTCTCCCAGTTCGTAGGATCACAGCCTTCATACCTCTTTTGTTTGGTTTCTTTTTGGACAAATCTTATGATTCGTTTCCCCATGGATGATTCGTGTATATTTTCCTGATCGTTTTCTGTCTTTTTTCTCTCCATATTGCTCTTCTTCTCAGCAATTCTTGAATGACTGAAATCTCTGTTGTTTTAATCAAGGTA
The DNA here is from genome assembly GCF_019359855.2 of Lolium perenne. NCBI lineage: Eukaryota > Viridiplantae > Streptophyta > Magnoliopsida > Poales > Poaceae > Lolium > Lolium perenne. The sequence goes on from NC_067245.2 coordinate 310,747,211, forward strand.
TATCAACTATTTTCTTTTTGCAGGGTATGGATAATATTCTTTCAACATAGTAACCATTTTTTTATATTGTTTCCATCTGCAAGCCATGGCTTGTTATGATGGATCAAAGGTATAACATGTTTTTCTGTAGTCTTTTTGTTTTTATCTGTTTCTGTCTGTCCTAATTTCTATATGTTTTTTTAGATTTCTCATATTAAAATTCCTGATTGTTCTATTTTTTGTAACTTGCAATTAACAGGACTTTAGAACCAAGCTCTCCCTTCCGAAGTTTGTCCCAGTGACGAAACGTTTGACACGTAATCAGAAGAAACTGGTTGCTGACATTGACCTTCAGGAATTGCTATATGTCACATGTGAATATTTGCCTAGAAGTCTTATTGCGTTTCTGGTAGCTAATTTTGATTCGAAGACTAGGTCGTTGTCCCTACCTAATGGTTTCCCTGTCAAACTGAATGCTTCTTGCATCAATAAAGTGCTTGGAACACCTATCGGAGGATTGCGTATTTTTCAAAAAGTTGATCCTGATGTAAGGACCGCTATTGCTGATTTGACAAATTGTAAAGGTCATTACCCTACCATATCCGAGCTGGATAAACTTATGACAAGTGAATTGGATGGAGACACTTTCAAAATCGTGTTCACTATGTATGCAATGACTGCGTTTCTGTGTCCTTTAAGCCATGATGCTATCAGTCCTGATTACTTACATATCGTGGAGAATCCTGGTGAGATTTCATCGTTCGACTTCTCTAGTGCAGTACTCCTCAAGCTCGTTTCTTCCATTGAGGCTTATAATGGAGGTACAACTTGTGTTTTAGGAGGGAACCTATTCTGCTTGATGGTACGGAAGGTTTTCGAGTCTCTATCCAATTTTGTCATAACTTTTTTGCTTTTTTGCTAAATGTGTTTGGTACTACCATGTTAACTTATAGTTGTTGTTTTATTTTTTATGTTCCGAAATTTGGTTATTTTGTATTAACATATTATTTTGTTGTCATAGGTTGTATACTTCAAGTTCCTTGACACCGATTTCATTTTGTCACATGTGAAGTGCAACGTTCCTAGAATCTCTATATGGTCTTCTTCATTGGTTTCTGAAATTGAGATGATGGACTGTATTTGCAAAGACAAAGGAATCTTCGGTAGCTTACCAGTATGTTTTGTTAAACTTTTATTCTTTTTGTTCCACCCAATATTTTTGTGTTTGTGTTTTTTGATGCTGTTTTGTTATTTCTATGAATTTTTACGCATATGTACAAGTTTTTCCTTTTTCCACACTTAGTTTATTTTATACCAATTTTCATATATTCACACACTCCTGCTTTAACTCATTTTTTTATATACTGTTATTCATGTAGACGAAAGAGATTTCAAGGACTCCTTTTGGAAATTTAATTAATGAAGATCAAACCAGTGAGCGTAGTTCCTATGAAGACCTTCTTGAATTTGCCTTGTCAATAACACCTTTGGAGTCGCACGAAGTGGTATGTATTTAAGATAATTTCAAATTTTCTTTTTCTTGTACATGTTAATTTATAAATCTGTGATACGGCCATAGTTTTTCTAAGTCTGTTGTTGAATAGTCATTTTTTTATACCAGTTCCTTTTTTTTAATGTGTATGTTTTCTTGTTTTGTTCATAAAGGTTAAGGCGCAAGTCCCTTTGATTATAAGCAAAATGCAGAAAGATATATTGGCCACCATACAACCTGTAGTTGTCCAGAATGTGATGAGTTTGCTTAGTCTCACATCAGCTACTTCACTTATATTGAATACTGATGAGAAGTGTGAAGATCACAGTGGATTTGTTGGTTTCAAAGTACCTTCTCATGGTTTTAGTGTTTGCCACACTGCAGCAGTTTAGTCCAACACTGTACCTCCTGTTATATGTATTTCTGGGCAAGCATCATCATCAAAGATTTCTGATGTTGCGACTATGTCTGATGTAGATTGTAAAAAGAATGAACATGTGTGCAATGATGGCTGCTTGTTACCAGTGCCTGGCGATGATATTCTTGACAGATGTACTGAAGATACCATAAAAGATCGTCATGTTCCTGATATCCATTCTATTATTTCTGGTATGGAAGCTCTTCCTAGCCCAAGCAGTCTAGGACAACTCCCCTGTAACTTTGAGTTATTAGAGCATATTTACCCGGGCAAGCCTGACTTCACTCAGTATGATGAGTTTGCATCATCAGCAGTTGACATACTTCAATATGTTAAAGATCAAGGTGCAGAAGAGAGGAAAGATATGGTGGCAAGGGAAATACAATCACCGTTGTTGTATGAAAAAGTACACTTCTCTGTTGAATTGGACAGTGTCACTACATTCAGGTTCCCTTTGCAATCAAATATTATCTTCCAACAAAAGAAATGCAATCATGTCAAGGAATGATTTTGTTTCTGAATCTGGTTGTTTGATAAAGAGGCCAAGGATGTTTGAAATTAACAAAGAATCTGCAGTTCAGAGGCAGATTCATTTTTTTTTCTCCCAGCAACAGTCGCATAGCGCACTGTTGCGGTCGAAACACACCGGCGAGCAGCGACGGGCAACACAGTAGAGCCGGGAACAACTTAGGGCTGCGGCTGGCCCTGATCCCTCCGAGCGACGGTCCGCAAAGCCTCTGGTACACACGTCCGATGCTGGTGCAGGGGCGTGCCACCTGACCTATACCTGGTCAGGAAGGTGATGGAGATGCCTCGCTTAGTTTCCTGCATGGCATACACGTAAACATTAAATACGAGCCTCGATCAGCTCTCAGGTTATCCTATGAATCGGCTCAAGGAGCCGATCCACCCATGATTCGTACGAGGTGCACGAATATATGGTGGTCCTGCTTGATCAAGATAAAGCTAATGCGATCTACGACGATTTAGGGTTTTCACCACATAATCGGATCATCCTACTCACGATTGGGCCTCGCGGCCACGCACGGTGATCGTAAGCCGATCCTAGACAAGGCCTAAAAACCAACACGAGGTCGATCCCCGGAACATCCTGTCTAGGACTAGCAAACGACACCCTACGTGCCGCTGGATCCTCCAACCCTTTGTAAGGCCTAACTATTGCAGATATTAAACTAATCCTTGAAGAACAAGGAGCAACCGTAACGGATCGGATCTACTAAATAATGATCAAGCGGGGTGCCGCCCCTACACCTAAGATAGGTGTAAGGGCGGCTAGATATGCAAGGGTTGCACTACGATAGCATGTAATACGAAGAACAATGCTAACCCTAACATATCTAAGATAACTACGTTGCTCGCCATCAAAAAGGCTTCAGTACGAGCAACGCATGAACAACGAGCATAAGCTTGTGCTGCCTAGATCGCAAGATGCGATCTAGGCAGCATGATGCTTACCGGTAGAAACCCTCGAGACGAAGGAGTTGGCGATGCGCCGAGATTGATTTGTGGTTGAACGTTGGTTGTTGTTTATTCCATAAACCCTAGATACATATTTATAGTCCAGGGGACTTTCTAACGTGGGAATAATCCCCACCGTGCACGAGACAAACTCTACCTAAACGACAATATTACAGATACACGGGCCAACTAGCCCAAACTTTGCATAACAGGCCGATTCACGTATTTCTTCCATGTATATCCTTCAAATCCATCTTGATTGCGGCCCACCTCTGACTCGGTCAAATTCTGGTGATAACACATGCCCCCCTGGTTTTGGAATTGGTAATTCCAAAATCACTCTGCTTTTTCTTCGTCGGGTCATGTCGTGGCAGAACCGTCGCAGTATCCTTCATCATGATGCCTTGCCTTCTCAACTTCTCCGCGTGACCTGGCAGTTTTTTTTTTTTTAGGCACCACTTCCTCGGAAACTGCTGTGGCATTGAATTTCCACTATATCCCCTTTTATTTAACCGCTCCGCACAGTTTACTTCCGCATCCCCTTCGCATTAGCACTCCAAAAGCCCTCCTGCGCCACCATGTCTTCTTCCTCCTCTGCTTCATCGGATCTTTTCACCCAGTCCTCTTCCTCTCGCGAGCCGACGCGGGAGCCGAACCCGGCGGAGGTCCACGCAGCCAATACCCGCCGCGCCATCGAGGCCGGGGAGGAGTCTAGCCATGACTTCTCCATCTGGTCGGAGGACGACAAGTCCCTGATCGACGGGGAAAGCGACCTCCACTTCCTCGCCGATGGGGAAACGGAGGAGGAGAGCGATGACGATCGCTTCTCCTGCGACGACTACACCTCTCCCGAGGAGGAGGAGGAGGAGAAGGAGGAGGAGGAGGAGGAGGATGACACCCCCTCCGACGAGCCGCCGGCCAAGCGCTTCTGCCCCCGGCCGAGGAACCTCAGCGACTTTGACAGCGACGACGACGACGCTGATGAGGAGGACGAGGACAACGAAGGCCCGGTCGGCGGCCGCTGGAGCAGCGACGACGAGCCCACCGGGAGTAGCGCCGACAGCGGCGACGACGGCGACGACGAGGGCAGCGACGGCCCATAGATTAGGACCATTAGCATAGGATCAGTAGTAGTAGATGGGGCAATGTACCCCCTAGTACTTCCTTTTGAGAGCAATCAGCTCTTTATGTAAGAAATCTTGCTTATCAATGAAGAACTTCCCCAAATTTGATCTTGCCGATTTTCTTTGAGCTTAATTTAGCCGATTTTCCTCTCATACTGATTTTGCCGATTCGTCCCCTTAGCCAATGCGTAATGAGCCGATAGCAACGCATCGGTCCTTTAAAAGTCATCCTTCAATTCTTCAACTGATGACCTTGAGATCTGGTGGACAATGTAGAGTCTTCAAGAGAGCCTTCGAATTCCTCCAACCAGGCCTAATGGTTTTCTTCAAGCACTCATCATTTTGTGAAGAAGGTTGCGACGAAGGATCAGCCGATGGTATCCCCAATCGGCTCCTAAACAGAGCACCTACCAGGCCTGCTGCCCCCCGAGCCTTGCTCAAGGCGAAAATATCAGTGAGGATGCACCAAAGCCGATCACCTTTCTTCCCTCGAAAGCCGATGTATCTCTTCTGACAGCACTGCTGAACTAGCACCAAGGGTTGAAAATCCTCGACAAAAAGGTTCAGGCCCCAGAATAGGCTCAAGGCAGCTGAGGAAGCTCTGATTGTTTTACTCCCTCGAGGAAGCAGAAGGCCCCACAGCTGAACTGGACTTGGTGAAGATCCGTGCTTTGAACACGCAGCCAGTAGATCTTGCGTAGTTATACTAGAGTCAATGGCTGTGCATCGGCTTTGTGTCATAAAAAATTTTAATTTTTTTACTGGCCGATTTTTCTATCGGCCCCCAATGTTTCACTGCACACAGGTTCATCTGCACCTGTTCATCTGATTAGATGCCCCCCGAGCCGAATCTGCCAGGTGACTGCAGATATCGGCTTTGTGGTTAGCCAAGGCACTGTATTTGCACATCGGCTCCGCTAAGATTCGTGTTGACTCTCATCCGCCGACGTGACCGCTGCCCAATAGATCAATGTTGAACGTAAGCAGAACCTGTGGTGAAGATAATTTTGGCCGATTGCTAAAAATCGGCCTCCATATTGGTCGAAACGCTCAATGAAGGTCTTGTAATTTTCCTTCATAGATTTTTTGGGGCCGATCACAAGGATCAGCCTCGCAACGTTTGCTCATTGGTTTGCTCCAGTTACATGGTCAGGCCGGTGGATAAGACCAGCCTAACCCTTCCCTTCGTCACGTCGATGCGCTCGCAGTCGTCCAAATTGATACCTGAGAGTGGCTCTTGGCCTGCTGCTTCCCAAGCGTTCATGCCAGCCGTTGAAATTTCGGCTGAGTCATCGGCCTGGACGACCTCTACTTCATCTCCATCCCACTGTATTATGCATTGGTGCATCGTGGAGGGAATGCAGCAGTTGGCGTGGATCCAATCTCTTCCTAGCAGAACAGCATAGGTGCTCTTGCTATCGACGACGAAGAACGTCGTAGGGATAGTTTTCCTTCCTACGGTCAGATCCACGTTCAGAACACCTTGTGCGTCAGACGCTTGGCCGTTGAAATCGCTCAATGTCACGTTGGTCTTGATTAGATCCGAGCTAGAGCGTCCCAACCGACGTAGCATAGAGTAGGGCATAATGTTGACTGCCGCTCCGGTGTCCACCAGCATCTTATTGACAGGCCTCCCATCGATATAACCTCGCAAGTACAGGGCCTTCAGATGTCTGTAGCTTCTTTCTCGTGGCTTCTCAAAGATAACCGGCCGTGGGCCACAGTCAAGTTGTGCCACAGATGCCTCATCTAATCCTGGAGCATTGAACTCTGAAGGAAGGATGAACACCATGTTTGTGCCAGCCGATGTATCATCATCGGCTTTCCTTTGCTTGGGGCGCCACTCCATTTTTCATGGACGACCCTCTTCATCCAGGGTTCGCTGAACTTTCGCAGCCAGATCAGGTCGCGCCTTCCTTAGCGTATGCAAATATAAGCTTTCGGCTTCCTCCAAGCCGCGCAATCGCTGAACCCTGCGCTTTTGGGAACGGCTGAGTCCATTAGGGCACCACCTTGGCCGGTGGTACCTGTCTTCTTCTTCTTGTCCCTCGTCTTCTGAATCCTCTAGATCTTCCAGCCGAGGGGACTCAGCGCGTTTGCTTTGTGGTGGGAGAGGCCCTAGACGTTTGAACACGGACACGTTGGCTGCCCCCTTCTTCTTCTGGTTGCATTCTGGGCAATTGCCGATTGTGGGCAATCGGCTCATTCCTGAATCCCAGCAGTGTCTGAAGAAGGGGCAGTCTCAGTGCCTATCGTTGTCGTCTTGCTCCCTTGATTTTCCTTTAGCACGGCGCTCGTGCTCCTCCTCATCGCGATCATGCCGACGATGTCTTTTGGCTTCTCTAGCCAGACGATCTCTTTCATCATCATCGCTGGATCGTCGGCGTTGGTCATACTGACTCACATACTTGTTGAGGAGGTGATCAGAGAGGGGTCGCTGATATCTTATGTTCTTCACTTCTCCCTCTGTGACGTAGCGCTTGCCATCATGATGGAGCCGATCGCGTGGAGCGGCCTCCTCTGTGTCCTTGCTACGAGAGCAGCTGCCCTCGTCTCCATCCTTGCCAGCGTGGTGCCCAGGTCCTACCATGTTGATACTGAACGAGGATCCTGGCTGGCAACCTTCAGGGTAAGTGCACTCCACCATGTTAACAGCGGGAAAGGGTTGGGTGTCGACCTTCATGGCGTACTGGTTGAAAATCAGACGTCCTTGTTCTATCGCCATTTGGATCTGCTGACGCCACACCCTGCAGTCGTTGGTGGCATGGGAGAGCGAGTTATGCCATTTGCAGTATGGCTTTCCGTTCAGCTCCTGTACCGTGGGGAATTTGAGACCCTCGGGTATCTTCAACTGCTTCTCCTTGAGCAGGAGGTCGAAGATTTGCTCAGTTTTGGTTACGTCAAAATCAAACCCCCTGGGCGGACCTGGTGGCTTAACCCATTTGCAGGACACGGGGGTTGCCCCCCGAGTCCATTCAGCCACTGCTACCTCTTGATCTCCCGCAGAAACTTCGTCTTCCTCTGCCTCGACCAGGACTACTGCACGCTTGAATTTGTCCTGGTACAAGTCCGGGTGGCGCTGTTCATATGCCGATAGTTTCTGAACCATGTGCGCCAGTGAGGGGTAGTCTGCTTGGGAGGCCATGTCCTTGAGCGGCGCTGCCAGGCCCGCTACTGCCAACTCGACTGCTTCCTTTTCAGTCACACGAACCGAATAACATCGGTTCCTAAGATTCCTGAAGCGCTGGATGTATTCTGTCACAGTTTCTCCATGCTTCTGACGTATTTGTGCTAGATCGGCAAGGCCAGACTCGGAAGCCTCTGAGTGGTACTGCATATGGAACTGTTCTTCCAACTGCTTCCAAGTCCGGATCGAGTCTGGTGGCAACGAGGTGTACCACCCGAAAGCCGATCCCGTGAGGGACTGTGAGAAGAACCTCACGCGTAGTGGATCCGACACTGAGGCCGTTCCTAGCTGTGCCAAATATCGGCTCACATGCTCGATGGAGCTGGAACCATCTGATCCACTGAATTTGGAGAAATCAGGGAGCCGATATTTAGGTGGTAGCGGGATCAACTCGTACTCGTCGGGGTACGGCTTGGAATAGCCGATTGCCCTCCTTTTCGGCACCATGCCGAACTGGTCTCTCAGTATGGTACTAATCTGATCCGCTGTGCTGGCTGCAGGAGTTGAACTCCGAAGATTCGCCGGGGTGGCGTACTTAGCCAGCCATGCTTGCTTTTCCAGCTCTGAGCCAACTGCAGGAGCTGAGCTCTGGAGGTTCGTCGGGGTGGCATATTTAGTTAGCCACGTCTGCTTCTCAAGATCTGTTGCTGACGTTCCTCCTGCTTTCCCAGAAGTCCCTGATGTCGCGGCCTGGTTTGTGAGCGCCCAGTTACCGCAGTCTGGCACGTATGTGCACATATACCCGTGAGGGATCTCCTTATGCGCCTCATGCAAGAACTGGCAGTCACTAGGGTCACCACCGATCTTGTAGACGACGAATGCCGGTGAATTCGGCACTTCTGGTGCTGCCAATGCAAATGGCAGCGGTGGACGGGACTGGAGTGGCATCTCTCCTTGGTGTGTCCCGAGAGCTGGTCCTGACGGAGAGTACTGGTGCCTCATGATCTCCTGGATCACCCGGAGAGCGACACGCTCCAGAGTGTTCACCAGGTTCTCAGAGTGGCGGTGCAGCGAGTGAGCCACCAAGTAGTTGATCTCCTGACGTAGGGACCTGGTGCGTTCTTCTGACGGGGCAGAGAGGTCTATCCCATCGAGTGCACCATCAGGCGAGAACCCCTTCCACCTGATGCCATGTGAACGGGTTCTGTGAAAAGAGCCGATGAGGTCGGCTTCGAGGATAGCTTTGACCTCGTCATACTTCTTCTTGAGCTCGTCGGTCAGATCCTCGTACGTGACTGGCGTGCCGTCCGCCATCTCAGATGTAGATGGCGATGTGGTTGATGTAGAAGCTTGTCCCACCGAGCGTGCCAGAATGTGTTGCGGTCGAAACCCACCGGCGAGCAGCGACGGGCAACACAGTAGAGCCGGGAACAACTTAGGGCTGCGGCTGGCCCTGGTCCCTCCGAGCGACGGCCCGCAAAGCCTCTGGTACACACGTCCGATGCTGGTGCAGGGGCGTGCCACCTGACCTATACCTGGTCAGGAAGGTGATGGAGATGCCTCGCTTAGTTTCCTGCATGGCATACACGTAAACATTAAATACGAGCCTCGATCGGCTCTCAGGTTATCCTGTGAATCGGCTCAAGGAGCCGATCCACCCATGATTCGTACGAGGTGCACGAATATATGGTGGTCCTGCTTGATCAAGATAAAGCTAATGCGATCTACGACGATTTAGGGTTTTCACCACATAATCGGATCATCCTACTCACGATTGGGCCTCGCGGCCACGCACGGTGATCGTAAGCCGATCCTAGACAAGGCCTAAAAACCAACACGAGGTCGATCCCCGGAACATCCTGTCTAGGACTAGCAAACGACACCCTACGTGCCGCTGGATCCTCCAACCCTTTGTAAGGCCTAACTATTGCAGATATTAAACTAATCCTTGAAGAACAAGGAGCAACCGTAACGGATCGGATCTACTAAATAATGATCAAGCGGGGTGCCGCCCCTACACCTAAGATAGGTGTAAGGGCGGCTAGATATGCAAGGGTTGCACTACGATAGCATGTAATACGAAGAACAATGCTAACCCTAACATATCTAAGATAACTACGTTGCTCGCCATCAAAAAGGCTTCAGTACGAGCAACGCATGAACAACGAGCATAAGCTTGTGCTGCCTAGATCGCAAGATGCGATCTAGGCAGCATGATGCTTACCGGTAGAAACCCTCGAGACGAAGGAGTTGGCGATGCGCCGAGATTGATTTGTGGTTGAACGTTGGTTGTTGTTTATTCCATAAACCCTAGATACATATTTATAGTCCAGGGGACTTTCTAACGTGGGAATAATCCCCACCGTGCACGAGACAAACTCTACCTAAACGACAATATTACAGATACACGGGCCAACTAGCCCAAACTTTGCATAACAGGCCGATTCACGTATTTCTTCCATGTATATCCTTCAAATCCATCTTGATTGCAGCCCACCTCTGACTCGGTCAAATTCTGGTGATAACACGCACACACCAGTTGAAGCTCCTGAGACCTCGTATTCATGGGATGAAAGTGAATTTGATAGGGAGTTACTAAGAACAACGCTTCGAGCAGAGGCTGAGCATGAATCGAAGCTACGATCGACGCAGTTTCCAATTTCTGAAAATCAAGCATTCAATGTGACCGAGATCAGCCCTAACAAGGTCATATCAGTATTCAATTCTACAATGGTCGAACAAGATGTTTTCAAGGATATTGTGCACAGAGTCCCCAAAACTGCAAAATCCAAGACGTAAGTAGAACTACTATTGATCTATATACAATTTTTGATAGTACATGTTATTTTATCTTGTCCCTCTTTTTGTTTTTGTTCACTGTTAATTGTTGTTTTTTTTTTATGTTTTGGCAGTATCAATATTGTGCGGATGGGTAGTACTTGGGCTAAGCACCGTGTTTTTGCACTTAGCATGCAAGTGTATGGAAATGTGAATAAATACGTTATCAATATGTTAGGAAAAGCTGTTATTGTTGAAGATACAGAGAAGCGTAGACTGAATCTTTTACCCGAAGGTCATTGGAAACGATATTTCATACCTTGTGATGAATCTGTAAGCTTCTGTTCTTGTTTATCTTTTTTTGTATGCTTCTGATTCATAAAGGCTGGACTGTTGATAACCTGCAACAATGTTTCATTATTAATTGTTCAATGTTTTTACGGTTGATACATTTTTTTAAAATGGACTGTTTTTACTATGTAGGCTCTGTTTGCAAAGCCTTATGAGAATCCTGGAACCCTGTCCAGAGTCATATCCCACGACATGATTGGTTTTAAGATTGATTCAATGGACCTGGTATGTTTTAATTTTGTATGTTTTAAATAATGGTTTTCTAACCCTTTTTTTATTTCTTATGCCTTCATCAGCCTCAAAACATTTCTATCAAATGTTGTCTTTGTGTTTTCACACTTTTATCTCCTTTTGTTATGCTTTTTTTATCGTAGGTGCATGTGCCATTGATGACATCTGGGTTCTACTACCTTCTTCTTATCAACTTTCGGTTAAAGTTGTTTGAAGTGTTATACCCTAACACAAAATTCCAGCTTGTGTCTGATCATGTCGAGGTTGCAATAAAGAACTTCAAAATGGCATTTAATATATCGTACAAGCACTCAGTGGTCAAAGTTGATACCATGCAAACAATTTACAGGAGTGTATGTTCTTCGGGCAGAGAGTATGTGATAAGATTTTTTTGTTTGTCATGTTGATAGGTCTCAAGATAGTGCTGTATTTCTTCTTTTGTATAAAGCAAACATGCAGCATGCAGTTGTTGTTTTATATGTCTGTCGCTGAGGTTTTGTATTTGATTTAGAAGTTATCAGCTATTGATTATGTAGTTACCATTGGTAGTGATAAGAAGTTATCAATCTACTATTTATGTACTTACCAAAGGCTATTTTTTGTATATATAAGTTATGATGCTATTGATTATGTAGTTAACGGATAGTTAACAGGCGTAATGATAAGAAGTTATCAGCCCTTTTTCTTTTGCTATTGTTGATTAGTTTTTTACAACGACATTCTTGAGAAGTTATCAGGCTATTCATTATGTTTTTTCACCAGGGGTAATGATAATAACTTATCTAGGCATTCGTTATATATTTACCATGGGGGGTAGTTATGAGTCTGTACACGCTTTTTCTTTGTTTTTTGCTAGTGAGTTTTCACAAGTTGTGGTGTTAAGAAGTGATACGTCTCAAACGTATCTATAATTTCTTATGTTCCATGCTAGTTTTATGACAATACTCACATGTTTTATACATACTTTACATCATTTATATGCATTTTCCGGAACTAACCTATTAACAAGATGCCGAAGTGTCAGTTCCTGTTTTCTGCTGTTTTTGGTTTCAGAAAGGCTGTTCGGGCAATATTCTCGGAATTCGACGAAACGAAAGCCAAACATCTTATTTCACCGAGACGGACCAGAACACCGAAGGGGAGACGGAGTGGAGGCCCAGGGCCCCCACACCATAGGCTCGCGCGGCCAAGAGGGGGGGGCGCGCCGCCCTATGGGGTGGGCCCCCCAGGAACCTCCTCGCGCCGCCTCTTCGCCTATATTATCCCTCGGAACCTAAAAACCCTACACGAATTGACGAAACTCCAGAAAGACTCCAGGGGCGCCGCCGCCATCGCGAAACTCCGTTTCGGGAGACAGAAGTCTCTGTTCCGGCACGCCGCCGGGACGGGGAATTGCCCCCGGGGTCATCTCCATCGACACCACCACCATCTTCATCGCCGTTGCTATCTCCTATGATGAGGAGGGAGTAGTTCTCCCCCGAGGCTGAGGGCTCTACCGGTAGCTATGTGGTTCATCTCTCTCTCCCATGATGTGATCTTTATGTGATCATGAGCTTTGTATCACTATTAATCTATGTGCTACTCTAGTGATGTTATTAAAGTAGTCTATTCCTCCTCCATGATGTAAAGTTGACAGTGTGTGCATCATGTGGTACTTGGCGTAGGTTATGATTGTAATCTCTTGTGGATTATGAAGTTAACTATTACTATGATAGTATTGATGTGATCTATTCCCCCTTTCATAGCTATTATTGACAGTGTGTATGCTATGTTAGTACTCGGTCTAAATTGCAACGGTCTATTATGCACTCTAGAGGTTACTTTAATATGAACTCCGGATGTTGTGGAGCTTGTTTACTCCGGCTTGAGGTGTGCTTTTATAGCCCTACATAATGAATGGTGTTTGTTATCCAACAAGAGAGTGTGAGGAAGTAGCACAAGTGAAGAGCTTTATTTAATTATGTGATCATTGTTGAGAGTGTCCACTAGTGAAAGTAGGATCCCTAGGTCTTGTTTCTAAGCATTGAAACACCGTTTCCAACAAGTTCTGTTACATGTTTGCTTGCTGCCATCTTTATTTCAGATTGCAATTACTACTTACAATCATCCATATTACTTGTATTTCACTATCTCTTCGCCGAACTAGTGCACCTATACATCCGACAAGTGTATTAGGTGTGTTGGGGACACAAGAGACTTCTTGTATCGTAATTGCAGGGTTGCTTGAGAGGGATATCTTTGACCTCTACCTCCCTGAGTTCGATAAACCTTGGGTGATTCACTTAAGGGAAACTTGCTGCTGTTCTACAAACCTCTGCTCTTGGAGGCCCAACACTGTCTACGGGAATAGAAGCGTGCGTAGACATCAAGAAGGTATCAGGCCATTTGTTTGTGTAGTTACCAGGGCTTTTGTTTCTTCTTTTTGTTTTGTTTTTGTTGATGAATTCTTTTTCACAAGGCTATTCATTATGTTTTTCTTACAAGTGGTATTGATAACAAGTTATCATGCTATTCATTATGTAAATATATATCCTAATGCCATACAAACTCATTTTCCTTTCTATTGTAACTTTATTCTTTTTATTTATTCAGTTCAGATAGCGGTGTGTTCGTCATGGAACTAATAAGGAATCAGAAAGGAGGAAACAAAATTTGTTTCGAACCAGTATGTATTTTTTGTTAATTACTTATCATATGTGTTTTCATTTTTTTCTTTTTTGTTACCGATGAATGAATATATATTTTAAAATGTATAGTTAATATATGTCTTCTTTTTTGTTTTTAGAACCATGCAAAACCACTGCGTGAGAGCCTCACTTACTATATGGTTGCTCATCCTTTCAATGAGAAGATGCCACCTGAAACAAAAGAAATCCTTAGTAAGCATGTACGTTTTTTCACATTTGATTTCTTTTTTTCTGAATATCTAAATCTTTTTGTTCGATCTATTGATTAGTAGTCTTTTTTTTTCTTTGGCATGTATTTCACGAAACAGGGAATTCCTTTTGACTACAAGGTTTGTATTTTTTAAAACTATTTCTATGCCTTTTCCACATTATTTTGTGTTTGTTGTACATGTTTATCTTTTTTTTTGAATCTTAATTGTTTGTCATTTTTATCTATTTCTATAAAAATGTTTCTTAATTTATTTTGTCTATTATTTTTCAGACACCAGGTTACTATCCTTGGATGCACGAGCAAAACAAGCTTGTCAATGGTGAATGTTACATATTCCTTTTGTCAGAGCTTCATTTTTCTTTTTGTTTTTTATTTTTCTTTTTGTTTATATATGGTTTGTAAGGATTACAGGTTTACTAGTCGATTTTGAGTTTTTGTGAGTGTACTGACTGTTAGACTATTCTTTTTTACACTAGTTTATACTTGTTCACCTGTTACTTCATCAGTTTGCTACTACATATGTGGTAATCTAATAGGAGCAAAACCAGCGGATGGAGGCCATAGCAATTCTTATTATTTATCAACTGGAATCTAATGTCGACATAGCCTCTGTTTATAAACTTTCCATCCAGCGGGAGGCTGAGAGCCCATTTTTATTCATGTCTATATTGAGTCTCCCACTTCAAATACTAAGAATGACTTAGATTAGTTCATTATTTTTTTAGGTGCTAGTAGAGCTTTTTATTCTACATACTAGCAGAGTATTAATAAACTAGTTTTGACAATCAAGTTAATGCTCATAGACTAGTCTAGCCATTAGTCGAGTTTTTCTCGTGTTATACTAGGTATGCATGATTTTTATTTTTGATGTAATGCAATGAAACTATTCTTTTCATGATATGAGTTGCTTATCTTTTCTTTTTAATTCATTTTTTGAATGTAGATAACACTGATTCCCTTGAAGAAATGCTTATCTTTTGATCTATTTTGTTGTATGGAATGGAATGTACTTTTTTATCCCAAATGTTGTTTATGTTCTTTTGTTTTTATGATGGACTTTTTTAAGTTATTCATAATTAAATTATTTTTTTAAATACACTTGTTCATTTTTGTCTCTTTATTTTGTGTGTTAATCGTTTTTGCAGATGTTTTTGGAGTGTCCCATTGTCGTGACGAAGAGATAAGATGCGACCGATAAGATGTGGTGTAGACAATCTTTTTTTATCAATACTTTTTTGTTTCTTCTTCCTTTTTAATTATTTTTTGGTGATGATGAAATGGCTTTTTCTTGTTTTTAACATATTATGTTGACAGTGTTGATGTATTTGAATTATCTTCTTTTATTAAGTTAATTTGTTTTTCACATTTGTTTTTGTTTTGGAATTAATAATCGTAACTATATTTTTTCCTGATGGGGGTTCGCACTTTTCTTGGCCCACCGTGGCCCAGTAAAGAAAGTCCTTTTTCATGTGACTGTATTTTCTAGTCCTATTCTCTTTTTGGGCCATCTCGTCTGGTTTAGTCCAGTTAAAAGTCTATAAATATGCCTCTTCTGGAACCGACGGAGCCCCCACATCTCCACTTCGCATTTACCGTTCTCCTCCCCCGAGAAGTTGGAGGGCGGTTGAGAGGAAGCGGAGAGACCGCTACGGTAGGTTCTATCTCAAGTCTTCCCCCATCCACTCTTTTTGATCTCTATTTGTTCTTACTCTTTTTCGCATATTTGTCTAGTTGCTCTGTAGCATTCTCAAGTTTTTAGGGTTCTTTTTTTGGTGGAGAAACTAATCTCTGTCTCTGTGGTCTCATTTTTGTGGAATCTGAGTTGCGACTCCAGCATTTTTCGATGTTCTTGTTCAATGCTACTCTGAATCGACTATTTCTTCTCATCGATTCTACTATGTATCGACTATCTGAGTGTGCATAGATTTTATCCTTTTTGCAGGTGAACAATAACTGCGAACGAAAGGGGTTTTTTCTCTGGATGATTTTGGTCTGCATCCTTTGTTGGAGATCTGGTCTGTGTCTCGGTGGTGAGCACTTCTACATCATGCTGTTATATGTCTTTTAAATCTATATTTTGATTTGCTACTTTTTATTTTTGGTGTGTCATCTGCTTGCTTGTAAATCTAGGGTTTGTTTTTAAACCAATATGAATTGCATTTCTTTTTTGTTTATGCGATTAATAAATTATGTAGTTACATGTGGACATGTGTCCAAGAGGGTTATTCACTTACTTTTCAATTTCGTGTTACGGTTAGGATTTATCAAGTGGTGTAGCAAGTAGTTACCAAGTGGAGAATCTGTGTACTGTTGTTATATCCTCAGATCCACAGCAGCAATGCCAAAATCTGTTCTCCTCTGACTCACACAAAAGTTATCATAGGTTTTGGAGATTAACTATGAACTTTGCTGTATGTAGGTATCAAGTCCATTGTTGTTTGTCTGCTCCTCTCTTTTTATGTATATGTATGACCTTTTCTAGATTAACTATCTTATGTTTATGTTTTATTACACATTATTTTTCTAGCAGTAAGCCAACAAATGGGATCCAATATAATTTGTAATCTATGGGTCTGAAATCCAAGTTATTTGTTAGCAGCAAAGTAGATAGCATGATAGTTATCAACATTCATACATTGTAGTCATCAAGGTGCTTATATACTGCTCGTTGATGTCCTTCACTGTCAGTTATTGGGTTATTTATTCTGAGACGTACAACAGTTATCATAGTTTTTGTAGATTAACTATGAACTTTGCTGCATGTAGTTATCAATTGCATCTCTGGTTGTCTGCTCCTTCTTGTTTTTATGTATATGTATGACCTTTTCTAGATTAACTATCTTATGTTCATGTTTTATTACACATTATTTTGTAGCACTAAGCTAACAAATGGGATCCAATATAATTGTAATATATGCGTCTAGACACCAGGTAGTCTGTTAGCACCACAGTAGATATCATAGTAGTTTTCAACATTCATATATTGTAGTCATCAAGGTGCTTATCTACTGCTTGTTGATGTCCTTCACTGTCAGTTATTGGGTTATTTATTCTGAGACATACAAAAGTTATCATAGGTTTTGTAGATTAACTATGAACTTTGCTGCATTTAGTTATCAAGTGCATTTTTGGTTGTCTGCTCCTTCTTGTTTTTATGTATATGTATGACCTTTTTTAGATTAACATTTTATGTTTATTTTTTTATTACGCATTATTTTCTAGCACTAATCTTAAATATGGGATCCAATATAATTGTAATATATGCATCTAAACACCAGGTAGTTTGTCAGCAGCACAGTAGATATCATAATAGTTATCAACATTCATATACTGTAGTCACCAAGGTGCTTGTACTTCTCTTTTTGTTGTCATTCACTGTCAGTTATTTTGTTGTGGGTGGAGAAATGCATGCATGGTTTTTTGAGGGTTCCCAAGAGGGTCTAGTTGTGGGTGGAGAAATGCATGCATGATTCTCAGATACAAAAAACCATGCCCATGCATACTCTGTTGTGCAATCCCCAGAGTTTGTCAAGTTTGCTGTTGATCACAACTCGAAGCTTTACATGAAGTTCAAGATCCGAATGCATGCTGAGGTGATGACCAAGAGCCACTACTTTGTTGATAGATTCATGATCAAGTTCTACTCAGTCAAGACTGTCAAGAAGTGTTCATTCGTGGAAGATATTGGCAAGAAATGTCCAGTATACAGTAGGCTCAAGAATGAAGATAACTTCGAAAACCACTTCCAGTCTGCTTGATTGATAGGGATAGAGTGCTTTTCTAAGTGTTTTAGAAGCACAGTATGAAGTCTATGTAATGTGGCATTGTATCAAGGCTTAGAGCCCTTGATGTTGATTGTCTACTCTATCCTTTTGTTGAATATGTTGTGTCTAGGTGGTTTGATGAACCCTATTTTATGCTGCTTTCGTCGTGTGTATGGATGCTATTTCTTATGTAAGTTTGTGGTGGTGAATTGTGTGTGTGCTGCCTCATTTATGCACATGTGTGACAATTCTGAGTGTTAGATCCTTTTTTTGTCTTTGTTGATTCATTCATGATTTTAAATTGTGATTTTATTTTTGTGGAATGTTATTTTGTTTATAATTTTCTAACATACAATCTCTTCTTTTTTAACCTATCATTTGTTTTCTGTTTTTGCCAGGGTATGTCGTACATCACTAAGATGAGGAGGCCATCAGTTACTCGTCATGTTATGAGTAGCCTTGGAGAGTATCCTGGAAGAGTGCATGATCTGTACCTTTTCCGTGTGATGGGTTTTCATCTTGATGGTATATTCATTGCTCTAGCACTAGCAAAGAAGCTGCTGACTAGGGAATTTCAGTACACTGTTAATCAGAGCAGCAAAACCAAAGTGTTCATCAGGCCTAGTGGGGCAGATGATAAAGCTACTCTTCTAGCTGCTTCTGAATTTAAGTTCATGCTGAATCACCGTGATATCAAGATCATCAAGATAGAAGAGCTTCACTACAAGCCAGTTTCTAAGGATTTCTCTTGGAACAAACCACTGTCGACATTCCCTTGTTCATATGATCATCTCTCGGTTGAAAGGATGAGTGAGTTATCTTATCCTGTCGGATTCTCTAACGAAGGTGATAACATTGATGGTTTTTGTAACACGAGAATGTCAGGGACGACCATGAGTTTACTGGGCATATCTGAAGGAGCGCAAGCTGGTCTTCTCAATGTTATCGTCAAGTACTTTGTTCAACCTGCAACCATTGGGCTTGCAATTGAATTGATACCTTCAAAATTTTAATTCAAGTTTGCTATTGACCAGAATGGCACTTTCTATATGAAGTTCAAGAAGCCTGAGCAAGCTGAAGCTATTGCAAGGAGGCATTACTTTATCGGAGGCAAAATGATAAAGTTTTACTATGTCAACATTGTGGAACAGTTGGATGAACAAGCTGACACGGGTAAACTGCCTTTCTACAGGAGGCGTCATATCGATGATTTCTATGAGCGTTTCTAGTAGAACTATGAGTGTGTAGTTCTCCTTTTGTGTCGTTAGTTATCTGCAGTCCTGTGGCTGTTAGTTTCAAAACATGTCATGTAATAAGTAGGTAGCAAGAACTTTTATGTTACTCTCCAGTACTGTCTTTTGCTTATCTGAACTGCAGTCAGTATGTTAGTGTCATGGACATTATCATGTAATAAGTTTGTAGCAAGATCTGATATGTTCTTTTTTACCTTTTTACTTGTTGGTCTCTCTTGTATGAGTGGTTAAAGTTCTTACTCTGTACCCTTCTATGACTTTTTGTCATTTGCCCTGTTTGTAATTCAGACTTTTTTTTTCTACCAGATGTTCAAAATATTGTCTAGCTTGCTATTTTTTTACAAGCAGTTATGAATATTTTTTCATTGTTCATGACGCCGGCATCTAGTCTATATTTTTTACAATAGTTTTCTTCAAATGGTTTTTTCACAATCAGACAGATCATTTTGTACCAACCTTTTTGTTTTGTATTTATCTTTTTTAAGGCATTAGTACTTATACTTGTTGTAATAGTTATCAAGCATGACTGTATTTTGTTACCAACGTTGGACGACTGTATTTACCAACACTGGGCACTAAAGACTTTTCTTTTGTACATCCTCTTTTTATTTTTATTAGCTTATAAAATAGACATGTTGGATATTTTTCTTTACTTCGTTCCTGGGCTTTTGGGCCTTTTTTCCACTGCTCTAACAGCCCATTTCTCTGTCTTCTTTTGCTTTTGGGTCCTAGGTTTCTTTCCAGATAGTTGCTCGTCATCGAGGTAGTTGGGGGAAGAGGGAAGGGGGTCTTTAAATATTGAACAACGGGGCAAGTATCCAAGGCCGGACGACTCATTTAAAATCTGGTGGACAAGCGATTTGTCTTCAATCTCTGCCCAGCAGTCCACTACTTCATCCCCGGTGAGTATCTTTGTGTAACTTCTTTTTGTTTATTTTGTTATCTGAGATCTACTCTTTTTCATTTTGTTTTTTACCGAACTCCTCCTTTCTCCTTCCTCCCAAATCCGTCCACCAGTCATTTTTTTCTTTGTTTGTCCAGAGCTACGTTGTTGGATTTGTTCCTTTTCCTTCCATCTATCCTCTTTTTCCTCTTTTTGCAACTGCTGTCTTTGAAGAACGGGTTTTTTTTGTATTAATCAGTATTTTTTCAAGATTTGTTTATATGACTTGGAGATCTACATTTGTTTCTTGACGTATGAAAACTCTGTATGTGTGTTTTGTGGTTTGCAGTATTAGAACTAACGATTTTTTTTTGTAAATATACTTGATACACTTTTTTATTTATGTATGAACTTTTGTAGTTTTAGGCATGGATCAGACGCAATGTGTCATATGTGGGCAAGGTTCATTGGTTTGTGGTGGTCGTTCGATCAGACGACTAAAGTCCATCGAGATTGCTGTGAAGGATGGGTTCGAACATGGTGTTGTGAGTTCAATATATTATATACTATCATTTTATGATGCAGGGTTTTCTTTTTATGCATACTTGCTTTTCTCTTTTTTGTGCTGTGCAACGTGTGGTGCAGCTTTTTTGATATTGTTAATACCTAAATTACATCTGTAGTTAGCAAGTAATGGTAACAATCTGTAGCGACTAGCCCATATTTTAGTTATCAATGCCAAACGAGCTGCAATTTGCAATATGTTTTTGTGTCTATGTTTTTAATATCCTGTCGAAGTTACCAAGGTCTTAATTAAGTAATGATTGAATAGATCTTTTAAAAGTTATCAACTAAGGCCATATTTTAGCTATCAATGCCAACCAAGTTGCATTTTTACAAATGTTTCTTGTGTCGTTTTTTATATGCTGTGAAAGTTACCAAGGTCTTAATTAAGTAATGATGGAATACATCCTTCAATAGTTATCAACTTGTAATTTTTAAATTTTAAATATGAATATACTGTACATATGAATTTTATTTGTTTTGATTTATTTTTTTAGTAATATTACTTGCAAGTTCACTGTGTATTTTTATTTTTTTCCAAGATTGTTCCTTGCAAGTTCAAAGAGCCATTGAACACTATGTGCAATGGGAAGAATTGGATGGTTGCCAAGTCTAAAACAAGCACATTCGATTTCTACCTCCGTAAAGAAGAAGCAAGGATAACAATATGTGGACCTTACTGGAGGTCCTATGCCACAACTTACAATGTTGAGATCGGCAATGTCATTTGCTTTGAATATGATGATGTAAATACTATGTTTGAGGTGTTTCTGTATCAAGTGGTAGATGACTTGAAAGTTGTTAAGTCTCGTGTGTCACCCACTGGTATGACCTAGAATCATAGTCTTTTTTCATTCTTTTTTTTCAATTATATGTTTTTGTTAACCAAGAATGTTATATATAAGTTTCTTCCATTTTCGTAACGTATAGTTCTAGCTAATTTTTTTTGTTTCATGCTTGCTTTGTTCTCATTTTTTTGTAGTGCTATATGACGTCCCTGATGAAATTAGGACCGCTCTTCACAATACAATTTTCTATGATGTGAGGAACATTAGTGAGAATGACATGGCTAATATCATTTTTGGAATTCTCAAAGTAGTTCGCACAGCTGTACCACGTGAGCTTACTGATGGTGAATTCTATGTCAGCTCTAGTGAAATGCAGTTCTTTGCTCACAAGATAGATGCAGAGAATGTTGAAGATGGAGCACTGGTAATTTTTTTACCACATAGTTTCTTTTTATACACATGTTTTTACGTATTCCATGCAATTGAATAACTTTTATATTTTTCCTTTGTGTTTTTGTATCACAGTTCATTCCAGCAAGGTTTGTTCGTCAACTTAAAATGCCAGGGTTTGGGCAAACTTTGCTGATGAAGAGGTCACTGTCTGAACCTTATGGTGCATGCTACAGCATAAATGCTGATGACATGACTACAACTATAGGCAATGGATGTGATGGATTTGTTGAAGATGTCAACATCCAGGAAGGAACACTTGTTCTGTGTAGGATCCATGCTACAGTTGACTCAGTGATGGTTATTAACTTCGTTGAGATATCCAACCACTGAAAAAAGAAGCTTCTGATGCAATGGAGTTGGAGTTGGGGGCTAAGTTAATATGCGACAATAGTGTCGAAAGATCTGTGTGTGTTGTTATTTGTGTGTAACCCCGCATTTTGTTCATGTTTTGTAAAGACTGGATATGTAATCGTTTGTTTTTGTGGAACAATTTCTGTCTTTTGTCAAATTTAAGCAAAATGTATATTTTTTGCACCTAGGTGTTGTCATGATATCTCTTCATATTAGATATCTTTTACATTTCATGGCATTTAATCGTTAGGTTTTGTCGTTAGGTTTTGTCGAAAGTATCATGGCATTTTTTTGTTTATATTTCTTTTAAATTTCAGTAGTTTTTTACACTTTTTCTGTATACTCTAATATCTTTTTTCTTCTTTTGTAAATTTGGCATAGTACACTCCCTTATCATGGTTGCTTCTTCTACTTTTTCTTCAGCCCGACTCAAGTGCCCGTCAGATGCTTTTTTTACTGCGACTTTTTTAATGCTACAGTACAGGGAAGGTGAGACGGCTCGGCCTCAATAAATAGACAACCTTATCACTTTTGCAGCTCTTCTCACTCTTGGCTCTTCCATTCTCCCTCTTTTAGGTCTACATCCACATCGAGCGATTCTGCCAGTGCTGCTCCTCCCTCAGACCAGAGCAAAGGAATCCTCCTCTTTTTATTTATCTTTGGTGGATCTTCTCCATAGCTGTATCGAGGCGGTAAGGTTTTGTTTTTCTCTTTATTTCTGTTCTGAATCCCGCACCTCCATGTGTTTTGCAGTACGAACTCGTTGCATTTCCTTTTCTGTTCCCTCTGTTGGTTTGCCTTTTTTGCTAAATCTAGTAAGTACCATGGACAACAACTTTTTAAATATCAAATCAGATTCTGAAGATTTAACCCTAATAGATCAGATCTACAAGTAATAGTTTTGTAGATCTAGTATTTTTCTAATCTCTGTGAGCTCGTCCTCTGTTTCCTTTATTTACTTACAGATGTCCTTTTTTCATTTTGTGTAGGTCTTTCTTTTTCAAGATGGTCTGCAATGTTTGTGGTAATCCAGATGGACCATGCAGGGCCAAAACAATGGATTGCTCTTTTTTCATATCAGAGCTATTGGTTAACTCTGATAAGTGGCTGGTACATTTTTGCATTATTGTTTTTACTTTTTTGTGGTTTCTTTTTTCCTTATATGTTTTTATCACTGCACCAATGTATATTTATATATTTTTTGCATGTTTTCACCATTCTTTTTTTTGGCAGAATGTTCCATGCTATGTTAGGAACAAGATAAACATGATATGTGCTGGAAGAACTGAAATCCATGTCTCTGATGACGTAGGAATCAATTACACTTTCAATGTAGCGATGAATGAGTCAGTAACAAGTTTTTATGGTTGGGGGTGGAAGGAATTTCTACGCAGTTCCAATTCTCATGCTGGTGATTTCATTATGTTTCAAATGACCAACAACTCCGATACACCAATTAAAGTAGGACCTTGCAAGTCAGCAACAATGTTCCAGATCAGTAAGGTCCAAGCTGATACTTCGAGTGGTTCTTATAGTGAATCAAGTGATGAAGAACCAGATGAAGGTTATATGATTTTATTTTTTCATATGTTTTACTTTATGATGCAATATGTCTCCACCTTAAACAATATTTAGCTTATTCAGACTTTCTTCGTTTTGCTTTTTGTTATCAGTGTATGATAGACACAGTGTTGTTGTTATGACAAGGCCACTTGATTGGTCTACAAACATCTTGGTTAGTTGGAGAGCAATTATTAATAGGAGAGGCACTGGGTTTGGACCATTGTTTATCCATAAACTCACTGCCACAAACATTAAAAAATCCCTGATGGTAAGTATGTAATATGTGTCTCCTTTTTTATATATGTCTTTTTTTAATGTTTTTTGTAGTCCAAATCATCTCATGAACATGCCTGCTTATATATTTAGTTTGTTTCTTTTTTGTTGTACTGTGCAGAAAATTCCAACCATTGTTGTCCAAGGTCTTCAACTAGAACCATCAAGTGTTGTGGTTCTGTCAGTAGATAACACACCAGATGTTGTTGGACAGTTCTATCCCTCCACTGATGGTAGGATGATAATAAGTCCTGATGCATGGGAAGATTTTGCTAAAAAGAAGGGACTAGTAGCTGGTCAAGTGGCGATGTTTCTCTTACATCCTTATGGTGATATCATCACACGCATGCAGGGTGTTGTTATTTCTGTCGATGTCATTTGAAGATGTAGTGCATTTGTGTATGTTGGGACATCGTTTTAGCCCTTTTTATCGTATAAAACATTGTCAGTTGTTCTCTTCCCTGAATTATGTTTGTACCTTAACTTCGAGATCGATGTTTTTGTGTTTTGATGGTTAACTATGTCCTTTTTATGTTTCAAGGAATATGTATGTGTGTGATCTTATTTTTACTTTTTTCATAAGCTATGTTTGGAATATATTTTTTATCAACCCAGCTAATCACTTATCATTTTTTTAGACCTTAGCCCCTGTAGTGTTTTTTACCACCCCTTTGTACGTTTCCATCATTTTTTTATTCTACAATTTTTCCCCCTAGTTTTTTAATGGAACAAGGGACTATTTATCAACCCACCTATTCACTTTTCATCAATAGGTAAATCAATGTTTTACCAACCCTTTTCCTGTTTTCATCCTTCTTTTATTATACAATTTTCTGTTCTATTTTTATAAACCCACATATTCACTTCTCATCAATAGGTAACTCAATGTGTTTACCAAACTTTTTTATTATACAAATTTTGCCCCTTTGTTCTTTTAAGGGAACGATGGAATATATTTATCAACCCACCTATTCATTATTTCATCAATAGGTATCTCAATGTTTTACCAACCCTTCTTTTTGAGTTTCATCCTTCTTTTTATTTATAAGAAATTTGTCCCTTTGTTTTTCCAAGGGAACAAGGAAACCAATTTATCAACCCACATATTCACTTTTCATCAACATGTAACTCAACTTTTTTGCATAAATTATTACGTCAAAATGGATGGATGTTGTGAAGCAAAATAACATGCAAGTTGGTGACATCTATATATTTTTCGGGTTTGGTGTTAGCAATGACTGTGTTCTCAAGCTCCTAATTGATCAACTATGAAGTCACCACGTTTTTTCAAATGCTTTTTTACATGACATTTTTGTTATCGGATCAACCATGCAACAATTTTAGCCCATTTTGCCCAGTATCAAGCTTTTTGAAGGGCCCGCGTAAAAAGGTAGTCCATTTTCCAGTCTGTTACCACAAAAGGTGGTATATTTTCGGCTGGGCAGTTGCCATTTTATCTCCAGGGCAGTTCCCACCGAGTCATCTTCCCTCCCCATTTATCTCGTCCTTTTCTCCACTGCCCTCTTCGTCTCCCTCTCGTAATGGATCAGGAAGCGGAGGTTAGCAATCACAGCAATGACATGAATCAGGAAGAGGAGGTTAGCAATCAAAGCACTGACATGGATCAGGAAGTGGAGGTTACGAGTCACAACACTGAAATCCGTAAGATTGTTGCACATACGGCCGAGATTGAGGTTGTCTACACCGATGACAACCATAAAGCAGCCGAGATTGTGGACATGTACGAGCAGTGGCTTAGCAAGGATGAATACAAGTTCATGGGCCTCGACTTTGAGTACTGCGATCCGGAATACGAAGGTGACTATCGGATCGCCGTCATCCAACTGGCGATGAAGAATCATGTATTGGTCTACCAATGGTCAAGGTATGTAGATCCGATTTTTTTTTACAGTCGTGGCTTACAAATTTGCAATATGGAAATCTGTTTTTTATGTATGTAGTACAACTTCCAATTTTTGTGTGTTCTAATCAGTGGTGAAACCAGATTTTTCATAACTTATATCATCTAGATCCGATGATTAATGCTACTTTTTATTTTCTATTTTTTGATCTTTGTCGATGTGGTTAGTTAGTTTTTTATTTTTTATTTTTATTTGCTTGTAGTTATGCTAAATCAACCTTACAAACATAGTAGTACTAATCATTCTTTTTTTATGGTAACAATCTGAACTTCTAAATCCATTTTTTAAAAGGTAGTGATATGAATAACGGTAGGTAGTTCCATTAAAGTTCAGACTATTTTTTGTTAAATGACACGTAGAAATGAAAATATCATCACATATTTTCGTTGCATTTCACAACTCTTTTTCAGTATCTTTTTTTTCACAACAATATTTTTTTACATTTTATATTTTCTCAATTTTTTTGATGGAGCAATAGCGAGCAGTGGTGTCTGAAACTCATGGATTTCCTACTCAGTGGTGTACACTTTGCTAGCGTCGATATAAGGAATGACAAAATAGCAATGAAGCAAAGTTGGAATATTGACATAGCAAGTCAGTACCACATTGATCTGCAGGACTTGTTCAAGCTTGAACCTGACAGGACTGGGATGGCTGACATGGCAAACAGCCTCATAGACAAGAGCTACAAAGGAATGAAGAAAGAATTCCCATCTGTCCAGCACAAGTTCTGGGAGAAGAATCCGCTTGATGAAATTAATCTTGAGTATGCAGACAGAGATGGGTTTGTGGCGTATGATCTGTACCGTATAATCCGTCTCTACAACTATGGATAGCGCCACCTGCTACCTCCGCTGGCAACACCAACAGCAGTGCAACCCACTTCAACGAGCGGCATAAATGCTTCTTCATCGAGCAATAGCAAGGGAAAAGAATTGACCCGCACCAAGCGCCCCAGGGGGGATGAAGGGTGGACATACACGCGCATCACCGATGGACATGAAAAATGGAGTGCCGCCGTGTGGGGGTTTCGTACTTATGATCAGACAAGCCCTTCTCGTTTTCCTAGGGACCCTTGGGCCAAGTGGCCGGAGGAGAAGAAGCCGAAGATAGGGTGGAGTGGAGATGCCACAAACACACCCTAAATAGCTCCATGTTTCTGTGAAGTGTATATGTCGTAGTTTCAGTTTTTTGTCAATGGGTTGAACTACTTTTCTGTAATGGCTATCAGACCAATTTGTGTGTTAATTTTCAGTATTTTTCGTTAGTAAAAAAGTGTTCCATGCCGAATCAGTTGCATTCCCCACACTTGCTACCTTTTTTGGATTTTTTCTAGGTTGGATGTGTGTTTCACGGTGATCCCATGGTTGGGAGGTTGCCGAAACAAGGGTTTTAGGGGGCAAAATGGCTCTACCTTTTTTTTGTTTTCATCATTTTCTTAGTATAGAATTTTTGGTCCTTTGTTTTTTTAAGGGAACAAGGGAACCTATTTTATCAACCCACCCATTCACTTTTCATCAACAGGTAACTCATTGTTTTACCAACCCTTTTCCTTGTTACATCCTTCTTTTTATTTATAGAAAATTTGGTCCTTTTGTTTTTTTTAAGGGAATAAGGGAACCTATTTATCAACCCACCCATTCACTTTTCATCAAACAGGTAACTCAATGTTTTACCAACCCTTTTTCATTGTTACCTCCTTCTTTTTTATTTTAGAAAATTTGGTCCTTTGTTTTCTTAAGGGAACAAGGGAACTTATTTATCAACCCACCCATTCACTTTTTATCAACAGATAACTCAATATTTTACCAACCCTTTTTCATTATTACATCCTTCTTTTTATTATAAAAAATTTGGTCCTTTGTTTTCTTAAGGGAACAAGGGAACCTATTTATCAACCCACACATTCACTTTTCATCAACAGGTAACTCATTGTTTTACCAACCCTTTTTCCTTTTTACCTCCTTCTTTTTATTATAGAAAATTTGGTCCTTTTGTTTTCTTTAAGGGAACAAGTGAACCTATTTATCAACCCACCCATTCACTTTTCATCAACAAGTAACTCAATGTTTTACCAACCTTTTTTCATTGTTACCTCCCTCTTTTATTATGGAAATTTTGTTACCGTGTTTTATTAAGGGAACAAGGGAACCTATTTATCAATCCAACCATTCACTTTTCATCAACAACTAACTCAATGTTTTACCAACCCTTTTTCCTTGTTACATCCATCTTTTTATTTATAGAAAATTTGGTCCTTTTGTTTTTTTAAGGGAACAAGGGAACCTATTTATGAACCCACCCATCACTTTTCATCAAACAGGTAACTCAATGTTTTACAAACCCTTTTTCATTGTTACCTCCTTCGTTTATTTATAGAAAATTTGGTCCTTTGTTTTATTAAGGGAACAAGGGAACCTATTTATCAACCCACCCATTCACTTTTTATCAACAGATAACTCAATGTTTTACCAACCCTTTTTTCTTGTTACATCCTTCTTTTTATTATAAAAAATTCGGTCCTTTGTTTTCTTAAGGGAACAAGGAAACCTATTTATCAACCCACACATTCAGTTTTCATCAACAGGTAACTCATTGTTTTACCAACCCGTTTTCCTTGTTACCTCCTTCTTTTTATTATAGAAAATTTGGTCCTTTTGTTTTCTTTAAGGGAACAAGTGAACCTATTTATCAACCCACCCATTCACTTTTCATCAACAAGTAACTCAATGTTTTGCCAACCCTTTTTCATTGTTACCTCCCTCTTTTATTATGGAAAATTTGATCATGTGTGTTTTTAATCGAACAAGGGAACCTATTTATCAATCCAACCATTCACTTTTCATCAAACAGGTAACTCAATGTTTTACCAACCCTTTTCCTTGTTACCTCCTTATTTTTATTATAGAAATTTTGGTCTTTTGTTTTTTTAAGGGAACAAGGGAACTTATTTATCAACCCACCCATCCACTTTTGATCAACAGGTAACTCAATCTTTTACCAACCCTTTTCCTTGTTACCTCCTTCTTTTTGTTATAGAAATTTTTATCCTTTGTTTTTTTAAGGGAACAAGGGAACCTATTTATCAACCCACCCATTCACTTTTTATCAACAGATAAGTCAATGTTTTACCAACCCTTTTTCCTTGTTACATCCTTCTTTTTATTATAAAAAATTTGGTCCTTTGTTTTCTTAAGGGAACAAGGGAACCTATTTATCAACCCACACATTCACTTTTCATCAACAGGTAACTCATTGTTTTACCAACCCTTTTTCCTTGTTACCTCCTTCTTTTTATTCTAAAGAATTTGGTCCTTTTGTTTTCTTCAAGGGAACAAGTGAACCTATTTATCAACCCACCCATTCACTTTTTTTCAACAATTAACTCAATGTTTTACCAACCTTTTTTCATTGTTACCTCCTTCTTTATATTATAGAAAATTTGGTCCTTTGTTTTTCAAGGGAACAAGGGAACCTATTTATCAATCCACCCATTCACTTTTCATCAACAGGAAACTCAATGTTTTACCAACCCTTTTTCCTTGTTACCTCCTTCTTTTTAATAGAGAAATTTTGGTCCTTTTATTCTTAAGGGAACAACGGAACTTATTTATCAACCAGCCCATTCACTTTTATCAACAGATAACTCAATGTTTTACCAACCCTTTTTTCTTGTTACATCCTTCTTTTTATTATAGAAATTTTGGTCCTTTGTTTTTTAAGGGAACAAAGGAACCTATTTATCAATCCACCCATTCACTTTTCATCAACAGGTAACTCATTGTTTTACAAACCCTTTTTCCTTGTTACATCCTTCTTTTTTAATATATAAATTTTGGTCCTTTGTTTTTTTAAGGGAACAAGGGAACCTGTTTACCAACCCACCCATTCATTTTTCATCAACAGGTAACTCAATGTTTTACCAACCCTTTTTGATTGTTACCTCCTTCTTTTATTATAGAAAATTTGGTCCTTTGTTTTCTTAAGGGAACAAGGGAACCTATTTATCAACCCACCCATTAACTTTTTATCAACAGATTACTCAATGTTTTACCAACCCTTTTTCCTTGTTACATCCTTCTTTTTATTATAGAAAATTTGGTCCTTTGTTTTCCTAAGGGAACAAGCGAACCTATTTATCAACCCACCCATTCACTTTTCATCAACAGGTAACTCATTGTTTTTACAACCCTTTTTCCTTGTTACCTCCTTCTTTTCTTATTATAGGAATTTTGGTCCTTTGTTTTCTTAAGGGAACAATGGAACCTATTTTATCAATCCACCCATTCACTTTTCATCAACAGGTAACTCATTGTTTTACCAACCCTTTTCCTTGTTACCTCCTTCTTTTTATTATAGAAATTTTGGTCTTTTGTTTTTTTAAGGGAACAAGGGAACTTATTTATCAACCCACCCATCTACTTTTCATCAACAGGTAACTCAATCTTTTACCAACCATTTTCCTTGTTACCTCCTTCTTTTTGTTATAGAAAATTTGGTCCTTTGTTTTATTAAGGGAATAAGGGAACTTATTTATCAACCCACCCATTCACTTTTATCAACAGAAAACTCAATGTTTTACCAACCCTTTTTCCTTGTTACATCCTTGTTTTTATTATAGAAATATTGATCCTTTGTTTTTTAAGGGAACAAGGGAACCTATTTATCAACCCACACATTTACTTTTCATCAACATGTAACTCATTGTTTTACCAACCCTTTTTCATTGTTACCTCCTTCTTTTTTAATATATACATTTTGGTCCTTTGTTTTCTTAAGGGAACAAGGGAACTTATTTATCAACCAACCCATTCACTTTTATCAACAGATAACTCAATGTTTTACCAACCCTTTTTCCTTTTTTCATCCGTTTTTTTATTATAGAAAATTTGGTCCTTTGTTTTCTTAAGGGAACAAAGGAACCTTTTTATCTACCCTCCCATTCACTTTTCATCAATAGGTAACTCATTTGTTTTTACAACCCTTTTTCCTTGTTACCTCCTTATTTTTATTATAGAAAATTGGGTCCTTTTGTTTTCTTTAAGGGAACAAGTGAACCTATTTATCAACACACCCATTCACTTTTCATCAACAAGTAACTCAATGTTTTACCAACCTTTTTTTTATTGTTACCTCCTTCTTTTTATTATAGATAATTTGGTCCTTTGTTTTTTTAAGGGAACAAGGGAACCTATTTATCAATCTACCCATTCACTTTTCATCAACAGGTAACTCAATGTTTTACCAACCCTTTTTTCTTGTTACCTCCTTCTTTTTATTTATAGAAATTTTGGTCCTTTGTTTTCTTAAGGGACCAAGGGAACTTATTTATCAACCAACCCATTCACTTTTATCAACAGATAATTCAATGTTCTACCAACCCTTTTTCCTTGTTACATCCTTCTTTTTATTTATAGAAAATTTGGTCCTTTTGTTTTTTTAAGGGAACAAGGGAACCTATTTATCAACCCACCCATTCACTTTTCATCAAAAACGTAACTCAATGTCTTACAAACCCTTTTTCATTGTTACCTCCTTCTTTTATTTATAGAAAATTTGGTCCTTTGTTTCTTAAGGGAACAAGGGAACTTATTTATCAACCCACCCATTCACTTTTTATCAACAGATAACTCAATGTTTTACCAACCCTTTTTTCTTGTTACATCCTACTTTTTATAGTAAAAAATTTGGTCCTTTTGTTTTCTTTAAGGGAACAAATGAACCTATTTATCAACCCACCCATTCACTTTTCATCAACAAGTAACTCAATGTTTTACCAACCCTTTTTCATTGTTACCTCCCTCTTTTATTATGGAAAATTTGGCCCTGCATTTTTTTAAGGGAACAAGGGAACTTATTTATCAACCCACCCATTCACTTTTTATCAACAGGTAACTCAATGTTTTACCAACACTTTTTTCTTGTTACATCATTCTTTTCATTTATAGAAAATTTGGTCCTTTTGTTTTTTTAAGGGAACAAGGGAACCTATTTATCAACCCACCCATTCACTTTTTATCAAGAGATAACTCAATGTTTTACAAACCCTTTTTCCTTGTTGCATCCTTCTTTTTATTATAAAAAATTTGGTCCTTTGTTTTCTGAAGGGCAAAAAGGGAACCTATTTATCAACCCACACATTCAATTTTCATCAACAGGTAACTCATTGTTTTACCAACCCTTTTTCCTTGTTACCTTCTTATTTTTATTCTAGAAAATCTGGTCCTTTTGTTTTCTTTAAGGGAACAAGTGAACCAATTTATCAACCCACCCATTCACTTTTCGTCAACAAGTAACTCAATGTTTTACCAACCCTTTTTCATTGTTACCTCCCTATTTTATTTATGGAAAATTTGGTCCTGTTTTTTAAGGGAACAAGGGAACCTATTTATCAATCCACCCATTCACTTTTCATCCACACGTATCTCAATGTTTTACCAACCCTTTATCATTGTTACCTTCTTCTTTTATTATAGAAATTTTGGTACTTTGTTTTCTTAAATGAACAAGGGAACTTATTTATCAACCCACCCATTCACTTTTATCAGCAGATAATTCAATGTTTTACCAACACTTTTTCCTTGTTACATCCTTCTTTTTATTATAGAAATATTGATCCTTTGTTTTTTAAGGGAACAAGGGAACCTATTTATCAACCCACACATTTACTTTTCATCAACATGTAACTCATTGTTTTACCAACCCTTTTTCATTGTTACCTCCTTCTTTTTTAATATATAAATTTGGTCCTTTGTTTTTTTAAGGGAACAAGGGAACCTGTTTATCAACCCATCCATTCACTTTTCATCAACAGGTAACTCAATGTTTTACCAACCATTTTTCATTGTTACCTCCTTCTTTTATTATTGAAAATTTGGTCCTTTGTTTTTTAAGGGAACAAGGGAACCTATTTATCAACCCACCCATTCACTTTTTATCAAAAGATAACTCAATGTTTTACCAACCCTTTTTCCTTGTTACATCCTTTTTTATTACATAAAATTTGGTCCTTTGTTTTCTTAAGGGAACAAGGGAACCTATTTATCAACTCACCCATTCACTTTTCATCAACAGGTAACTCATTTGTTTTTACAACCCTTTTTCCTTCTTACCTATTTATTTTTATTATAGAAAATTTGGTCCTTTTGTTTTCTTTAAGGGAACAAGTGAACCTATTTATCAACACACCCATTCACTTTTCATCAACAATTAACTCAATGTTTTACCAACCCTTTTTTCATTGTTACCTCCTTCTTTTTATTATAGAAAATTTGGTCCTTTGTTTTTTAAGGGAACAAGGGAACCTATTTATCAATCCACCCATTCACTTTTCATCAACAGGTAACTCAATGGTTTACCAACACTTTTTCCTTGTTACCTCGTTCTTTTTATTAGAGAAATTTTGGTCCTTTGTTTTCTTAAGGGACCAAGGGAACCTATTTATCAACCCACCCATTCACTTTTCATCAACAGGTAACTTATTGTTTTTACAACCCTTTTTCCTTGTTACCTCCTTCTTTTCTTATTATAGGAATTTTGGTCCTTTGTTTTCTTAAGGGAACAAGGGAACCTATTTTATCAATCCATCCATTCACTTTTCATTAACAGGTAACTCATTATTTTACCAACCCTTTTCCTTGTTACCTCCTTCTTTTTATTATAGAAATTTTGGTCTTTTGTTTTTTTAAGGGAACAAGGGAACTTATTTATCAACCCACCCATCCACTTTTAATCAACAGGTAACTCATCTTTTACCAACCCTTTTCCTTGTTACCTCCTTCTTTTTGTTATAGAAAATTTGGTCCTTTGTTCTTTTAAGGGAACTAGGGAACCTTTTTATCAACCCACCCATTCACTTTTCATCAACATGTAACTTAATCTTTTACCAACCCTTTTTCTTTGTTACGTCCTTCATTTTGTTATAGAAAATTTGGTCCTTTGTTTTTTAAGGGAACAAGGGAACCTTTTTATCAACCCACCCATTCACTTTTCATCAACAGGTAACTCAATGTTTTACGAACCATTTTTCCTTGTTACCCCCTTCTTTTTGTTATAGAAAATTTGGTCCTTTGTTCTTTTAAGGGAACAAGGAAACCTTTTTATCAATCCACCCATTCACTTTTCATCAACAGGTAACTTAATCTTTTACCAACCCTTTTTATTTGTTACGTCCTTCATTTTGTTATAGAAAATTTGGTTCTTTATTTTTTTAAGGGAACAGGAGAACCTTTTTATCAACCCTCCCATTCACTTTTCATCAACATGTAACTTAATCTTTTTACCAACCCTTTTTCTTTGTTATGTCCTTCATTTTGTTATAGAAAATTTGGTCCTTTGTTTTTTTAACGGAACAAGGAACCTTTTTATCAACCCTCCCATTCACTTTTCATCAACAGGTAACCCAATGTTTACCAACCCTTTTTCCTTGTTACGTCCCTCTTTTTGTCATAGAAAATTTGGTCCTTTGTTTATTTAAGGGAACAAGGGAACCTATTTATCAACCCAGCCATTCACTTTTCATCAACAGGTAACTCAATGTTTTACCAACCCTTTTTCTTTGTTACGTCCTTCTTTTTGTTATAGAAAATTTGGTCCTTTGTTCTTTTAAGGGAACAAGGGAACCTATTTATCAACCCCCCAATTCATTTTTCATCAACAGGTAACTCAATGTTTTACCAACACCTTCGTTTTGAATTTACCTACCTCCTTTCTCGTATAAGGGAATTGTGGAAGAAGGGAATTGTTATTTTCCTACATGTTGCAAGTCGTAGTTCATTTCATTTGCAAGTGGATTCTGCTGCTCCCCTCCCTTTTTTTAACCCTAAAATTTCACTAGCCCAAAAAGGCAATTAAAGGGAATTGCTCGGACAACGAGTAAAGGGAATTGCACGGCCGTACGAGAAGCAAAATAACGTACGTCTCTCAAATTCTCGCGCGCAACAAAGGGAATTGTTTTATGCACGTGCGACAGAACTCAAATACCGTACGGCACGTAACCTGCGCGCGGTCCACAACGTGCTAATGAATTCCCGCACGTAACTTACCAGGAAAGGGAGAACGCGTTTTTTCCCAAATCGGGTTGTCGGAAACAGATCGCTCCCTTAGCCCCTGGTGGTCGACCGCCGGCTAGGGCCGCCCATTAGAAGTTGCCTTCCATGGCTGTTAGGCGTGTCCGGTTTGGAGTTAGATTAGTACTATATAGCTATAGGTTGGAGTCCTAGTCATTATAGACTTCAGGTACGAGTAGGCTTAGAACGTTGAGTCGGTTCGCCTGGTCCGTGTATATATACATGGACGTAGGCGTGGTATTGTAATCGTGAGTTGAGTTCAGAAAAGAAGAAAATAAAAAGAGGAAATTATAGGGTGCGAGACGTACCCTTGGCTAAAGTTTTCGGTGCTTGTATTTTTGCCTAGTTTCGTGTGATCGATCTGTGGGTGAATTCCAACAATTGATATCAGAGCAAGGTCGAAGATTTGAAGCTACGCTTGCCTCGGGGAGGCGACCCGTACTAGCGCCTTGGGGCTGGCGATCGTCGTTCGGCGGAGCAACACGGAGGAGACGGCGGGTTGATGTCGTCGGCAAGGTGGTGGAGGTGGATGATCGTTGGTGGGAGAGGTGGTGCCGAGGTGCGGTACCGGGAGTCTCGTCAAGATCGTCGTCCGCAAGTTTCGTCAAGGTCGTATTCGGAGAAGTCCGATGAGTCAAGGAGTCTTGGGCGTGCAAGTTGGCATGCCGAGTCAGCGTCGTCGTGTGTAACATCCCAAATTTTCAAACAAAGAAGAAAAATAAATTTCCATTTTTCAAATTTTGGAACCAACAAAAACTTTTATTCAACTAAGTGTTAGGCATAGTGCTCATGCATGTATGGGATGAGCCTTGCCATGATTGTTTGTTTGTTGCATTGAACATGTTTCCAAAACCCTAGACCCTACCCTATTTCAAAACCAAATAGGATCAAATAAGAAGAAGATAAAATAAAATAAAAAGACATATGTGGGCATATAGCCCTAGTATGCAAATCTTAACCAATGCCTTGTTACCTCACCAAAATGGTTTTAAACCATTGTTAACCCCCACTAAACCCTAAACCATGATCATTTAGATCAAAGAGAAACAAATAAGAAAAAGAAGAAAAGGCAAATAGCTTCACATATGAGGCTATGGCTATTGTTGCAAAACTCTAACCTAAGCCATTCTACATTATGCCAATGATTGGAAAACATTAATAAACCCTATCTAATATTTAACAAATCAAATCCAATGTAAAATAAAAGAAAATAAAACTATACATAGAGGCATATGAGAGGAAATGGCCAAAAATATGAATTTGAGAATTTTGACCCTAAGACTTGGTGTGAATGGTTGGATCACTCTTCTATACCATTTCAACACTCAACAACATCAATTGGGTCAAGAAAAATCAAATCAAAAATCAAAGAAATGCAAATTCCAAATTGCATGTGATAATGGTCACATGTGCCATTTTTAATATGTAACCCACTTTGAGCCCTTTTGTTAAGAGATTCTTAAACCAAACCCTAACAACTCTTTGCACCTCATCCAAGACCACATCAAGGTGAACAACTTTGCTCAAACACACCCCTGCAAATTCTTGCTAGAATTCAAATAGTGATCAAGCAAAGTAGCAACAATGAAACAAAAACAAGATCATACCCAATTTGGAATTTTGCAAATCAACTCAATTTTGAACACCACCACCACCATTGCATGCCAATTAATATATGAATCAACTCCACCAAATTTCATTTCAAAATTTACAAATTGAGTTCTGGCGGCCATTTGGTCGAGCACCTTATGTGCACTAACCTACCAACTCCACACATGCCTTTAACCAGAGGATTCTTGCCTAAACCCTATCCCCTCTGGCCATCATTGACCCCTCCGTACACCTCTGCATCAAAGACAAGCCATAGTACCACAGTACAAAGAGTGACATGATCTAAAACAAGACCATGCCGGCCACCATGTCACCCACCATGCCATCACTCTCTCCCTTCACCTCAGCTATGCCACACCATGTCCTGGAGGTTCCCCACGTCACCCTGAACCCGCCCGTGCCAGCCCTTGCCCAAGGAGACGCACACACGCACCAGAACATGACGTGCCCAGGACACCCAGGTCGTGCCAGAGCGCGCACTGGCACGTCTCTGGACACGCCGGAGCACGCACGCGTCCCATTGACTTCGTCCTCCTCTCGCCCCCTTTTCTTCACCCACCTGCTCTCCTCGACGTCAGCAACCCCGTGGACAACTCCATTGGCTCGCCCGCGCCCTGTAGACGACGACATCGTCGACCTCTGCCGCCACGGCCTGCGAGGACGATGACGTTTCCCTAGTGACTCCGCCCTTCCCCTGCTGCACACAGACGCTCCACAGGACCACCATGACGTCGCCTACCTAACCCTGCCCTCACCTTGCCCCTTCGCAGCTCCAGACGCCGTAGCCATGGTCGACCTCGC
This sequence comes from Lolium perenne, assembly GCF_019359855.2. Classification (NCBI taxonomy): domain Eukaryota; kingdom Viridiplantae; phylum Streptophyta; class Magnoliopsida; order Poales; family Poaceae; genus Lolium; species Lolium perenne. The sequence goes on from NC_067245.2 coordinate 310,784,382, forward strand.
CCGCACCCCTCGGTCACCCCTGGACCCTATAAATAGAGCGCTCCCTCGCCTCCATTCTGCACACCAGCTTGCTCCCCTCCTCCTCCTGAGACTCCTCGACCATCTCCCTCTCCACATTGTGCCCTAGTTAGCTCCAATTGCTCGCCGGAGCCCCGCAGTACCGCATCAAAGGCGCCGTCGATTGCGGCCACCTCAAGTGCTTCTGCGACCACCGTCTGCCTCGCCGTCGTCTCCGCCGTCGATCGCCCGCCTCGCCGACCCCGCTAGACACCGGTAAGCCCCTCGTCGCGACCCCTCTGCTGCCGGTAGGGTTTCGTCCCCGGCGAACTGTGTCGAGGAAGGTGACGAACCCCGACCGTCCGATCACCTTGTAATCCTGTGGCTCCCAGTCAATGATACCGCTTCGGGTTTAAAGAGAGACTGACGCGTGGGTCCCTCGCTGTCAGGCGGCCCGCGTGCACCGTGGGCATAGCTGGGCCGGCCCAACCCTTTTTTCCTCTCACTGGCCCAAATCCTTTCCCGCGCAGGCCCACGATTCAAATTCTGTTTAAATCATTTCACTGAAAAACCCTGCAGATGCTTGGTTAAAAATTAAAAATAAGAAAATCTACTGAACCAAATTTGACAAATTTTATATATTTGGAAAGCTCATGAAATGTTCTATCCAACCCCACTAGATTCAAACCAAGATCTGTTGTAGAATTTGAATAGCAAAAATAACAAGTCAGGAGGTTTTCAAAATTAAAATAAATTTATAAAATCAACCATATTGAATTTTAAAGTGAATCCAATTGCTATAATTCACATTTCAAATTCTCTAATTGTTTATGCAAAAATATGACATAGTTGCTTCATATGATCATGGGCTAGAATCAAAAATTGGCTATGTAGTCAATACTAGCCCATTTAAATTATTTTCAAATTTAAGACTTTAAATCTATGAGGTGTAGCACCTCATTTAAATCATCTTCCCAAGTGTTATGAAGTAATGAGATGACCTTAGTTGCAAGGTCTCATACTTGCTCACTTGAGGATCTTAAATCACATAGTTATTTAAAATTACATGAGATAATGAATCTCATTTAAACCATTTTCCCCAAATAGTAAATATGAAATGTTGACCTTGGTCAACATGATCTCATACTTAGTATTTGAGGAAATTAAATCTTAACAAGGTTCAATGAGAGGAAATTATTTCTCCAAACTAAATAGAAAATCTAATCCATATTTCAATGAGAGGAAATTATTTTCCTAACACTAAGTGAGAAAACCCTAGCATAATTTTGGGGAGCAATGCTAAGTGATGATGCTAGATCATCTTGAGTGAGCCCTTAAGGCTAATTAGTCTACTTAAGTATTGTTGGTGATTGTATCCTCGTACTCGTTTATAGACGCTAGTACCGGATACTATCAAGAGGAGGAGGTATTCTACCAAGAGGAAGAAGAAGAGAACTTTGATCACTACCCCAATCAAGGCAAGCTAATATTCTTGCAAGATACCCAAAGGCAAAGTTCTACAAGAGCAAGGCACCATTACATATTACTATATGCTTAATGATCCTATCCCAAGTTCTTACCTTACAAGCTTTTGGTTTTTGTTTATCAAAGTTTACTTTTTGATTCATGATTCACTTGGTCTAGCTATGGAGCAGTACAAGAGCATCACACTTAGCCTAGAGAGCTATAAGCTAGTTAGCACCCCTCATGACTAGTTGCTAGTGCTAAACTAAAATTGACTACCCTAGATGGGAACTTGTGAAAACCAATGACTTTGAAAACCTTGGAATGATGAGTCATTCTATTGAAAGATTTTGAAGGTGAATATGACTTGTGAATGACTTGGTGAAATTTACCAAAAACTGATGGTTGGGTTCGGATGCGATACCATTCCAATTCTTAAGTACCCCCACAATACCTGAATCTGGGTAGGGCTTAACTGGAAACTTATGTATTTTAGTATGGGTTCCCTCTGAACAAGCGTCATAGGGGTTATGCCGAGGCTGCCTCCATTGAAAGTGAAATGACGTGAAATGAGGTGAATGTCCTACCCAAGCCCTGTGCAGTTCCCAGGCTGACGGTTTGTCTTCACTGGGAGGCCAAGCTCATGGGGAGAGGTGCCTATACTAGGGTATGTAAATGAAAGGTTATGATTGGTAGTTCGCGCACTGAGTGCGATAAATCAGGGCCAGTTACCCCTGACGGACTATTGCAATTGTTGTGGCACAAGTGTACAACCTCTGCAGAGTGTAAACCTATTCGAATAGCCGCGTCCGCGGTCATGGACAGTTGGAAAGGCCATACTGTTCCGTCATCAGAACTTTTCAAAAATGTGAATGGTGACTTGTGACTTGAGTTTGAAATGTGACTTTGACTTTGAATCACAACAGAGTTGTGGGAATGACACTAATGTTCCCACTTGAGTTAGTTAGACAATCAAAGAGTCTGTTATTACTAAAGTGCTTATGAAATAAAACTGGCTTTATGCAAATGAACCTAGAGCTTAGCACCCCCTTACCATAGTTGATAGTACTTACCTTAGTATTAGTTTGCGAGTACTTTAAAGTACTCATGGCTTTGTCCCTGGCTATTCAAATGGCCAGAATATGAAGAGGAGCCCCAGTACCAGGATGAAGGACAGCAGGACGTCTACGATAACTAGGACTACTCCTGATGTCAACAGTTGCCTGTGGAACAAATGGACCGCAACCGCTACTTCGCTTCCGCTATGTTGTATTAAGACTGGATCATGTGATCCTTTGATGTAAGACAATTATGAGTTGTAATGAATGATGATCTGTGATATCAATCTATTATGTCTCGCAAAAACAATATTCCTGGGATTGCGATGTATGGCATAATAGGCATCTGGACTTAAAAATCCGGGTGTTAACATCGTGTCCGTGAGTCATCATCGTGTCCAAGTGCTCCTCTCCGGGAGGATCTACTGCAGTTGAAGCGCATCAAGTGTGTGAGGTGTGCACGGTGTTCCGTGAGTTGTGTCCATGTCCTCGTGGAGCGTCCTGGTTGCGGCCAGCAGGGTTCGGTGCGATGCCGAAGGCGGACGGTGGTAGGGAAAGCTACCATAAAGCGAGGAGGTGTGGGCGCAGTAGGAGGAGAAACTAGTGTGAACAAGTACAAGAGGAGTATGGTGCGAACCGAGTGTGAGGATGCCAGCAATAGCGGTGGCACAAAGGTGCGAACCGAGTACGGCAGGGGCCGATCAATGGCGGTGGCAAAGCATAGCAGAGCAGAGGTGCACTGCATGTTTCCTGCGTGGTCATACTGACTGTACGGACATGACAATGAAGACAATAACGATGTGACGTGAAGCTGTTGAAGTCAAGATCAGGGAGAGCACGAGGAGGCGACATGTCAAGATTAGGGAGAGATTGTTAGAAATAATAATCTTGTCTCTACTTAAGTTTGGTGATTTGTAGTCAGCTTGCACGCTGGGTAGTACTAGTTGTCGTCCTAATCACTACGTTAGAGTTTGTCTATAGCTAGTCCAATTAGAAGTTGCCTTCCACGGCTGTTAGGCGTGTCCGGTTTGGAGTTAGATTAGTACTAGATAGCTATAGGTTGGAGTCCTAGTCATTGTAGACTTCAGGTATGAGTAGGCTTAGAACGTTGGTTCGCCTGGTCCGTGTATATATACATGGACGTAGGCGTGGTATTATAATCGTGAGTTGAGTTCAGAAAAGCAGAAAATAAAAAGAGGAAATTATAGGGTGCGAGACGTACCCTTGGCTAAAGTTTTCGGTGCTCGTGTTTTTGCCTAGTTTCATGTGATCGATCTGTGGGTGAATTCCAACATGCGGAGTTCCATGGATGAAATCTGATGAATCTGGAGAAAGGGTGCGGGTACCTAGTGCGGGAGGATGGAGCAGCGGCACTGTGCTTAAATTGGAGAACCTCCATCAGTTACTCCTGCAATTATTTGACGGGGAAGGTGAGGAGAGAGGTGGAAATCATCAATTCGTATGCAAAACTGTAGTGGAAGGAGATGAATCGGGATCTGGTGGTGTGGAAGTTGAATTTTTCGATAATGGATGCTTTATTAGTTTAAGAAGCAATTACACCCAGCCTCTGCATAATCAGGATGCACACAGCCATTTATATGTCTCGAGTCAAAAGTCAGAAAATAAAACTAGGCGAATTACATATCGAGGCGATGAATCATAAGACGCCTAAGGTGTGGGTGGAGCTTCAATCCGTAAACTATGTTGCCACCCATATAGGGAAAAAGTATCCCTCGCCGCAGCCTCCAACCATGTACAGACCTCCGTAAACAGGTCTCAGTTCTCCACTCGCTGAAGAGGTAACCACAAACGGAGAATACCTGCAAAGTAGAGCAATTTTTATCGTTAAAAATCTTGTCATTTCTAGTTAGCCAAAGCGTCCAGATAACTGCAAGCGCCCCCACCCTAAGAAGCAACTTGAACCTTGAATCGATACCATGAAGCCAATTGCCAAAGACATTGGCCACACTAGTCGGAGGATACAGGCTAGACGCTACTTGGATGATTGACCATATAGATTTTGCAAATCGGCACTGGAAGAAAAGGTGTTTAATAGTTTCGTCATGTTGACAGAAAACACACCGAGTACTTCCATGCCAGTTTCGCTTAACAAGATTGTCCTTGGTGAGGATAACCCCCCGACGAAGATACCATCCAAATATTTTTTTTTTGTGGTATTTTCATCTTCCAAATTTTCTTATTATTATCAACTGGTATGTTAGAATGAAGTATCGCATTGTATAGTGATTTTACTGAGAATGTACCATCTACATGTAGATTCCACCTAAATTCGTCCGGCTCAGGCGATAGTTGTATATCTCCCAGCCGTTGAATTAGGGAATTTATGCCAATAGCCTTTGCCCAAGCAAGACCCGTCTGAACGTCACATTCGGAGGTGAGGTAGCCATTACCGTGGCAATAGTATCACTTCTGCGACGGACAATGCTATACAGGGCAGGATACTGTTCACATAAGGGTGCATTACCTAACCAAATGTCTTCCCAGAACCAAATCTGTGCTCCATTCTTGATTGAGAATGTACCATGGAGGAAAAAGTATTTCTTTGCCGCCATGAGACCTGCCTAGAAGTGTGAATCCCCTGGTTTCCAAACCACTTGGGATAGCATCTTCGAGCCGATATACTTTCTCCTAAGAATAGTTTGCCAAATCCCATCCTCGGTAAGAAGCTTGAACAACCATTTACCTAGCAGGGCTGGATTCTTGACCTCCAAGTCATGAACTCCAAGCCCTCCTTGATCTTTGGGACTACAAACTATACTCCATTTAACCAGTCGATATTTCTTTTTCTCATTGTCCCCTTGCCAAAAGAATCTGGATCGATCATAATAGAGTTTATACAGGATTCCTTTTGGTACGAGGAAGCAGGATAGCATATACAATACCATATTAGTCAGTACCGAATTAATGAGTACCAATCTTCCTCCCAAGGACAACAATTTTCCTTTCCAACTGCTAAGGCGTTTTTGTAATCTTTCCTCCACTATTTTCCATTCAGCGATTGTGAGTCTCCGATAATGAATAGGGAATCCCAAATAGCGAATAGGAAATTGGCCTTGCCCGCAACCGAACAACTCTGCATATAGAGCTGTATCATTTTGGGCATCGCCGAAGCAAAACAATTCACTTTTATGGAAATTAATTTTTAATCCCGACAACTGCTCAAATGCCACCAAAATTAATTTTAGGTTGCGAGCTTTTTCAAGATCATGATCGATAAACAGAATTGTATCATCGGCATATTGAAGGATCGATAAACCACCATCAACCAGATGTGGGATCACACCTTCAATTTGACCATCAGACTTGGCCCGCTCTATCAGGATAGCCATCATATCCGCGACAATGTTGCACAACATTGGTGACAACGGATCGCCTTGGCGTAACCCTTTTCGTGTCTGGAAGTAGTGTCCGATATTATCATTAACCCGGATTGCCACACGTCCTCCATACACAAAATCATTGATTAGAGCACGCCACTCAGGAGAAAAACCTTTCATCCTAAGCGTCTGCTGTAGGAAAGACCACTTAACCTTATCATACGCCTTTTCAAAATCTAATTTTAAAATAACCCCATGTAATTTCTTGGTATGCATCTCATGTACCGTCTCATGCAAAACCGCCACTCCATCCAGGATATTCCTTCCTTGCATGAAAGCGGTCTGTGTTGGATGAACTACATGATCCACGACCGTATTAAGTCTAATGGTGGCCACTTTCGTGAAAATCTTGAAACTTACATTTAATAGGCAAATAGGTTTATATTGTTGAATCCTTTCCGCCTCATTAACTTTCGGTAACAAAATTACTTCACCAAAATTTAGACGAAATAATTCTAGTTGTCCCATGTGCAAAGCACTGAACAAATCTAGAAGATCCGCTTTTATAGTATCCCAGAAAGTTTGATAAAACTCCGCTGGAAAACCATCTGGACCCGGTGCTTTATTACATTCCATTTGGAAAATTGCCTTCTGAACTTCTTCCTCTGAATAAGGTGCCGTCAGAAGGCCATTTTCTTCCATGGATACTTGGGGTATGTCATCCGTTAAGTCCCCGTTTAAAGAAAAGAAACTTTCCTCCGGAGGGCCAAACAGACCTTTATAATAATTCATAATGTAGGATTTTAGTTGCTCATGGCCTTCAATCAGCCCTTCATCTTGTATCAGAGAATGAATACGTTTTTTCCAATGTCTCCCATTGGCTAAGCCATGGAAATATCGTGTATTTGAGTCTCCTTCTAATATGAATTGGGCCTTGGAACGCTGATACCATTTAAGCTCCTATTCTCAAAGAAGACTCGCTATCTGCGCATTGGACTGACTCTTAAGTTCAATCTCTTGTGGAGAGAATGGTCTTACCTCAGCTAAAGCCTCAAGCTCATCAATAACAGATGATAAGCGAGCCTTCTCCTTTTTAAGAATACCGGCCATATGGGCAGCCCAACCAGAGAGATGTTTGCGCATAGCACGTATTTTATTATTCCGTCTCAAAATTGGAGTACTCCCAGAGACCGGTCTTTCCCAAACCGTCTTAACCATTTCATGGAACCCCTCGCGATGTAACCAGCCAAGTTCAAACATGAACGGGCGTTTAGAAACAGGGCGGGGATTCCCAGTGGTTAGTAGGATAGGAGCATGGTCAGACAATTTTTCAATATGTTCTAGTGCACGGACGGATACCATAGGATATTTATCTTCCCATTCAGTATCTATCAACACGCGATCTAGTTTCTCGTACGTGGGTTCAAGCAAGTTGTTGGCCCAAGTAAATTGTCGACCAGACATAAACACCTCTCTCAAGTCTAAGCTATCGATGACAACATTAAACAAGAAAGGCCAATGTCCATCAAAATGGCCTTTGCTTTTCTCGCGAGGGAATCTAAGAAAATAAAAATCTCCTCCGATTAAGATCGAATGAGGATTATCTTTTGCAATATTTACCAACTCTCGTAAAAAGTCAGCCTTAAAATCATCTTGAGCGGCACCATACACAGCAACCAGACTCCAAATGAAATCATCAGCTTTATTCTTAATATCGAGATTAATATGGTACTCTCCATCAGAACTAGCTAAGACAGTCATGGTGTCTATGCGGACGCCTAGTAAAATTCCCCCCGATCTACCACGAGGCGGGCGAGAAAACCACTGAAAGTTAATCCCGCCTGATAATCGGCCGAGAAAACTCTATGAGAAATTCCGCCTACCAGTCTCCGATATAGCAATGAAATCTAAATCATAATCTCTACAACAATCGGCAATGTGAGAATGCTTAGCCAAGTCACCAAGACCTCTGCTATTCCGAAACATGCCATTCATCATGAAACTTTTTTAGATTTGTTACCCTTGCCATATCTACGAGATTTCTTTTCAGCAGAAGATCGAGAACCACGTCACGCCTTTAGATCATACAATGAACTAAGCTCTGAGTGTTCCAAATCAACTTCTGTAATATTCCCAACTAGAGCTGAGAGAAGCTGACCATCTAAGATGTCATCATCTTCATCTTCGTCTAGAATGGGAGTTTTAAGTCCAGTGGAAACTTTAGGAACGACCGTTAAACGGTCATGCTCCATCCGCCTCAACACATTAGCCGAAACAGAAATCTCATCCGGCCGACTACCCATCGAAAAACCTAAACTACTCAAATTCGATGAAATAAGAGAATCTGAAAAAGATGTAAACGAATTAACGGGCTGTTTAGTACCTGCCGTGTCGAGGTTTTTCTCCGCCTTACGCCGCATGGCTCTCTGTATCAGATCCTCATCTGTAGCCCCCGTCCCATCCTCAGCAAGTGCATACCTCCCACTCCTCCTCACCTTTGGCTGAACAACAGGTGGACGGCTAGTGGGACGAGGCTTCTGCAAGGTAGAGACCGGTGATGAAGAACTCGAGCGCGGTGAAGACCCTGTAGAGGCGGGGGTAGAGGCCGCTGATGCAGGGGTAGATGGCGGTGTAGCCCCCTGCATCGTATGAGGCCGCGGCGAAGTCCCTCCCAAGGGCGAAGAGGGCGGCGACGTCGGGCCACCCGCACCTCCAGTGTTGTGGGTATACTTCATGGGTGTACCATCGACAGTGGCTAGATCCGGCAAGCCCGGGTGGCCCATAGACGGTGATGAGGCATGCGGCCCATCGGGCGGCCCAGTTGCTGTTGATCATGAAGGAAGAAGTCCAGCCCAGGATCAGCAGGCCGGATCCGTACCGACCTAGGAGTGACCCGGATCCAGGGAGGCCCATGAGGAACCCGGATCCAGTACGACGTGTATGGAAGGCGGATCCGTGACGTGCACGGCAAGATATTGTACCGTAGCTAGGCTGTCTGTAATCCGGCTAGGACTCTCCATGTAAACCCTAGATCCGTGCGCCTTTATAAGCCGGATCCCGGGAGCCCTAGAGGCACAACCACAACTCATTGTAACAACGCGAAAGCGCCCAGATAATTCCAGACAAGCAGCAGTAGGCCCTGTCATCGTGCAGGTGTTCCGAAGCTGGGTAACTCGCGTACCACCGTCCCGTGTGCACTCCGCCCTATGGCCCCTACTTCTTCTCCCCCTCGTGAGGATCCCTCCTCCGAGGTACCGTCGATTAGGCAACGACATCCAGCCGCCCCATGGGAGGCGAGCGGGCTCCCTGGCCCCGCTTATCCCTCCGCCCGTGGAGGCGTCACTGTCGGGGCTAGCTGCCCCTCCTCCACGTCCGCACGACTCTGAAGCTGCAGCGCCTCCTCAACCCTGGACGCCATCGGCTGGGGCTGCACCACCGGCCCCTGTGCCGACGTGGTCAGCGGCGGAGGTGGCGTCGACGCAGCCGGCTGCACCCCCTGCCGCAAGGAAGACGTCAAGAGTAGCTGCACCGTCGGCAGCGGCACATCCGGGCCATGCACCAACTCCGTCTGTGTCGATGTAGAAGACGGAATCGGTGCCCCCTGCGGCGTGCTCGGTGGCGTGGACCGCGAAGAAGGCGAGGAAACTGGTCGAGTACGTCCTTGCATGAAGGTGCGAACTCGAGACGGTGAGGAAGCCCGTGAAGATGCCAGGGGAGAAGCGACCATGTGAGGCGACTCCGACCTAGCTCTAGCCACAATCTCCCGCCGTCTGTCCGTCATCGATGAGTGGTTAAACGGGGTCAAAGCCACCTGAGCAACTGGCACCGCTGTGACTCCAGAAGGGTGCATAGTAGGGTGTCCATCAACATCCATATTAGCTGCCTCCGGTGCAGCATCCGCCGTACTATCATCAAACCTCTCCTCCTCAAACCCGTGGGAACCATCATCATCACCTCCGTCCTTCCAGAAAAAAGGACGGAACCGAGGGTCTGGCTTATACCCAACCGCCTCTCGCCGAAAACGAAACTTGTAGCCACTGAGATGCAACAGAGCAACCACCTCCAAGCAACCATTATCTTTCTCCAAAGCTGCAAGGTCTCGCATAGCTACAAGAATACGAACAATCCCCTTGCTCCGAAGGGAAAACAAATCTACATCAAGAGTGGAACCAATAAGAGTACCCACAGCCCACAGACCTAAAAAATGTCGCACGGAGTCAGGTACGCCTTCGACATGCACCCAAACCAGCTCCATAACAAACTCCGGAGTAACATCCTGATGTGCCCAAGAAGAAACTAGAGCCTGTGCATTAATCTTGGGCACACTCATCTGCATACCATCGATCCTCGACAAGTCCTCAGCTGTAGGAATCCCAATAAGAAAAGCATTAACACCATGAGGTACCGCCTCCCACTTCCATGTGGGATTTCCAGGACACATGCGGGCCATAAGACTCTGAATATCCACCGCTGCGACAGTCCCCTCCCCTGACACCTGTACCAAAGTTGTAGGTGCTCCAGAAGATATCAACTGAGGCTTGTAAACCGAGTCCGGGAGCTGAAGATCAAGCGTGGCATCATTTCCACAACCGACAAAAAAGCTCATGGGCTTCCGCAACTTCAGAATTGGGCACCGAATGGTCGGGTGTGCCCCAGAATCACAAACCAAACAATAATGTAAAACCTTACAATCTTTAGTAGCATGGGTATTCAAGGCGCATTTCCAACAGCGTCCCACCTTCTTTTGCTTCACCACCGGTGCATCAGGAACGGGGACAACCGCAGATGCATGCACATGTATCGGAGTAGACTCAGAATTGGCCATCATAGGCGGCTGTCCCATGGGCACTGGCGTGGGCTGCCCCATAGTCGGCGCTGGAGCGGCAACCCCCCCCCGGACCAAACCCCACAGGATTGGCACTCTTCTTCTTCCTCCTCTTCTTCAACTGCCCTGGTTACGGCGGTGGCTTTTGATGCGCTACTTGTGGCAACGGTGGTTGTACCATATTTTGTTGTCCTGGCTGAGGATACTGGAAGTGACCCTGGTACTATTGGTACGGTTGCTGTGGCATGAACTGCATCTGAGGAACCGGCAAACAGATCGGCGGACGGTACCCAGCTGTTGGCCTCGAAGCTGATGCTGCGGGCGGCAGCATCGGCGTACCCGCTGGCCAGCATTGGAAACCAGGGGGCCCCATGTACGGGCCGCTACCAACGCCAGCCGCACCCCCCGGACGAACCGTCCCTGGTGCAGACGGCGCCGTCCCTGGTGCAGACGACGCCGTCCCTGGTGCAGCCATCGGTGCCCCGGGTGGCACGGACGGGCGTGAAGGCCCGGCCATCCCAACCACCGAGTTGGCCCCGACGACCACCTCCGCGAAAGAGCGCTGCGGAGGAACTCCCCTCGATGACGCGGATGAGAACGGCGACGTAGGGGCACGGTCGACGGCGTGACGATGAAGATCGGTGGCGGCGTTGTCGTCCCAGGAGCGTTGCGTGGTCGTTCGTGTGATTGCATGCGAATACACAGTAGGCTGGTTAGGGTATGGACGTGGTCCACGTTGGATGCCCATCAACGCCCGGCCGAATCCGGCCCACCTCGCCTGCGGCCCACCTCCGCGATCCGTCGATCCCGCCTCGGCTGATTCGAACCGAGGCCGGATGGCCGCAGCGATCGTCTTCGCCAGCATCGTGGAACTCCCGGCCGACTTCTCCGATGCCACAGAGGCATGCCTCGGCTCCTCCTGGCCTTCCACGAGCTTAGGATCTCCACGATCGCCCGATCCCTCCTTCGCCTTGACGACAAAATCAGCGAGAATCGCCGGCGGCGTGATCCTCCTATGGGGTAGAGGACCCTTCCACGCCTTCATCCTCAGCGGAGGCTTGGGCATACGATGCCCCGGCAGCGAGGATGACGTTGGCCTCCCTCCAACCGACGGTCTCACCGTCCGCGTCGGCGACGTTGATCTCGCCCTCAAGTCGCTCGGTACTCCAGGTGGATCCGCCGCCGCCTTCCGTTCCCAAGACCTTGACTCCGCCGTAGGGAACCCGATTTTGGACCAAAAGTCAGCCAACATCTTGCCATTGCCCTGGCCGTCGACTCGTCCGAGAGGCAGCACTCGCGGTACATCCTCTAGACCGCGCCAAGCAACCTCCTCCGCCACTGAAATCTCCTCTTCCTCCTCAGAGACCTCGCCAAGGAGATTGAAACGAGATCCCGATCCAGGGGAACTCACCACCGGCGTCAACACCGGGCAGAGAATATTAATTGAATAGGAGAGGGGAATCAATGAAGAGAATATTAATTGAGGAGTTAAGGGAAGAATACCGCTGTGAGAAGACAGACACCATGCCTCGCATGAAAAAACTTTGTTTGTCACACATTTTCTATCAAGCGGCTATCACTAATTTAGATGACGTGGAAGCATGCATGTGCAGATAAATCTTGTATTGGGGGCTTCCTATTTAGATATAAAAGATAAATATCAGCTCCACAACATAATGTTTTTCTAAATATACTGTTTACGTGCATATATTTGGTAGAGATTATGGTCGATGCATCGCTATCTCATTCCTGCTATCTGATGGATCGTCTTGAGGTCTGTAGCCGGAATATATGCATGACCTGATAATATGTTAATTACCATCATGCCCTTTATTATGAAAGGGGTGAGGTACTTAATTAGCCACTATTGTGTTTGAATTTGAGAAGGGGTGCAGAGAAGTATAAGTCATATTAATACAAAGAGCTCTAATACAAATCATGCTCAATGGCTCACTAGCTCATCAGAATGGGCAATGATAACAAGCAAAACATTTCACCAAACAAATATATACACATGAAGATAGTACAATAAACGAGTACAAATATTGGCGAGAACATGAATGATAATTTCGTACGCACAATATAACCGGTGCCGTCATAGTGCTTTTTATTTTTTTTATAAGATGGTGCTGGTACACGTACAAGGTACTGCCCCGCATGGGCGGCCGCGCGCATGATGGAGCTTTCCTTAACAGCCACCAGTAAGGACAGGACCAGCCAGTCAGCCACCCATTGGCTGCGGCGGCGTTTAGGCTTCGGCTCATCATCCGCCCCGTCAGCGCAGCTGAACACAGCGATGGCCAGGACTGCGACAACGGCCACGAAGACAAAAGCTAGGCCGACAACATTGCCGGGCGCGTATTGCGCGGCGAAGCCTTTGGCCGCATCAAGATCGAGCATCCTAACCATTTCTGGGAAAGAAGAGCTGCTTTAGCTAGTAGGTGGTTTGAGCTTGTTTATGGTCTATGAAAGGCTGGTGGTGAGCTAGTTTTTAAAGGCTTGGGATCGACTTGGGAGGAAGCCGGAAGTCAACTGGTAACTGGCTCTCAACTTATTCAGCCAGCAATTGATGGATCTTTTTAAAAGAAATCAGTCAAATTGCTTTTGTTAATTACCAGCCGTTATACCTGACGCAGCATGGAGGGGCAAACGCGAGTTCTTGGCAGATATTCTGCTATTGTTCTACTGGTTAACTAGTAGGCATTTACTTTGGTAAACAATTGTTAGAGCATCTCTAGCAGAGCCCGTAAAAGGGGCGGAAACTGAAAAACTTCGGTGGTTTAACGGGTTCGGTTCGGAGATGGGCCAGAACGGAGCTCGAACTCGCGGCATGGCCCGTATAACGAGTTCGGGCCCCCAAGAAACTGCGTGGCCGCCCCATATTAAAAGGGGCCACGGAGGGGAGTTCGGTTTCTAAACCCTACTCCCCTCCGCCTCATCCACTCCCGCCGCAGCCGCCTGCCTCCTCTTCGGCGAGCCATTCCTCCTCCTCTGACGCCGCTCCGCCGCTTCTGCCACCACCCCTCCGTCCGCAATGGGGCGCTTAAGACGCGTAGGTAGGGGAGGGGGTCGAATCGGCGGCGGAAAGGAACCTCGGCGTCCGCCGGGTGTACGGGCGGAGGCGGAGCGCGCGAGGCGGTCGCGCTCCGACGGCGCATGGAAGCGGGTGGGCCGGAAGTGGGCGCAAGTTATCGCGCGCCGGCAAGCGCGCATGCAGGCGGCGGAAGAAGGAGAAGCCGAGGCACCCCCCGCCGGCTCGTGCAGCCCGGCGTTGCCCCGCGCGGCAACCACGACGACGACGCCGACATGCCGCCTCTAGCCTGCGGGAGCACCTCCGAGGCGGCGGCATTCGAGATAGCGACGCTCATCGTTGCCTAGGAAAGTCCGGCGAGCAAAAACCCTCCGCCACCGACGGGAAGCGCCCCGGTGAATAATCTAGTCGTTTTAGGTCCCTAATTACGGAATGTAGGTCGAACTATCATGTATTTTGCGTAGATTTATGTAAATTATCGACGAATTCAGCTTGATCGGAGCAAATCGGGTTCAATCGCGAGTTTGATTTTCCCGCGACATTAGATTTCCGCGTTTTCGGTTCGTGAGTTCGGTTTCTGTTCTGCGCCGTGACAAAATCCAACTCTTTTCATCAGTTCAGGAGACCGAACTCGACGTTTTCGATTCCGCGATATACGGCTCTGCTAGAGATGCTCTTAGACCTGAAATGGTTCTGAAGCAAGCTAGCTGGGCGGCGTGGAGTTGTGTGGAAGAAGAAGCAGGATAGATGCTCCTGGTCTCAAATGTACGCAAACAAACAGTAGCTGTTGTACGGCGTAGACGACTAATGAGTCCAGAAATTGCCCGCCGCGTTCGTGTTAGTCTCCTAGCTAGCTTGCAGTGTGTGGTAGGCCGCTCGCTAATTTGCGTCAACGTAAGAAGGGAAATTTGTTCTGAACACCGGCCGGTCGTGATCTCGTTATCTCATAGTGGTTGCAAGAATTAGATAACACGGTTTGCGAGTCTTGCGACCAATCATGGGCCGGTCAACCCAGGTGGCCTTTCTACGGAAAAAAAAAGCATTGTTGTGCGGCGTGTCGTTGCCGTGCGCATGCGTGCGGTAAAGAAGTCTTTGTCATGCGATGGCACGAAACGCAAAGAATGACGATATGGCAAAGAATAAAGAAAAACGCATGGCAAAGATCTCTAAATGGCACAGACTCCTCAGGGCGCACGGTAAAGAAAATGTCGACAGCAAAGCCGTATCAAGGCGCACGGCAAAGCCGCCGAACACGGCAAAGCACAAAAGGCATCGCCGTGCGCGTCTTTGCCTAGTGTTTTTAACAAACGCACGGCAAAACAGGCATTTGCCTAGTGTTTTTAACAAACGCACGCTAAAGAAGCCTTTGCCTAGTGTAAGCTCACGGCAAAGATGTAAAAACTGAATTTGTTCTCGGCTCAAAAGACGTGGCGTGGTATAGTTATCAACAAACGAACACTTAGCCCAGTGGCAAGGTTGCACGCTTTCTCTACTCTGCGCCCTAGGTTTGAATGCCAGATGAGCCAGTTTGGGGCTTTTTTTTTAGATAAAACATGTTTGGCACACGGTAAAGAAGCGACCTTTGTCGTGCGGCATCGCAGCCTTTGCCGTGCAACGTTGGCGAGTCGCACGGCAAAGAATCCTTTGCCGTCAATGGCATTACCGTGTGATCTTTGCCGTGCGGCGTCGCACGGCAAAGCCTTTACCGTGCATATAGGGCCCTTTGTTGTGCAAATAGTTGCACGGCAAAGTCTTGTTTTCCCATAGTGCCTAATAGGTACTGATAGAACTCAAATGGCATCTTTAGTTTAAGAGAGAATTTCCCAATCTAAAGAATAAAAACATAGGCCACATTATTGAATGAAACGATAGGATTTCGCTACAAGTTTTGTACAAATATGAAAGTTCACTATGTTAGGACATATCCTTGGTAACAGGGCAATGTACGCCTAAAAGAATACTAAGCCATGTAGCAAGACATTTCGGAAAGTTCTCCGCAAAAAAGAACACATTTAGAATTTTTTTACACTAGAGTAGGTTGTGTTACTAAGAGGTATCCATTGTCACAAATAATGCATGCTCTTGGATGTTAAAAATAGGGCTACAATTATGTTATAGTAACATGAATCATATGTGTTACAGAATACACTAGTAACAGAATTTATATCGACACGCACACAACTAGTAGCCTATTTTTGTACCTATAACAACATTACTAGTAACATATTTTTCTTACTACAGCAACACAATTGGTAGCCCATTTTTGTAGCTTTAGCGACTAGTGCAATATATATGAGTGGAGATATTAGGCTCCTGAGCTCCAGTGATCCCAATAGTTGAAGTAAAAATAATAATCATATTTTAAGTTTCCGTTTCTTTTCCAGAGATGTTTACAGATGTAGCCAACAATGTATCATGTGGTATCCCACAAACGTGCAAAATATAATTTGAAAAATTTATTAATTTTTGCTACCCGAAATGATAAGAGTGTGGACATGACAATAGTGATCAGTGCATGTTTACAATGTCCAAAAATTATCAGAATTTATCATTTTTTCTGTATCACATGATTCAAACAATACCCCATTGTGATTTTCCAGCCATGTAGGATATATCATTGACTACGTAAAAATGTTATTTACATTTTTTGAAATTTGCAAATAATATTTTTTATTTTTAAAGATAAAGGGTCACTAGATAGGGAGTCAAAGAATTTTCACATATTTATTCACTCATTGTAAAATAATAATTAATGGTGGTCAACCAATAATCTAACATATTTGTTTAATTATAGTTAAAAACATAGTTGTACTATACTTTAGAAGGGCAATAAATTATTGTGATATATATTTATGTTATAGCAATAGGTTATATTGATGAATATTTATTTATTTTTATAACATGTTAAGTTAACTAAATATAATTTATAATGTGCTAATTCTTGCTCACATTAAATAATAGAAAGTGAAGCATCATGAACACATTCACCATTTCAAATAACTAGATATTGTAATTATAAATAAGTATATATATTATGCATCCATTAGAATAAGATATGAATTACTAATGTTTTAGTATTACTCCTAATTTAGCATACCAAATTTTATTACAAACCAACATTTATGTCAATAATATTACACTTTTATATCCATCATTCTAAATTAAGATTGTTGGCAATTGAAATCCCAAACTTTTATTTGGTTCTTGATCGACCGCTATATGGAGAATTCAACTGCAACCCATTCATCCTTCTTTTGAATCCAGAAAAGAATTTCCCATCTTCCATTGATGAATACATCGACACAAATATTGCTTTAGAATATGGAAGAATAAATTTAGCTTATAAAAGTTGAAGGGCAAATAATTCTGAAGCAAATGTGTCACGAGTTATCTTGCAATCATTTACTTCCCATACTAACTCTCATTTTACATAATAGGTTCATAGATGCACATAACTGAAGATTTACCACCTAACATAACACCACCAGCCCTAGTTATAGGATCAAACTCTAAAAAGTAGCATAAGAAACATTTATCTTGTTTGGATATATTGAACTCTTTAGAATGCTTTGGTACCAACGTATATTAGAATCAATATTAGTATTTGATGACAAACATGATGTAATTTTCATGAACAATAATCCTATTGCACCACATTATGGGTTTTCCTCTATTGAAAAAGTACATCTTTATTAGAGAAAACTAGCATGGCGGCCCTCGCAAATGCGAGGGTGTCATCTTTATTGATTTTAGAGTGTTTGAGAAGCAATTTAACGTGTCATGAATATACACATTATGATCAATACATAATAGTGTGGTTCTAAGACCATCACAGATAGTGGGGTAAGTGAAATATATTGTATTTATCATTTTCTCATTTATGTTCAAGAATCTAAACATCATCTTGTCATTTTTCTGATAGAACCTCATTGTTATTTAGTGTGGAACATATAGAATTACATAAATGTATATCATATAACAAATAATGAAATCTGAATGATAACATTACAGATTGACCTAACATCGCATAAAAACTAATCTAGATTCAACGGTTGGATAGCACGTTCATTGGTTCTTTATTTGGCAATCAAAATGGTCCAAGTGCTATAATTATTTTTGTATCAACTCCTTAGGAAGCTACTAATTGATGAAGTATTGTGGCATTATGAGCTAACATGTAAATTATCTTGAATGTAGCTGGCAAACACATGTGGTCATATAAAAAAAAGTAGTTTCCTATTTCTCAGGTAATTGAGTTTTTCTTAAGACTCTTTCTACCCATGTATAGCTATCCTTTGTTTTCATCTTATCACTAGAATTCTTTATCGTGTCTTTTTTTTGTAAGATGGAGCTAGATTTAATAGCTCATCGTGCAGTGAGTATATGCGCTCATCCACATGAGGTTTTCTTAGCGCTTACTCATCAAGCTTACTACCTATTTTCCATTCATGTGATATGCCCCTTCGGAGCACGTGATACCTTAAAACAGTTTCGCTCCTTATATAGGTTTTAAAGACCTAATATTTACAAGATCTGTTAGAGTTGCTCTAAGCACCTCAGCGGGGTGCCACAAGCAGTTTTCGCGGTGTGTAGACCGATGTCACGGTTGGGGCCATTAGCTTAGCAACAGAGGAGTCACAGGCGGTAACAAAAAATACTTGGTTAACCAGTCCAATGGTCCAGATGAGTTGTATGTGATATAAATAGGGCTGATAATTATCACACCAGGAGTGTCTGAGAAGGCGGGCAAGTCACTCGTCTTACAACATAGAATTTGAGACAAACTACATTCATAGGGTGAAAAATATAATGGTATAGTTTCAACCTAAGAAATCCAGATGCTATCTTCTGTTATTTGTCAAAAATAAAAATAATTTTCTAGGTATTTTTAATATGAAATGTACATTATGACGATGCTTGGAGTACTTGGTAGTACTTAGCATTATCAGGTTGTATAGGAAACCGAGAATATTAAGAATTATATTTGTTGGTAGTTGTGTATTTAGGATTTTAGTTTTGCAAGAAATAAGTATGCTAAGGAGAAACTGCCATAATACATGAATTGGTATTCTCAAATCGATAAAGGGTAATCATAATAGCGGAAGACGTCTAAGAAAATGGCAAAGCAGTACTGGCTGCAGGTGTAGACGGTCGTACAAGGTTGGTCGGTGGCGTGCTCTTTCGTGCGACATTATCTAGCCGATAATGAGACTCAAACTAAAAACGATGGAGACTGCGTGTATTAAGTAGACTGATTTTTTATAGGTTAGACTGCATAGGATTCACCTATATGGAATTTTGGGATGCAAGGGACATTGAAAGACGAACTGAGAGTCCAAGAAAAAAGTAAAATCCATGTGCGATTTTGGGATTTCTTTTCTACTAGTTACAATCACTAGTAGAAAAGGAGGCTTCCGTCCGGAGCTTTACTCCTGGCCGTGTTTAGGCCCGGTACTAATGTGAGTATTAGTTCCAGTTTTAACGGCTAGGAGGGCACGACTAGCTTTAGTTCCGGGTCAAACGGGATCTTTAGTTCCGGCTGAAGATATCAACCGGGACTAAAGACCATCGTCCCTGCCATACATCCCGGCCTCTTACTCCCTGGCTCCTCTCTGTTTCCTCCCCGACGAGCTCGAGTTCATGCCCTTTCTTTCACGATTTGTCAAGACTAGGCGGCACCTCACTATCCAAGGTTTTTAAAAGGATAGCAACTTCATTCTTTCATCTGTCATTGCTAGTTTAGCTCATTTAATGCTCTAGAAAGTAGAGGGGATTTGTGGATTTTAGTGTACATGGGAGTTTATTTGATTTATATGCAACTTGAGCTTAAATTAACTTCTTAGTTTGCATATGTGCAATTGTGGTTTACTTAGTAATTGATCAAAATGAGTATGGAGTAGGAAGTTTTTAAATTAGTGTTTAGTAATTTATTTTTGCAATAGTAACATTTATAGCCATATAGTTGTTTTGTTTTCTATTCCGTGTATGTTGTAAGTATGAGGCATGTTCTTGATTGTTGCAATGGCCGATGATTATACTTCGGCACTATCTAGTGAGAAAGGGTGTCATAAGCCTTGAGATGGAGGTTGTATGTGTTGATAAAATGCATGTGTAGTTCTGGAAATCTTAATAAATCTTTTGGATTGTTTACAGATATTTAATGATAATGATCCTTGGATTTTTTTTGGTTTATTATATATTTTTAATGAATATGAATAGTCATATTATTGTTACAAAAGGAACGATGTAGAAAAGAATGAATGCACACTTTAAGGAACGTGAAGAATTTCATCGAAACAGTATGATGGTTCTCCCAGACAACACTCAAACATGCATGGTACAATATACTACTATGATTATGTACACAATGAACATATACAAAGATGAATTTGAATTTACATACATTTCGACTAACGTGAAAGAATTATATCAGAACAATATGACGGTGACTTCGATGTGGTAAAGTCTAATAACTAGCAACCTTGTCAAGAATTCCCCTATATATGTAACGATGACCTTAGTTAACAGCCTCCACCACCGCCACCGCCACCCCCACATCCTCCACCGCCTCCTCCACCGCCCCCACAGCCTGCACCTCCTCCTCCACCACCGGCCCCGCCATCTCCCACGTAGACGGCACCAGCTGCAGCTCCAGCGGGCCAGTGAGAGCCGCCGTGACGCCTAGGCTTCTTCCCGCCGGAGTTCTTCTTGTGGCCAGCGCAGCCGAACACGGCAATGGCCACGATCGCAACCGCAGCAACGAAGGCGAATGCTAGACCCACCACGCTGCCGGGAGCATAGTGCACGGAACCGGCGGCGAGACCTTTGGCCGCAGCGAGACCCAATACCCTGACCATCGTGGCTGCTCGATCGAGTTCTTAATTGATTCCTTGCGAGCTTGGTAATCGATGTACTCCAATGTATACTGATTCCTTGAGAGCTTGGCAATCGATGTACTCCAACGTATATTGATTCCTTGAGAGCTTGGTAATCGATGTACTCCAATGTATTTATAGCTGTGCCTGAACCTGGAAGCAGAGAAATGTCCGCAGCTGACTTATTCAGCTACCTGTTCTGTTCTACACTCCAATACGTAGCCGGTCAAGTCTTGGAGTATATCATGATCTATGTGTTGGGATGTCGCAGTTCCACACGGTGTCGTATGCTTTTGGTATTTGAACTACTCCATGGATGGTTCCAAGGTATTTCACGCGATGAAAATGTACTTGTCGCCTGCTTGCATTGCACGCCAAGTTGCCAATCGCGAGATCAATCTGATCGACTGATCTAGTCGTCCAACGACTCTGATCGAGGGCTTATGATGTGCGAACGAGACCGTGCGCTTCCGTATGTGATTTGGCGACGCGGTGGCGGTGCCACTGGGGTCCGACGTCCGAGGATATGAACACGGCGAAAGGACTTCAGATTAACGTAAACGGATCCGGCCAGTTCAGCAGAACTAGCATCTTCGTGTTGTTGAAGTGGCAATTTCGTAGCGACCTTGATAGGCAAGTCTGTTCAAAATTTAATTTAAACAGAAAATAAACCTGAACAAAATTTGAATTTAAGCAAATTTCGGATCCGAAAAAAAATTAGTATGAAAAAAATTTAAATTCGAAAAAATGTACAGATTTCAAAATGTTCAAAATAGAAAATGTTTAAAATTTTAAATTGTAAAATTGCTCAGATTCAAAATTTGCTCAGTTTCAAAATTTGCTCAAATTTAAAATTTTCTTAACTTTCAAATTTGCTCGAATTTAAAATTTGCTTAAATTTGAAATTTGTTTGAATTTCAAGAATTTTAAATTTGAAATTTGCTCGAATTAAAAATTTATTTTAAAACCAAAAGAAAGAAACAGAAAAAAATAAAATAAAAACAGAAAAAGAAAAAACTGAAGAAACCAGTAGAGTCGAAGAAACAACAAAGACACAAAAGTTTGCAAAACCGGAGAAATCCACTCTGCGTTAATGGGCCGGACCAAAAAATGATCCCACGCTGGCCTACCCTATTAACGCTCGCAGCTGGGCGGGAAATAGGATTTTCCCCAAACATACATGGCGTCCGACTGGTTGGAACCACTCGCGAAGCCATATATAGTCCATGGACGACACTAGGCCTAGACTGGCGGCCCAACAAACTAATGCAAACCTCACAACGGCCGAATGCTTGTGAAGTTGTGGGTGTCAAATTTTTTTTTTGACAGCTCAAAATCACTGTATTCATTGCAAACAAAGGTTGCATCGTCTAGCCAAAATTTAAGAATAAAATCGAGGACCATCCGTCCAAAGAGAAGGAGATCTCCTAGCCTCTCTAGCTTAGCTAGTTCATAGACCACTACATTTGCTTTTGTTGGAACATGCTTAAAAGAGACCTCAACAAAATCGTGTGCCATATGATAGAAATCGTCAAACATAATGGGGCGAGTTGGTTCGCCAGACCATTGACCCGGCCTGAAAATTAACCTAGGTCATCAGGGTCGGCGCTGACTAATAGTTGGGTCAGTAGAGCCGACACCGACTAACCCATTGCTCATCGGGTCAGCAGAATCGACCTAGGTTGTGCCCTTGTCGCCGCCCCATCCATCCTTGCCACCGGCGGCGCTGCTCGCCGTCCCGCTGCTTGCCGGCCTCCCGCTCGTCGGCTTGGTCGTTGTCCAACTCGGAGTCCCGCTCGCCCTCATGTTCCTCTCCGGCTTGATGTGCTCGTCGTCCAGCTAGCCGACTCGGCCGCCGTTCGGCTCACTATCCAGCTCGGCGTCCTACTCCTCTGATGCTCGTCCAGTCGTCCTGCTCAAAATTTTCTAAGCCTCCTGCCCCCACATGCTCTGGTTGTCGTTAGTGCTCGTCCTACTCTAGTTCGTGGCTCGTAATACATCATGCTAACTACAACGTTGGTCTCATTCACACAAATCATGGTGTTACTAGTTCATTGAATTTTTTATAGAACTGGCATCCAACAATGTTCTTAAAGTAGGTCCAAAGGATGAAATTCATAAATTGTTGATTGAGCATATTGATGTACTTTCCATAGGCCTACCACATAACTTAAATTTTCAGTTAGTCCTTGCCTGTATAACCAGCACATTTGCGGTCATTTTTGTGGTGTATCATTTGAGAAGTGCAATCATTTTTGCATGGCGTAGTCTAGTTGTTCTGCTACTGTCCACATACTGAACCATGTGGAGCAATTGACTGTTACCTTCAGCAGATGATGAACAGAAGTCATGAACGACCTGATTTGTTGGATCATCTAGCATTCTTGGTGTTTGCTATTAGGTGCATGTAAAGTTTGCTTTTGAATGTTGCTACAGTACTATGAAGGAATTTTCTGCTGGTGATTCTGTGCAGATACTATTAATCTAGCTTGCTAATTGAGTGGTTCCTCGTTGTGTAAACAAGCTAAAAGGACTTTTTTCCTTAGGTGCAACATATCTGATTACCTACAACACTAGATTATAAGTAAAATTTGGGCTAACCCGATATATCCATAGGCCTAACGAGGCCTCATGCATTTTTAAAACAGGTCGACCCATGGCCTCCTAAATTGGCCTCGAGGGCCATGTCCAAGGCCATGGCTGGGTCGGCCCATTCATGTCTTGGCATTCCATGGACCATGGTTGATAGCTGCGTTTTTCATAGTCTCTACCATCTCGAAATAATCTGACATGACAAATAATAATCGTTTGAACCTGACAAATTGTGCAACACTAAAGCCTCACTTGAGTGTCTGCACTTCAGCTGACAATGAATCAATCACATGCTCAAACTTTGTATTGCATGCCGCCACGAACTAGCCTTTGTTGTCACGAAAAACATCACCAAGTAGTCCCTCTCAAGTTCTCTTCATCAAAGGAAGCATCTATGTCGACCTTACATAATCCAAAGAAGGTTTAGTCCAGCATACACTCTTTGGCTTTTCTCGAAGGGTATGTGATGCGCAGAAGTTGGCTATTAACGAGTTGCCGGTCTTCTCTCAAGTTGGACAGATTCACCATTGACCGCTTGTCGCCGCTCCCACCATAGGTACCATCAGGTAATTGCGTAGGTTTCAACAGGACCCGGACTTGGAGATTTAAGATGTTTTGTACACAAGAGGTACTCCATAATCGCTTGTCCTGAAAGACCTATAGTGCATGCCTCCAGAAATTTATGATCCAAACCGAGATTCTGCCAAACTCGCTTTGCCCTTTGGCTTAGGAATAGTAGATGATTGACATCTTCGATACCACTATTACATACTTAGTGTTGACCACTCATTTTAACATGTCGATTGTCAAGAATAACTCGGGATGGTAGATTATCTTGGAAGGGGCTTTTAATTTCCAAATTTTCTCCCACATTGGATGAGCGTTCATTGGTCCTAAATCTTGGGGGGGGATTTATTTTTTCGTTCGGGGGAAGGTTCCCCATTTCAGAAAAGTGAAAAGTGAAACAATTTAACTTTTGAAACTAGGTGTCCAAATTACAAGTCATTTTTACAATTGTCTTTCTTGCATCGATATATTCCAAACTACCATGTTGGTAGATTTTAGTGATTTTTTCTGTCCCAGCTCTCTGGTGTACCTGTTTTGTGTGCCACGATGGCCGCATAAACTATCATTTTAATATCAATTGATTCCCTGGCCGTAGTTAATTATCATGATTCTACGACGTAGTTGTCATGTGCCAACAATAGACGCGCTATGAAAAATGTTTCCTTAGATAAAAGCACACTTCATCTGATGTGAAGAATTACATCGAAACAATATGATGATTCCATGACAATGATATATAACTTTATATACTATCTCCGTCTATAAAAGGTTGCCATATTTTTGTTTCAATTTATAGAAATTTAGTATATAGATATATTCAAGTTTAGATAAATCTTAAACATTTTTTATTGAAAGAAGTACATATAATGAATATATACACACGAATTTGAATTTACACATATATCTACTACTCTCTTCGATTTATAGTAAGTGTCGAGATTTTAGTTTACATGGGTAAGTATAATGGAGTGCTAACCATGTCAAGAAAATTCCATGTATGATGGCCTCATACTCATAGTTGCCGGAAACGCGGTACGGTCGCCCGTCCCTCGTACCAGAGTCGACGTACCAGATTCGGATTCGGAAACGGTTGCCGAAACGGTGTGATTCAGTCCTGGAAACGTGGTTCGATACCCTGCGATTCAGTCGTCGATACGGTTCGAGTCAGTCATCGATACGCACGTCTATACATGTACAAATCCATCGAGCGAGTCAGCTGGTCAGCCCGCAGCCCGCCGCCATTTCTTTTCCCCTTCCTAACTCCTCGACCTCTTCTCCCTCCTCGATCTCCCTCTCCATTGAATCACACCGTATTTTGTTAAGAATTTATGTGTTAAGTCAAGTATTCTGTTAAGAATCCGGTACTTTAATTAAATATCGGTGGTTATCACTTTCGTCCCCATATATACTTGATTCATACATGTATCGTACCGGATTCACGTTTCTCGTCCCAAGGTACCGTACCGGAGTTATCGTACCCAAGTTGATGGATTCACGTCCCCCTTGAACAAAAAACGTTCGAGAGATGTATACCCACAGTGTACCCTGTTTTTGCCAGCCTCCGACTCCCGTCCCCCGTTTCCGTCCCCCTCATACTTAACAGCCTCCACCACCGCCTCCTCCTCCGCCACCTCCACAGCCTCCACCACCTCCTCCGCCGCCGCCCCCACAGCCTCCTCCACCTCCTACTCCACTGCCCCCACAGCCTCCACCTCCTCCTACGGCGCTAGCGCCGCCGTCCCCCACGGAGACACCAGCCGCAGGTCCAGCGGACCAGTAAGAGCTACCCTGAGCCCCGTGACTGCGACTAGGCTTCTTCCCGCCGGAATTCTTCTTGTGGCCAGCGCAGCCAAACACGGCGATGGCCACGATCGCAACTGCGGCCACAAAGCCCAGAGCTAGACCCACGACGCTGCCTGGCACATAGTGCACGGAACCGGCGGCGAGACCCTTGGCCGCAGCGAGACTCAGCGCCCTGACCATCGTACCTGCACGATCGAAGTTGGCAATTGATTCACTGCGAGTATATTAACCGGCGGAGTTTGTTTACTTTTACTTATATAGGCTTAGCAAGAAGCAGAGAAACTCTTCAGTTGCTTTCTTCTTTACTTGGACAGACGTAACCGGTTAAGTCTTCGAGTTTGGCAGTATATCATGTTGGCTTGGGATGATGCTGATCCGAAAGTTCGCGGATGCTTCAGCTTGCCATTCGTGTGATCGTGCATCGGCCGAGGTGTTTCACTTTCTTTTGCCAAGGTATTTCAGGCGATGCATATCTTCAGTTTGTGGCCTTTAACATCTTCAAAAAAAAAAAGTTTGTGGCCTTTAACCGCTGTAGTCCGGTCAAAAAGACGTGTAATTTGTCGCCTGCTTGGATTGCACGCCAAATTAATTACCGATGTTGAGTGCTCGTGTAAGTCCTCCAACGCGGCTGGTTGAGGGCTTGACATGGCAGAACGAGTGCACCCGTAGTTAACGAGAGCGTGGTGCTGCCACAGGGGATATGAACACAGCAAAAGGACATAGATTCGCGTAAAAGGGCTACGGTTGGTTCAGCGGTGCTTGCAGTACATCTTCGTGCTGAAGGAGTGGTAATTTCGTCGTGACCTGCTATGGTATGCCGTATGCATGGTCGCCGGTAGGTTTGCATTCGCATGCAGCCGCGTCGTTTGGACGAAGAAGGCGCCATCGTGTTCCTAGTCTCGTGCCAGTGCGGTGAGCCGGTGAGGCCTCCTGGCTACTGGGGCTAGCTGCAATCTAAATTGGCATGTATCGACATTAGTTATTTTTGTTTTGATCAAAGTGCCACATGGTTCCAATTTCATTGCTGAAATTGAGAAGTCTCGTGGGTTTCTCCTATTACAGAAAAACATGCAAAGCTAGACAGAACCTCCAGGCTTCACTAAAACCTACACTCCGACTTTAACACAGCACCAACAACCAAAAACACAGTGAACCAAGAGAAACTACAACTAGATCCTTAGAGCATCTCCAGTCGCGTCCCCGAAACCGTCCCCCAAAAACTAAAGGGCGCCGGATCGAGCGTTTGGGGAACGAGTTTTGTTCGTGCCGCGTTTGGGGGACGTCGCTTCCCAGCCGCGTCCCCCAAACGCCGTCACCAATCAGAAATTCAAATAGTTTGCATTCAAAAGAGATCGCTCCCGCCGAAGTCGTCGCGATCAGAGTAGCGGCGATCAAAGTACTGGACGCGCGATCATATTACAGGCCGACGCAAAAATTAGAAGAAGGGGAAGGGGTTGGGCGACTGTTATCACCAGAATTTGACCGAGTCAGAGGTGGGCCGCGATCAAGATGGATTTGAAGGATATACATGGAAGAAATATGTGGATCGGCCTTTATATGCAAATATGGGCTAGTTGGCCCGTGTATCTGTAACATAGTAGATTACGTGTCGTTTTAGTTAGAATCGGCCTCGTGCACGGTTGGGATTATTCCCACGTTAGAAAGTCCCCTGGACTATAAATATGTATCTAGGGTTTATGAAATAAACAACAACCAACGTTCAACCAACAAATCAATCTCGGCGCATCGCCAACTCCTTCGTCTCGAGGGTTTCTACCGGTAAGCAACATGCTGCCTAGATCGCATCTTGCGATCTAGGCAGCACAAGCTTCATGTTGTTCATGCGTTGCTCGTACTGAAGCCTTTTTGATGGCGAGCAACGTAGTTATCATAGATGTGTTAGGGTTAGCATAGTTCTTCGTATAACATGCTATCGTAGTGCAACCCTTGCATATCTAGCCGCCCTTACACCTATCTTAGGTGTAGGGGCGGCACCCCGCTTGATCATTATTTAGTAGATCCGATCCGTTACGGTTGCTCCTTGTTCATCAAGGATTAGTTTAATATCTGCAATAGTTAGGCCTTACAAAGGGTTGGAGGATCCAGCGGCACGTAGGGTGTCGTTTGCTAGTCCTAGGCAGGATGTTCCGGGGATCAACCTCGTGTTGGTTTTTAGGCCCTATCTAGGATCGGCTTACGATCACCGTGCGTGGCCGCGAGGCCCAATCGTGAGTAGGATGATCCGATTAGGCGGTGAAAACCCTAAATCGTCGTAGATCTCATTAGCTTTATCTTGATCAAGCAGGACCGCCATATATTCGTGCACCTCGTACGAATCATGGGTGGATCGGCTCCTTGAGCCGATTCACAGGATAACCTGAGAGCCGATCGAGGCTCGTATTTAATGTTTACGTGTATGCCATGCAGGAAACTAAGCGAGGCATCTCCATCACCTTCCTGACCAGGTATAGGTCAGGTGGCACGCCCTTGCATCAGCATCGGACGTGTGTACCAGAGGCTTTGCGGGCCGTCGCTCGGAGGGACCTCGGCCAGCCGCAGCCCTAGGTTGTTCCCGGCTCTACTGTGTTGCCCGTCGCTGCCCGCCGGTGGGTTTTGGCAGCAACACATTCTGGCACGCCCGGTGGGACGTCGATCTAGCGGGTGACGGAAAACAGGAGGGACGTCAGCAACAGATCTTGAGAAGCAGACGTGGCTAACCAAGTACGCCACCCCGACGAACCTCCAGAGCTCAGCTCCTGCAGTTGGCTCAGAGCTGGAAAAGCAAACATGGCTGGCTAAGTACGCCACCCCGGCGAATCTTCAGAGTTCGACTCCTGCAGCCAGCACAGCGGATCAGATCAGTACCATACTGAGAGATCAGTTCGGCATGGTGCCGAAAAGGAGGGCAATCGGCTATTCCAAGCCGTACCCCGACGACTACGAGATGATCCCGCTACCACCTAAATATCGGCTCCCTGATTTCTCCAAATTCAGTGGATCAGATGGTTCCAGCTCCATCGAGCACGTAGGCCGATATTTGGCATAACTAGGACCGGCCTCAGTGTCGGATCAACTACGCGTGAGGCTCTTCTCACAGTCCCTCACGGGATCGGCTTTCGGATGGTACACCTCATTGCCACCAGACTCCATCCGGACTTGGAAGCAGTTGGAAGAGCAGTTCCATATGCAGTACCATTCAGAGGCTTCCGAGTCCGGCATTGCCGATCTAGCACAACTACGTCAGAAGCGTGGAGAAACTGTGACAGAATACATCCAGCGCTTCAGGAATCTTAGGAACCGATGTTATTCGGTTCGTATAACTGAAAAGGAAGCAGTCGAGTTGGCAGTAGCGGGCCTCGCAACACCGCTCAAGGACATGGCCTCCCAAGCAGACTATCCCTCACTGGCGCACATGGTTCAGAAACTGTCGGCATATGAACAGCGCCACCTGGACCTGTACCAGGACAAATTCAAGCGTGCAGTAGTCCTGGTCGATGCAGAGGAAGACGAAGTTTCTGCGGGGGATCAAGAGGTAGCAGTGGCTGAATGGACTCGGGGGGGAACCCCCGTGTCCTGCAAATGGGTAAAGCCACCAGGCCCGCCCAGGGGGTTTGATTTTGACGTGACCAAAACTGAGCAAATCTTCGATCTCCTGCTCAAGGAGAAGCAGTTGACGATTCCCGAAGGTCTCAAATTCCCCACGGTGCAAGAGCTGAACGGAAAGCCATACTGCAAATGGCATAACTCGCTCTCCCATGCCACCAACGACTGCAGGGTGTGGCGTCAGCACATCCAAGCGGCGATAGAAAAAGGGCGTCTGATTTTCAACCAGTACGCCATGAAGGTCGACACTCAACCCTTCCCCGCCGTTAACATAGTAGAATGCACTTACCCTGAAGGTTGCCAGCCAGGGTCCTCGTTCAGCATCAACATGGTAGGACCTGGGCACCACTCTGGCAAAGATGGAGACGAGGGCAGCTGCTCTCGTAGCAAGGACACAGAGGAGGCCGCTCCACGCGATCGGCTCCGTCATGATGGCAAGCGCTACGTCACAGAGGGAGAAGTGAAGAACATGAGATATCAGCGACCCCTCTCTGATCACCTCCTCAACAAGTATGTGAGTCAGTATGACCAACGCCGACGATCCAGCGATGATGATGAAAGAGATCGTCTGGCTAGAGAAGCCAGAAGACATCGTCGGCACAATCACGATGAGGAGGAGCACGAGCGCCGTGCCGAAGGAAAATCCAGGGAGCAAGACGACAACGACAGGCACTGGGACTGCCCCTTCTTCAGACACTGCTGGGATTCAGGAATGAGCCGATTGCCCACAATCGGCAATTGCCCAGAATGCAACCAGAAGAAGAAGGAGGCAGCCAACGTGTCTGTGTTCAAGCGCTTAGGGCCTCTCCCGCCACAAAGCAAACGTGCTGAGTCCCCTCGATGGGAAGATCTCGAGGATTCAGAAGACGAGGGACAAGAAGAAGAAGACAGGTACCACCGTCCAAGGTGGTGCCCTGATGGACTCAGCCGTTCCCAAAAGCGCAGGGTTCAGCGATTGCGCGGCCTGGAGGAAGCCGGAAGGTTATACTTGCATACGCTAAGGAAGGCACGACCTGATCTGGCTGCGAAAGTTCAGCGAACCCTGGACGAAGAGGGTCGTCCACGGAAAATGGAGTGGCGCCCCAAGCAAAGGAAAGCCGATGATGAAACATCGGCTGGCACAAACATGGTGTTCATCCTCCCTTCGGAGTTCAGTGCTCCAGGATTAGACGAGGCACCTGTGGCACAACTTGACTGCGGCCCACGGCCAGTTATCTTTGAGAAGCCACGAGAAAGAAGCTACAGACATCTGAAGGCCCTGTACTTGCGAGGTTATATCGATGGGAGGCCTGTAAATAAGATGCTGGTGGACACCGGAGCGGCAGTCAACATCATGCCATACTCTATGCTACGTCGGCTGGGACGCTCTAGCTCAGATCTAATCAAAACCAACGTGACATTGAGCGATTTCAACGGCCAAGCGTCTGACGCACAAGGTGTTCTGAACGTGGATCTGACCGTAGGAAGGAAAACTATCCCTACAACGTTCTTCATCGTCGATAGCACGAGCACTTATGCTGTTCTGCTAGGAAGAGATTGGATCCACGCCAACTGCTGCATTCCCTCCACGATGCACCAATGCATAATACAGTGGGATGGAGATGAGGTAGAGGTCGTCCAGGCCGATGACTCAGCCGAAATTTCAACGGCTGGCATGAACGCATGGGAAGCAGAAGGCCAAGAACCCCTCTCAGGTATCAATTTGGACGACTGCGAGCGCATCGACGTGACGAAGGGAAGGGTTAAGCTGGTTTTATCCACTGGCCTGACCATGTAGCTGAAGCAAAGCGATGAGCAAACGTGACGAGGCTGATCCTTGTGATCGGCCCCAAAAATCTATGAAGGGACATTACAGAACCTTCAGTCAGCGCTTCAATCATTATGGTGGCCGATCCCAGTAATCGGCCAAAATTATCCTCACCACATGTTCTGCTTGTGTTTGTCCTTGATCCTATCGGAGCTGATGTGCGAATTACAGAGCCGATATCTGCCATTCCCTGACAGATTCGGCTCGGGGGGCACCTAAACACGATGAACATGGGAACAGGTGCAGGAGAACATGTGTGCAGAACATGTGTGCAGTGAAATATTGGGGCCGATAGGAAAAAATCGGCCAGTAAAAAATTTTTTACAGCCGATGCAAGGGCATCGACTTTAGAACTAAGAAACGAAGCCGATGCGCAGCCATCGACTCTAGTGCAATTATACGAGATTTACCGGATCTCCACCAAATCCAGTTCAGCTGTGGGACCCTCTGCTTCTTCGCGGGAGTAAAACAATGAGAACTCCTTCAGCTGCTTTGAGCCGATCCGGGTTCCTGAACCTTCTTGTCGAGGATTTTCAACCCTTGGTACTAGTTCAGCAGAGTTGACAGAAGGGGTATATCGGCTTTCTAAGGAAGAAAGGTGATCGGCTTTGGTGCATCCTCTCTGACATTCTCGCCCCGAGTAAGGCTCGGGGGGCAGCAGGCCTGGTGGACGCTCTGTTCAGGAGCCGATTGGGGTACCATCGGCTGATCTTTCGTCGCGACCTTCTTCACAAAATGATGAGTGTTTAAAGAAGATCATTAAGTTTGGTTGGAAGAATTTAAAGGCTTCCCGTAAGACTCTACATTATCCACCAGATTCCGAAATCATCAGTTGAAGAATGGAAGGATGAATTTTAAAGGACCGATGCGTTGCTATCGGCTCATTACGCATTGGCAAAGGGGACAAATCGGCAAGATCAGTATGAGAAGAAATCGGCTAAATTAAGCTCAAAGGAAATCGGCAAGATCAAATTGGGAAGAGTTCTTCATTGATAGATTTCTTACATAAAGAGCTGATTGCTCTCAAAAGGGAGTACTAGGGGATACATTGCCCCATCTACTGCTACTGGTCCTATACTAGAGGTCCTATCTACGGGCCGTCGCTGCCCTCGTCGTCGCCGTCGTCGCCGCTGTCGGCGCTGCTCCCGGCGGGCTCGTCGTCGCTCCAATGGCCGCCGACCGAGCCCTCATTGTCCTCGTCCTCTTCGTCAGCGTCGTCTTCGTCGCTGTCGAAGTCGCTGAGGTTCCCCGGCCAGGGGCAGAACCGCTTGGCCGGCGGCTCGTCGGAGGAGGTGTCGTCCTCCTCCTCCTCCTCCTCTTCTTCCTCCTCCTCCTCCTCGGGAGAGGTGAAGTCACAGGAGAAGCGATCGTCGTCGCTCTCCTCCTCCGTTTCCCCGCCGGCGAGGAAGCGGAGGTCGCTTTCCCCATCGGTCAGGGACTTGTCGTCCTCCGACCAGATGGAGAAGTCGTGGCTGGACTCCTCCCCGGCCTCAATGGCGCGGCGGGTGTTGGCTGCGTGGACCTCCGCCGGGTTCGGCTCCGGCGTCGGCTCGCGAGAGGAAGAGGACTGGGTGGAAAGATCCGATGAAGCAGAGGAGGAAGAAGACATGGTGGCGCAGGAGGGCTTTTGGAGTGCTAATGCGAAGAAGATGCGGAAATAAACTGTGCGGAGCGGTTAAATAAAAGGGGATATAGTGGAAATTCAATGCCACAGCAGTTTCCGAGGAAGTGGTGCCTAAAAGAAAAAAAAACTGCCAGGTCACGCGGAGAAGTTGAGAAGGCAAGGCATCATGATGACGGATACTGCAACGGTTCTGCCACGACATGACCCAACGAAGGAAAAGCAGAGTGATTTTGGAATTACCAATTCCAAAACCAGGGGGGCATGTGTTATCACCAGAATTTGACCGAGTCAGAGGTGGGCCGCGATCAAGATGGATTTGAAGGATATACATGGAAGAAATATGTGGATCGGCCTTTATATGCAAATATGGGCTAGTTGGCCCGTGTATCTGTAACATAGTAGATTACGTGTCGTTTTAGTTAGAATCGGCCTCGTGCACGGTTGGGATTATTCCCACGTTAGAAAGTCCCCTGGACTATAAATATGTATCTAGGGTTTATGAAATAAACAACAACCAACGTTCAACCAACAAATCAATCTCGGCGCATCGCCAACTCCTTCGTCTCGAGGGTTTCTACCGGTAAGCAACATGCTGCCTAGATCGCATCTTGCGATCTAGGCAGCACAAGCTTCATGTTGTTCATGCGTTGCTCGTACTGAAGCCTTTTTGATGGCGAGCAACGTAGTTATCATAGATGTGTTAGGGTTAGCATAGTTCTTCGTATAACATGCTATCGTAGTGCAACCCTTGCATATCTAGCCGCCCTTACACCTATCTTAGGTGTAGGGGCGGCACCCCGCTTGATCATTATTTAGTAGATCCGATCCGTTACGGTTGCTC
This sequence comes from Lolium perenne, assembly GCF_019359855.2. Lineage (NCBI taxonomy): Eukaryota > Viridiplantae > Streptophyta > Magnoliopsida > Poales > Poaceae > Lolium > Lolium perenne. The sequence goes on from NC_067245.2 coordinate 310,817,807, forward strand.
CTTGTTCATCAAGGATTAGTTTAATATCTGCAATAGTTAGGCCTTACAAAGGGTTGGAGGATCCAGCGGCACGTAGGGTGTCGTTTGCTAGTCCTAGGCAGGATGTTCCGGGGATCAACCTCGTGTTGGTTTTTAGGCCCTATCTAGGATCGGCTTACGATCACCGTGCGTGGCCGCGAGGCCCAATCGTGAGTAGGATGATCCGATTATGCGGTGAAAACCCTAAATCGTCGTAGATCTCATTAGCTTTATCTTGATCAAGCAGGACCACCATATATTCGTGCACCTCATACGAATCATGGGTGGATCGGCTCCTTGAGCCGATTCACAGGATAACCTGAGAGCCGATCGAGGCTCGTATTTAATGTTTACGTGTATGCCATGCAGGAAACTAAGCGAGGCATCTCCATCACCTTCCTGACCAGGTATAGGTCAGGTGGCACGCCCTTGCATCAGCATCGGACGTGTGTACCAGAGGCTTTGCGGGCCGTCGCTCGGAGGGACCTCGGCCAGCCGCAACCCTAGGTTGTTCCCGGCTCTACTGTGTTGCCCGTCGCTGCCCGCCGGTGGGTTTTGGCAGCAACAGCGACGCCGACGCCGACGGCGCATCCTGAGTCGACGTAGGCCCGTCGATCACGATGAACTCGTCGTGATCTGTCCGGTGTGCATGCTCCGTCGCCGACGCCAAGGCAGAGGCCGACACAGGTGTAGTAGCAGATGTTGTCGCAGACGCGTCTGCCGGCTCTTGCTCCGGGGTTGGGGTTGCCGCCGCTGCCGCTGCCTGGGCCGCCGCCTCGGCCGCCGCCATTTTGGCTTCGATGTCGTCGAGGATCTGGCCTTTGAAGAAGTTGTGCGCCGCCCGCGTCCGGGGATACATTCCTTTTGTCGACGCTCTCAGCAGGGACATGTCGTCCCTGCATTTCTTGAGCTCCATCTTCTCCTCTTGCCTCTTAAGCAGCGCCGCCCACCTTTCGTCGGTCTTTTTGTCGCGGGAGAGCAACGTCGAGGAGACCTCAACGAGGCATTTCGTGATCGACGTCTGGGTCTTCTCGGACGACGCAGCGTCGGCCAAGGCGGCCTTGGCAGCCTTGTTGCCGATAGGGCGCCCTGCCGATGTTGCGAGCGGCGCATCCAGATCAATGGCGTCTTTCCCCTTCGACAACGACTGGCACGTCAACCGTCATTTCTCGTTCATTTTGAGCTTGCTATAGCAATGCATCAGCGTGAAAGACTTATGCCCTTCCGAGTTCTTCCAGTACAACTCCATGGCCTTGTCAAACTAACCAAAGGAAGCGCAATCATTTCATCGAACAAAATGTAGGCGCTACAGATTATCTAAGAAAGAGTCATACCATTTGGCTGACGGCGATGCCGCTATCGCCTCTAGTCTCGATCTCGTGATGGAACCCATGGAACAAGTTCACCGACGCCTGGATGATGGCCCATCGCGTCGACATTGCCTTTTGGCTCCTCTTCATTATCACTTTGTTGTAGTCGCTGTTGATCAACTTGCGCTCATCGAACTCGGCATTGATCCTCGCCCAATATTTTCCGTACTTTTTGTTGGCGCCGATGATGGAGTCATGGCTCGCCGTCGACCACGACTCGCACAGACATTGATCCTCCAGAGGCGTCCACTTGGGGCCTCGTGTGCCCGACGCCTTCTTCTTCTTCTTCCTCCTCACGCCGTCCACGTCAACCTCCACGAGATCATCGGCATCCTCACCGGCACCCTCGTCGTCCTCTTCGTCGCCGCCCTCTTCGTCCTCGTCCTCGTCGTCGTCCTCCACCCCCTCCCCCTCCTCCTCCTCGTCCTCCTCCCCTCCTCCTCCTCCTCAGCACCGGCGCCGTCGAATTCGAGCGGCCCCTGCGGCCAGTGAACGGGGCGCCGTCCGCACCGGGTCCTGGCTCGTACGCCGGGGAGTAGAAGAGGGAGTTGGGGTTGAAGCCGCCATGCGGCAACGTATCCTGGTAGTGCGGCGACAAGTTTGGCGTCACTCACCCGGGAGTGGCGGAGAGGCCGTCATTGTAGAACCCGAATGTCGACGGAGAGACCACTCCCGGAACGTACACCGGCGCCGACGTACTCCATGGGCTCGCGTTGGTGGCAACGATACACCCGGCCAGCGCCTGCTGGTGCGCGCGCGCCGCCAATGCCTTCTTCTCCTGCTGCGCCGCCCTCTGTCCTTTCCGCTCCGTCGTCGACATCTTCTGGCGCAGACAGTCTTGATGCCACTGATCATCGGTCAAGCCTTCCGGCTTCTTCTTCGGAGCTGGCACCTTCCGCGGCTTCGCGAAGGGCGCCTTCGCCCCTTTCGTCTCATTGCCCGGTGGCTTCTTGGCCGCTTTCTTGGCCATTTTTTGGGGGGCTGTCGGCGGCGCCATGGATGGGGAGAGGGTAGCGGCGGCGGGAGGAACAGAGTAGCGACGGCGGGAGGGAGAAATGAATCGGCGGGATAGATCAAATGTGTTGGGACGGCACAAATGCGCGGCGGGAGAGGCGCGATGTGGCGGGAGAGGCACGATTTGGCGGGAGAGGGAGACGAATTTTTCCTGTCTCGCTGACGCGTCGGTCCCGCCACGCCTCGCCTCGCTTTTCGTTGTGTCCGGCGTGCCCGGAGCGTCCCCTGTGGGGCGGGGACGGGCTCGGGGCGCCGGACACCGTATCGGGCCGCCGGACACCGCATCGGACCGCGCCAGACAAAAAACGGGTTTGGGGACACGGCTGGGAACTTTTTTTATCCGGCGCGTCCCAAATCCCTTTGAGAGACGGTTTGAGGGATGCTCTTAAGCATATAATCTCCAAACGCTTCCAGTCATATTGCTGGACGACCAGAGAAATCATCACCGATTTGTAAGTTCATTTGTAGCAATCGGGGGTGAGTGTTGAAAAGTAAGCGCTTTTCGGCACTCCTGCTTGAGAGGAACAACGACGATATTTCTTTCCTTTTGCGCCTGAGGAAAGTAGGCAGATGCATTGTGATCTTTGAGCATTAATTGATTGGAGATATTAATTGTCTGTGATCTAGTCGTAGTAGGAAGTAACATAGAGTACTAACATGTGTATGCGAAACGGACTTATGGCTCTCAGGTGCAACGCACCCTCTTAGACCAAAAAAATTATAGTAAATTGAAAAAGTCAAAAAAAAAATTGAATCTTCCTGGAAACCAAGGATGATCAAGTTTGTACTCGTAAAAAAATGTTTGGACACGAAATGATTTCCATGGACTCCAGAGCAAAAAAGACAAAATTATAACGAATATAAAATAAATAGTAGCTGGTCATGGGGCGTTTCGAGTTTGTTTTTTTACCCAGGATACAATAAAAAGTAATTTCCTAGAGAAATATTTTGTTTCAAGTACAATACCTGATCATCTTTGATTTCCAAAAAAGTTTAAATTTTTTAAACTTTTTTTAATTTTTTTTTTCCAAGTATGGGGGTGCGTTGCACCCGAGAGCTCCTTTGTATTTCCCCATGTGTATGTTACTACTTTATGTTACTACTCTCATAGTGGGTAGTAACTATATGTTGTTTCATGTATTGTGTCATCTATTATCTTGTAGACTCATCTTGTTTTGGGGTGTGTGATGTTATGGTAACATAGCTAGTTACCACCTTATTCTCTTTAGACTAGTCACAATAGGAAGTATCATACACTAGTATCATGCACATGATACTAGTTTATGATACTACCCCCACAATGCATAGTATCATAAGATAGTATCATAGTATCATCATATTTAATGTTTTGTAGAATCTCAATGCAAATTGGTGTACATGATGTCTTTGCCATTAAATTTTCTAATTTTACGTGCTATGATACGGTATCATATTATGATACCACTCCCATCTCTCACCTCATTAAATGGTGTGCCACATCAGATTTTTGCCAACATGACATGCATGATACTACTTATGATACTTCCATTGTAGCTAGTCTTAGAGCAATTACAATAAATACTAATCAGCTGGCTATAAGGATTAGAATAATACATTATTGCCTAGTTGGAGGAGAGAGAGAAGGAGAGAGAAAATGAGTGGGCTCTTATGCAAGAGCCAGCTCTAGCACATGCTGCTAGACACTTTGTGAGAATGAATGGTGGGCCATGTATTGATAAAGTAGTACAATTGTATGGCTCACTATTGTACATGTTAGCTCTAAATTGACTATAGATGACATGACACTTGGCTTATAGCCAATAGTTGGCTCTACTATTGAACTTGCTCTTATTTACTTATTGCTATGACATATCACCAAAATATCTTGAAATATGTGATGTTACTACCTATGTTACTCCCACTATGAGTAATCTATCCTCTCCAAAGTTTTAGCTCTAACATGTTCCTCTTTCAATAGCAACTCGTCCTCAACACCATGGCTAGCAATGCAAATGTCATACTGCTTGACGGCCACATTCTTAGGTGCATTGTTCTCCTTCTCTTCTTTTTCAGCGATTTCTATCTCTATCTCGCGTATCCCCACTTTCCTGGCAGAAGCATATGTATCCTCAATGCAATTGTACTCTACTACATCGGCAACATACTCTTCTTATCCCTTCGACATCTCTGATTCTCCGCATCAGCTACAATGTCGCTCTCTGAAAAATTACCAGTGTGCTCACTAACTGGCACACTACGTCCATTTCTTTCTTTCTTGATATTTCTTCCATCAAAATTTTATCCTACTCATATTACTGGGCACCACATGAGTAACATCGTCCTTATCTGTATTTTTTTTTTTTTTTAGATTTCTGCATGTCACTTCCATCACCTGAAGCAACCTCTCTCTGCCTTTCCTGATGCTGAAAGAACTTCTCGATCATGACGTTATTACTGTAACCTTCAAGGATGTTGCAGACTTTCCCAACAATGGTCAATCTATTTGAGGAGCACTATGCTTAGAAAACACTAGAAACCGTTATTAGGATACTAGTTTTAGCACACCCTTCCACGATCTCTACCAAGATATTTAAGAATACTAAATTGCACATAAAATCGCACTGAGCCAGACACAATCCTCTCTATGTAGTTTAAGAGATTATAAAAATATAGAGGAGCTATTTTCTTAAGCTATTTTGTTACAACATGAGGTAAGTTAATCACAATTCAAATATAACGTACAATTGTATAAATAAAAATCCGCAACCAATTGTAGGGAATGAGGTTGCAGTTTTAATTATGCCAACTAAATAAACTATACTCTTTTAAAATAGCGTTATGATTTAAGAAATGCAAAAGAATAAAAGTTTGCTATAAAATAAATTTAGTGTGATTTTAGGTAACATCTGGTGGGACCTTAATTATGGGTGATGACGTCCATCACTGGCTCGAGCTCGGTGTACAATACTTCCCCAAATCGGCGCCCAAGCTTCGAGGGGCGCATACTCTAATAATAAGAGGCTAACATCTTGAGCGGTAGATATACTACTGGAATACAATTTCAGAAGCGATCAATATTGGATCCATCGCTAGAACATTAGAAACTACTATCATTATGGCGGTGTTGACAATGGTATTAGTAGTAGCAGCACGCGAAGAAATTTCTCAAACAGTACATTATGCAGGATATGTCATGAGAGAAAAGAAGCGGATCGAAAATGAAATTTACAAGGTTTATATACAATTTTCTTATCCGTGGGCCGGTTGTCAAAAGTGTGACATGATATTGGTCAACAACCTAACGCACTTAAGATAATTAATAATTAATCCCAAATCTAACCAAGTTACTACAGTGGATGCTTGGGTTATAATCCATGTTGACATGCGAAATTGGTAGTGAATAAGGGCATCTCCAACGGGACGACGCAAACAGACGCTGGCAACCGTTTGTGTTCACGTGGACCGAAAATACGCCTAGACCCTGCTCCAGCGGGGCGACACAAAGTGACCGGGTCGTCCACGGCGGCGCAAAATGGGGCCCAAATATGCGGCAGGTTTGCATCTCCGCGGTCACGTCGAGGGTCCTCCTTTTCTTACCCGGTCCCGCACGTCAGGATACCGAAATCAACTGCGCGGATTTGCTTTTTTTCCCATTCTTTGCTGCCCTAGTGCGACGCCACCGCCCCAACCCCACCCCCCCTCCCCTGTAGGGATTCATAGCATAGAAAACAAAAAAATTCTTACCGCAAGAACGAATAACAAGCCAAGATCTAATCTAGTAGATGGTAGCAACGAGGTGAAGATCATCATACCCTTGAAGATCGCTAAGCGTTAACGAGATTAGATCTCGTGGTTGATGTAGTCGATCACTTGCCGCTTGCAAAAGCGCGTAGAAGATCTTGACGGTGCCACAGTCGGGCAGCACCTCCGCACTCGGTCACACATTCGGTTTTGATGACGACGTCCTTCTCCCCGTTCCAGCGGGCAGCGGATGTAGTATATCCTCCTCGGAATCCCGACAGCACGACGGCGTGGTGGCGGTGGTGGTGGAGATCTCCGGCAGGGCTTCGCCTAAGCACCGCGGGAGTATTGGGAGGAGGGGGCGGTTAGGGTTTGGGAGAGGGGGCACTTGGGGGGGCGCCGGCCTTGGGTGCCCTGGGTGGTGCGGCTCTTGTGGTGGTCGGCCCCCTCCCTCTCTCCCTCATTATATAGGTGGAACCCCAAGGGTTTGCCCAAAGATTCGAATAAGACCCCAATTCAAAACTTTCCATATGGGCGAAACCTAGGGGAAGTGGGACTCCTCCCTTTCTTTCTCCCTATGGCCGGCCAAGGAGGTGGAGTCCACCATGGACTCCACCTTCCCTCTTGGTTGGCCGGTTAGGGTTGGTGGAGTCCTTCCGGGACTCCACCTTCCATGATGATTTCTTCCGGAAGGTTCTAGAACATTCTAGCGCCTTCCATAAATGCACCGAATCATTTCCAAACTTGGAAAGTGACTTACTATATATGAATCTTATTCTCCGGACCATTCCGGAACTCCTCGTGATGTCCTGGATCCCATCCGAGACTCCGAACAACATTCGAACTCTATTCCATATTCCATATCTACTTAAAACGACATCAAACCTTAAGTGTGTGACCCTACGGTTCGAGAACTATGCGGACATGACCGAGACTCCTCTCCGATCAATAACTAATAGCGGGACCTGGAGATCCATAATAGCTCCCACATATTCAACGATGACTTCGTGATCGAAAGAACCATTCACATAAAATAATAATTCCCTTTGTCTCGCGATATTTTACTTATCCGAAGTTTGATCGTCGGTATCTCCATACCTAGTTCAACCTCGTTACTGATAAGTACTCTTTACTCGTACCGTGATATGATATCCCTTGTGAACCAGTCACATGCTTGCAAGCTAATTAGATATCATTTCACCGAGAGGGCCCAGAGTATATCTATCCGTCATTAGGATGGACAAATTCCACTATTGATACAAGTGCCTCAACCCTATACTTTCCGAACACTTAATGCCACCTTTATAACAACCCATTTACGCAGTAGTGTTTGGTGTCATCAAAGCATCCATCCAGTGTAGGTGATTAACAAGATCTCATGGTCGAAGGATTTAAGTTACTATGCATATTAAAGCTTGAAGCATAAAGAACTAAATGACTTGATCATATGCTACGCTTACTATGGTTGTATGTCCATCATATCATTCACCTAATGATATGACCTTGTTATTAATAACATCCAATGTTCATGATCATGAAACTATGATCATCTATTAATCAACAAGCTAGTTTAACAAGAGGCTTACTAGGGACTCTTTTATGTTTACATAACACACATGTATTAATGTTTCCGGTTAATACAATTATAGCATGAGATGCAAACTATTATCATAAATAAAAAGATATAATAATAACCATTTTATTATTGCCTCTTGGGCATACGTAGCTTTATATGCTTCAGCTTCTTGTGTGACCTTGGCTCCTGTGCATTGGCTATGGCACCCATGTTGTCACAATAGATGGTCATCGGGTGCAACGCACTAGGAGCCACACCAAGCTCAGTAATGAAACACTTCATCCATATCGCCTCTGATGAAGCCTCCGAAGCAGCTATGTATTCCGATTCAGTTGAAGATTTCTCCACAACGCTTTGCTTAGCACTCCTCCAGCTTACTGCTGCACCATTCAAAATAAATACGTATCCGGATTGAGACTTAGAGTCATCCGGATCAGTGTTCCAACTAGCATCGGTGTAACTGGTTACAGCAAGCTCTTGGTCACCTCCATAACAAAGAAACATATCCTTAGTTCTTTTCAAGTACTTCAGAATATTCTTAACCGATGTCCAGTGTTCCATTCCTGGATCACTTTGATATCTGCTGGTCAAACTAACAGCATGTGCGATATCCGGTCTTGTACACAGCATGGCATACATGATGGAGCCTATGGCCAAGGCATAGGGGATTTTGTGCATCCTTTCTCTCTCTTCTGCCGTAGCTGGACTTTGAGTTTTACTCAAGGTCTTACCTGGCAACATGGGCAAGAACCCTTTCTTGCTTTCATCCATTCTAAAATTCTTTAGAATCTTATCCAGATATGTACTCTGTGAAAGTCCTATTAGGCGTCTTGATCTATCTCTATAAATCTTGATGCCTAAAATGTATGCTGCTTCTCCAAGGTCCTTCATTGAAAAACACTTATTCAAATAACCTTTTACACTACTCAGAAGTTCTACATCATTTTCAATCAATAATATGTCATCTACATATAATATCAGGAATGCTATAGAGCTCCCACTCACTTTCTTGTAAATACAAGCCTCTCCATGGGTTTGTATAAATCCAAAGTCTTTGATCACCTTATCAAAGCGTCGGTTCCAACTCCGGGATGCTTGCTTCAGTCCATAGATTGAACGCTGAAGTTTGCATACCTTGTCAGCATTTTTATGATCGACAAAACCTTTGGGTTGTACCATATACAACTCTTCCTCAATGTCGCCATTAAGGAACGCCGTTTTGACATCCATCTGCCAAATTTCATAATCGAAAAATGCAGCTATTGCTAACAATATCCTCACAGACTTTAGCTTCGCTACTGGTGAGAAAGTCTCATCGTAGTCAACTCCTTGAATTTGTTGGAACCCTTTCGCGACAAGTCGAGCTTTATAGACAGTAATATTACCATCAGCATCTGTTTTTCTTTTGAAGATCCATTTATTCTCGACAGCCTTGCGGCTATCAGGTAAGTCTACCAAAGTCCATACTTGATTATCATACATGGATCCCATTTCGGATTTCATGGCCTCTTGCCATTTGTTGGAATCTGGGCTCATCATTGCTTCCTCATACGTTGCAGGGTCTTCATCATTGTTGTCCACAATCATGACATTTAGACAGGGGTCATACCAATCAGGAGTGGTGTGAACCCTAGTCGACCTGCGAGGTTCAGTAGTATCGTCGTTCGAAGTTTCATGATCATTATCATTAGCTTCCTCACTAATCGGTGTAGGCGGCACTAGAACATCTTCCGGTGTTGCGCTACTCTGATTTTCAAGAGAAGGTTCAGTAACCTCGTCGATTTCTACTTTTCTTCCAGTCACTTCTTTCGAGAGAAACTCCTTTTCAAGAAAGGATCTGTTCTTGGCAACAAAGATTTTACCTTCGGATCTGTGATAAAAAGTATACCCAATTGTTTCTTTAGGGTATCCTATGAAGACGCATTTCTCCGCTTTGGGTTCGAGCTTGTTAGGTTGTAACTTTTTTACATAAGCGTCGCATCCCCAAACTTTAAGGAACGACAACTTAGGTTTGTTTCCAAACCATAATTCATACGGTGTCGTTTTAACGGATTTAGATGGTGCCCTATTTAAAGTGAATGCTGCTGTCTCTAATGCATAACTCCAAAAAGATAACGGTAAATCTGTAAGAGACATCATAGATCGAACCATATCCAACAAAGTTCGATTACGACGTTCGGACACACCATTGCGCTGTGGTGTTCCCGGCGGTGTCAACTATGAAAGTATTCCGCATTTCTTTAAATGCATGCCAAACTCATAACTCAGATATTCACCTCCACGATTGGAGCGTAGAAATTTAATCTTCTTGTTATGTTGATTTTCTACTTCAGTTTGGAATTCCTTAAACTTCTCGAAAGTTTCGGATTTATGTTTCATCAAGTAGATATACCCATATCTACTCAAATCATCTATGAAAGTAAGAACATAACGATAACCACCGCGCGATGCTACACTCATTGGTCCACATACATCAGTATGTATAATTTCCAACAAGTCTGTAGCTCGCTCCATAATACCAGAGAATGGAGTCTTAGTCATTTTCCCATTAGACATGCCTCGCATCTATTAAGTGATTCAAAATCAAGTGATTCAAGTAATCCATCTGAATGGAGTTTCTTCATGCGTTTCACTCCAATATGACCAAGACGACAGTGCCACATATATGTAGAATTATCATTTAATTTCTTTCGTTTAGCATCAATGTTATGTATATGTGTATCACTACTATCGAGATTTAACAAGAATAAACCATTCATCTCAGGTGCATGACCATAAAAGATATTATTCATATAAATCGAACAACCATTATTCTCAGACTTGAATGAATAACCGTTTTGCATTAAACAAGATCCATATATAATGTTCATGCTCAACGCAGGCACCAAATAACAATTATTCAGATTTAAAACTAATCCCGATGGTAGATGTAGAGGGAGCATGCCGACGGCGATCACATCGACCTTGGATCCATTTCCAACGCGCATCGTCACCTCGTCCCTCGCTAGTCTTCGTTTATTCTGTAGCTCCTGTTTCGAGTTACAAATATGAGCAACCGAACCAGTATCAAATACCCAGGAACTACTACGATTACTAGTAAGGTAGACATCAATAACATGTATATCAGATATACCTTTCTTTTTATGTTGCCGTTCTTCAGATCTGCCAGGTACTTTGAGCAGTTCCGCTTCCAGTGTCCCTCTTCTTTGCAGTAATAGCACACAGCATCAGGTTTAGGGCCAGCCTTGGGTTTCTTAGGAGGCGCGTCAGCTTTCTTGCCGCTCTTCTTGAATTTACCCTTTTCCTTAGGCTTGCCCCGCTTCTTGAACTTGGTGGTCTTATTGACCATCAACACTTGGTGCTCTTTCTTTATCTCCACTTCAGCAGTTTTCAGCATTGAGAAGAGTTCAGGTAACGTCTTGTTCATGCACTGCATGTTGTAGTTCATCACGAAGTTCTTGTAACTAGGTGGCAGTGATTGAAGAACACGATGAATCCCCAAGGCGTTAGGAATCGTTATTCCCAAGTCTTGGAGTTTCTTCGCGTGCCCAGACATCTTGAGCACGTGCTCACTAACGGAGCTGCCTTCTTCCATCTTACAGTTAAAGAACTTTTCAGAAGCATCATAGCTTTCCACGGCCGCATGAGTTTCAAATATCATTTTGAGCTCACTGATTATATCATGAGGCTCGTGGTTCTCAAAGCGTTTCTGAAGCTCCGATTCTAAACCATAGAGGATGGCACACTGAACTGTGGAGTAATGAGTCTTCCGAGTGAGGTAAACTGCTTTATCCTCATCGGTAGCTGTTTCTGCAGGTGGATCACCCAGCGGTGCTTTGAGCACACAGAGCAGTTGTCCAGCAGTGAGGACAATCCTCAAGTTACGGAACCAATCCACAAAGTTGCTTCCATTGTTTTTCAGCTTTTCTTTCTCTAGGAACGAATTAAAATTGATGGTAGGGGTCGCCATAATCTACAACATTTTTGCAAAGAGTTTAGACTAAGTTTATGACAAATTGAGTTTACTATTAATTTTAAAATTAACTAGGTAAACTCCCACTCAAAACAATATCCCTCGAATTGTCTTAGTGATTACACGAACCAAATCAACTACACCAAGTCCGATCATCATGTGAGATGATGTAGTTTCAATGGCGAACATCCACGTGTTCATCATATCATCTATATGATTCATGCTTAACCTTTCGGTCTTCCGTGTTCCGAGGCCATGTCTGTACATGCTAGGCTCGTCAAGTCAAACCCTAGTTTCTGCATGTGCAAAACTGGCTTGCACCCGTTGTATGCACACGTTGAGTTTATCACACCCGATCATCACGAGATGCTTCAAAACAACGAGTCTTAGCAACGGCGCTAACTAAGGACGAACACTTCATTATCTTGATTTTTAGTGAGAGGGATCATCTTATAATGCTACCGTCGTGATCTAAGCAATATAAGATGCATAAAAGGATTAACATCACATGCAATTCATATGTGATATGATATGGCCCTTTAGTCTTTGCGCCTTTGATCTTCATCTCCAAAGCACAGACATGATCTCCATCATCAACGGGCATGATCTCCATCATCATCGGCGTAGCGTCAAGGTCAATGGCACCGTCTTCATGGTTGTTCTCCCATGTAGCAACTATTACAACTACTTTGAAATAATACCTCAACATGAAATTTAAAGACAACCATAAGGCTCCTATCGGTTGCCACAATACAATAATGATCATCTCATACATATTCATCATCTCATCATGGCCATATCACATCACCAAACCCTGCAAAAACAAGTTAGATGCCTCTAATTTGGTTTGCATATTTTACGTGGTTTAGGGTTTTCGAGTAAGATCCAATCTACCTACGAACATGAACCACAACGTTGATACAAGTGTTATCAATTGAAATTGTAAATTGAATCTTAACTATGGTGAGAGAGACAGACACCCGCAAAGCCACTTATGCAATACAAGTTGCATGTCGAGCGTGGAGCAAGTCTCATGAACGCGGTCATGTAAAGTTAGCCCGGGCCGCTTCATCCCACCATCCCGCAAGATGCAAAGTACACATACCAAGAGACAACAAAAGCATCAACGCCCACAAAACCATTGTGTTCTACTCGTGCAACCAATCTATGCATAGACACGGCTCTGATACCACTGTAGGGATTCGTAGCATAGAAAACAAAAAATTTCCTACCGCAAGAACGAATAACAAGCCAAGATCTAATCTACTAGATGGTAGCAACGAGGTGAAGATCATCATACCCTTGAAGATCGCTAAGCGTTAACAAGATTAGATCTCGTGGTTGATGTAGTCGATCACTTGCCGCTTGCAAAAGCGCGTAGAAGATCTTGACGGTGCCACAGTCGGGCAGTACCTCCGCACTCGGTCACACGTTCGGTGTTGATGACGACGTCCTTCTCCCCGTTCCAGCGGGCAGCGGATGTAGTAGATCCTCCTTGGAATCCTGACAGCACGACGGCGTGGTGGCGGTGGTGGTGGAGATCTCCGGCAGGGCTTCGCCTAAGCACCACGGGAGTATTGGGAGGAGGGGGGCGGTTAGGGTTTGGGAGAGGGGGCACTTGGGGGGGCGCCGGCCTTGGGTGCCCTGGGGGGTGTGGCTCTTGTGGTGGTCGGCCCCCTCCCTCTCTCCCTCATTATATAGGTGGAACCCCAAGGGTTTGCCCAAAGATTCGAATAAGACCCCAATTCAAAACTTTCCATATGGGCGAAACCTAGGGGAAGTGGGACTCCTCCCTTTCCTTCTCCCTATGGCCGGCCAAGGAGGTGGAGTCCACCATGGACTCCACCTTCCCTCTTGGTTGGCTGGTTAGGGTTGGTGGAGTCCTTCCGGGACTCCACCTTCCATGGTGATTTCTTTCGGAAGGTTCTAGAACATTCTAGCGCCTTCCATAAATGCACCGGATCATTTCCAAACTTGGAAAGTGACTTCCTATATATGAATCTTATTCTCCGGACCATTCCGGAACTCCTCGTGATGTCCTGGATCCCATCCGAGACTCCGAACAACATTCGAACTCCATTCCATATTCCATATCCACTTAAAACGACATCAAACCTTAAGTGTGTCACCCTACGGTTCGAGAACTATGCGGACATGACCGAGACTCCTCTCCGATCAATAACTAATAGCGGGACCTGGAGATCCATAATAGCTCCCACATATTCAACGATGACTTTGTGATCGAAAGAACCATTCACATAAAATAACAATTCCCTTTGTCTCGCGATATTTTACTTATCCGAAGTTTGATCGTCGGTATCTCCATACCTAGTTCAACCTCGTTACTGATAAGTACTCTTTACTCATACCGTGATATGATATCCCTTGTGAACCAGTCACATGCTTGCAAGCTAATTAGATATCATTTCACCGAGAGGGCCCAGAGTATATCTATCCGTCATTAGGGTGGACAAATTCCACTATTGATACAAGTGCATCAACCCTATACTTTCCAAACACTTAATGCCACCTTTATAACAACCCATTTACGCAGTAGTGTTTGGTGTCATCAAAGCATCCATCCGGTGTAGGTGATTAACAAGATCTCATGGTCGAAGGATTTAAGTTACTATGCATATTAAAGCTTGAAGCATAAAGAACTAAATGACTTGATCATATGCTACGCTTACTATGGGTGTATGTCCATCATATCATTCACCTAATGATATGACCTTGTTATTAATAACATCCAATGTTCATGATCATGAAACTATGATCATCTATTAATCAACAAGCTAGTTTAAGAAGAGGCTTACTAGGGACTCTTTTATGTTTACATAACACACATGTATTAATGTTTTCTGTTAATACAATTATAGCATGAGATGCAAACTATTATCATAAACACAAAGATATAATAATAACCCCTTTATTATTGCCTCTTGGGCATATCTCCAACACCCCCCCTGCGCCGCCCCGCCGCACAGCCACAGTACACGCCGTCTGCTCGGTCCTCGCCGCGCCGGAGAATAGGATTTCAGTCGGGGTAGGTTCTGGCGCGCACCTGTCGCCTGTTTGGGGGCCAAACATCTGCCGGTTCCGCCGCCCGGCCTCGCCGCCCACGACCTGTTCGGTCAATTGCGTCGGTAGGTTTCTTACTAGTCTTTTGGGAGCTATTGTGTGCGGCCATTGATCCGCAGTTGCTACCCATGCAGATGGACATATGGAAGATGCTGGACAAGTTCCGCGCGAAGGTCATTGACTCCTCTTCCGACGAAGAGTCCGATCAGACGACGCAGACCATGGCTACTGCTGCAACCTTCATCCTCCACTAGTACAATGTCATCCAAATGCCGGTGCACCGGGGCTCTGTGAAGGGCCGCTCAAAAAACCTGCCGCGCAACAGAATGGAAGGGCACTGATGGCGGTTGACGGGCTTGATGGAGTGTCTTGATTACTCCCCGGCAACGGCGCCAGAAAAATAGCTTGATGAGTGCAGAGCACACCGTTGGGGAACCCCAATAGAAAGGTATGATGAGCACAGTAGCAAGTTTTTCCTCAGTAAGAAACCAAGGTTTAATCGACCAATAGGAGAAAGAAATCACTTCTGAAGGTATTGCTAGCTGACTTTTGGCAGGGCGCACTACCGGCGTGAGCAACAACGTGAAACCTGCACACAACAAAACTAAAATAATTTGCCCCAACTTACAGTGAGGTTGTCAATCTCACCGGTTTTGCTGAAAACAAAGGATTAACCGTATAGTGTGGAAAGTGATATTTGTTTGCGGTGGAATAAAGAGAATAGTGCTTGCAGTAAGTAAACAGAACATGTGCTTGCAGTAGAGGAATTTATCAGTGTAAAAGAAAGGATCGGGGTCCACAGTTCACTAGAGGTGTCTCTCCATAAAGATAAATAACATGCTGGGTGAACAAATTACAGCTGGGAATTGACAGAATAAAGACCATACATGACAAGATGATTACTATGAGATTCATTTGGGCATTACAACATGATACATAGACCATAATCCAACTGTGTCTATGACTAATAATCCACCTTCCAGTTAGCGTTCGCACCCCTTTTAATATTAAGTTGCAAGCAACAGATTATCGCATTAAGCAAAGTGTATAAAGTAAAGAATAGAATTATCCTTAGACAAAGCATTGTTATTTTCTCCATAGTAGCAACAGCACATCTACAACCTTACAAGTTATTGTCACTCTCCTAGATTACTAGAGGCATGAACCCACTATCGAGCATAAATACTCCATCTTGGAGTCACAAGCACATACTTGGCCAGAGCATCTACTAGCAACGGAGAGCATGCAAGATCACAAATAACATATGACAAGTATATAATCAATCTCAACCATAGTATTTCATATTCATCGGATCCTAGCAAACATAACATGTAGCATTACATAAAGATGATCTTGATCATGATAGGCAGCTCACAAGATCAAAACATGAAGCATAAATTGGAGAAGACAACTATCTAGCTACTGCTATGGACCCGTAGTCCAGAGATGAACTACTCACGCATCACTTCGGAGGTGGGCATGGCGATGTAGAGGCCTCCGGTGATGATCTCCCTCTCCGGCAGGGTGCCGGGAAGAGCTTCAGAACCCTCCCGAGCTAGGGTCGGCGATGGCAGCCGCGACGGAACTTTTCGTGGATGGAGGCTCGGATATTTAGGTTTCTCCCTATCAGATGAATAAATAGGAGGAAGGGCGAGGTCGGTGGGTGCCCGAGGGGCCCACGCCACCCCTAGGCGCGGCTAGGGGCTGGGCTACGCCTAGGCCAGGTGTGGCCACCTCCTGGCTCAGCTCCGTCTCTCCTCTGGACTCCATCTTCATTACAGTAAAATAGGAACTTTGGCTTTTGTTTCTTCCAATTCCGAGAATATTTCCTGTACAACTTTTCTGAAATACAAAACAGCGGAAAACAGGGAACTAGCATTGTGGCATCTTGTCAAAAGGTTAGTTGCAGAAAATGCATAAAAGTGCAACGAAGTGTAAACAAAACATATAGAAATTGGTGTAAAACAAGCATGGAGCATAAAAAATTATAGATACGTTTGCAACGTATCAGCATCCCCAAGCTTAACTCCTGCTCGTCCTCGAGTAGGTAAGTGATAACAAAAATAAGTTTTGAGGTGACATGAAGCCAACACAATCTTGATCAAGTTATTGTAAAAGCATTGCGAGCTGGGATCAAAGTACTCTAAACATAGGCATGATAGAAATAATTCTAACAATAGAACATAGCAACTATGTTACAACATGAGAAGTAACTCAAACAAAAGATCATGAATAATTGTGCACTGAAAGCAACTGTTTGTTTTTGAGCATAGAGAAAACATAGCAAAGTGGTACTCAGCTTGTCCTTTATGAAGTAGCAAAACATAAATGACAGGACACCTTTAAAGTTCAAATGGTGACTAGATACAAGTAATTTGAGAACAAGCAATAACATAATCATGAATCAATCAATAATAAATTTTGGGACTATGCACATTATACTCAGAATGACAACTATGCCCTCTTAATTGGTGCATAAAGTAAGAAGATGAAGACTCAACATAAAATTAAAAGAAAGGCTCTGCGCAGAGGGAAGCAAGATTACTCATGTGCTAGAGATTTTTATTTTGAATGCAATAGAGGTGTTGAAAATATATTTTGAGAGGTATGTACGTCTATGTCAATGAATGGCATCAAATGATCTATCATCCTTTCATGTTTAATGGCTTCAAGAGTGGCTCCCATAGAGAGAATAATAAAGTTCCTCTTCTCCTTTGTTTAAACAAGCTAAGTTCATGATTTTTCAAGTACATAGTGTTAGGAGATTTAGATTATTGGTTCAATTTATATTTAGTGGGTGGGCATCCGCGCCTGCTCTTTTGCAATATTAAGGACTAGCACATTGTGCATGCTAGTCAAAGTGTGAAGCCATAATAAACATGAAAAAGATGATAAAGCATTCAACACTTCCTCATGAGCTAAAACAAAACACAAAACAGGTAATAATTTTTGAAGGTTTAAAGGTAGCACACAAGCAATTCACTTTGGCGTGGTGGTGAAATACCACATATAGGTAGGTATGGTGGACACAATTGGAAAACTTTGGTTTTTGGTAGTTGGATGCACGAGTAGAGCTCATACTCAGTACAGGTGAAGGCTAGCAAAAGATTGGGAGCGACCAACTAAGAGAGCAATTGATGAGGTCTAAGACCTAGGGTTGGCCCAATCTTGCGAAATCGACCCGAAATCAAAAGGGGAGAGGTGGGAAGACGAAGAACATGAAGAACACGAGGATGAACACAACAAACACACACACACACGCAACCCGATACAACGAATTTAAACTCCCATGGCTCGATGGACCACGCCGATAGAATCACTCCGGGAGAGATCGCGAGATAGAATCCCGGGGTGAGAGATCGGGGTTGGAGAAGAAATACCGGTGAGAGAGAGAGAGAGTGGATCACACTAGAATCTCTAACACAAGTAATCAATCCACAACAAGAGTAGCCTTGGATGAAACATAGGAGGAATTTCCTAGAGGTTTTGGAGCTATGCTCTAGTTTTTCCCAAATCTATGTCTAAAGAACAAGTGGGGGCGCCCTGGGCACTTATATAGGTTTACAGGGCAACTCAGGTCGAAAAGGTACAAAAATAACCGACCCAGAAAGATCTGGTCGAGACAAACCCGTGGAATACGGTCAGGGGGCCGGTCCAACCGGGCCTGGGGCCGGCCCATCCGGTTCAGACCGGGTTGTGCGCCGGATGGTGACCGGACGGGCTTCCGGGGCCCCTGGACCGCGCCCGGATGG
Source organism: Lolium perenne (assembly GCF_019359855.2). Lineage (NCBI taxonomy): Eukaryota > Viridiplantae > Streptophyta > Magnoliopsida > Poales > Poaceae > Lolium > Lolium perenne. The sequence goes on from NC_067245.2 coordinate 310,836,311, forward strand.
CACCGGCCTGGGCTCCGGTTTTGACCGAGCCGGATCCGGCGTGCCGCCCGGTCGGCCGGGCCTGGGACCGGGTGGCCCGGTCTGGGATCCGGTCGGCCGGGTCTTGGGCCGGCTGGCTCCCCTCCTCTCTTCGCATGCCTCGGATGACTTCGTGTCCAGCTGCTCGTCTCCACCTCGTGACAATGGTATGTCCTCCTCTCCGGGGCCTTGATGCACCTCGTACCTAATAACACAAAGCACGTCGGCATGAGGTAGCAATCCATCCAATGGGGTACCGAGATCGAGGGTAGTGAGGAGCGAGTTCACCTTATCATGTAGTGCTTTGACTCGAGCTCGCGTCATCGGTCCACTTGGGGGACTTGTTGGTCTTGGTGTAGCATCATCGATGAGCGGGGCTACATCATCTCCCCCCCCCCCCCTTGGGAAAGAGTCGTCCTCGACTCGTGCTTCTCCTCATCTCCATGATAGGGTGATAGGTCCGAGATGTTGAACGTGTTGCTCACCAAGTATTTTGAGGTTGGTATGTCGATGACGTAGGCGTTGTTGTTGATGCGCTTGAGTACCTTGAAGGGTCCATCTCCTCTTGGCTTGAGCTTTGAGTTGCGTTCATGAGGGAATCTTTCCTTCCGGAGGTGAATCCAAACGAGGTCGCCTTCTTCAAATATTCGTTCCTTCTTCTTGGCGTTTAGTCGGGTAGCTTGGCGAAGGACATGTTCTTGGATTGTTGCTCTTGTGTCTTCATGTAGTTTCTTCATGATGGCGGCTCGCTTATCGAAGTCCATGTCCATTCTCTCATGAAGAGGTAGTGGGAGGATGTCGAGTGCCGTGGGCGGGTCGAAACCGTAGACGATCATGAACGGACTCCTTGATGTCGTGGAGTGCTTGGCTCGATTGTAGGCGAACTCCGCGTGGGGTAGACACTCTTCCCATGACTTCAAGTTTTTCTTCACTAGCGTGCGTAGTAGCGTTGAGAGGCTTTGATTCACCACTTCCGTTTGTCCGTCCGTTTGTGGATGCGAGGATGACGAAAACAAGAGCTTGACTCCAAACTTGGCCATGAGCGTCTTCCATAGATAGCTCATAAACTTGACGTCTCGATCCGACACAATGCTTGCCGGAATTCCGTGTAGGCGAATAACTTCCCTGAAAAACAATTTAGCGATGTGTGAAGCATCATCGGTCTTATTGCATGGAATGAAATGAGCCATTTTAGAGAACCTATCCACTACCACAAATATTGAGTCATGACCATTTTTTTTTCGTGGTAAGCCTAGTACAAAATCCATGCTTATATCGGACCATGGTGCATATGGAATCGGTAAAGGCATGTAAAGACCATAAGGGTTGGTGGTAGACTTAGCTTGTAAGCATGTTGTGCACCGGTTGCATAGGCGCTCCACATCTCGCTTCATCTTTGGCCAATAGTAATGGGTGGAGAGCATGGAAAGCGTCTTGTCGCGACCAAAGTGTCCCATGAGACCACCTCCATGTGACTCTTGCAAAAGCAACTTACGAAGAGAAGACTCGGGTATGCAAATTTTGTTAGCTTTAAACAAGTAGCCATCATGCAAATAGAAATCATCAAATCCTCGGTCAACGGAACACTTTTCAAAGATGGGTCCAAAGAAAGAGTCGGAAGGGTAAAGTTCTTTGATCTCTTCAAGACCCAAAACATGAAACTCCAAGCGAGTGAGCAAAAGGTTGTTCTTGCGGGAAAGAGCATCCGCGACCACATTGTCTTTTCCCTTTTTGTATTTGATAACATAAGGGAAGGACTCAATAAACTCAACCCACTTAGCGTGTCTCTTGTTCAAATTGGTTTGACTTCTCAAGTATTTCAAAGACTCATGATCCGAATGAATAACAAATTCTTTTTGCCAAAGGTAGTGTTGCCAAATCTCAAGAACACGAACCAAAGCATAGAGTTCCTTGTCATATATAGGATAGTTGAGGCGTGCGCCATCCAACTTCTCACTATAGTATGCCACGGGTTTTCCCTCTTGCATAAGAACTCCGCCAATACCGAGTCCACTTGCATCACACTCAATCTCAAAGGTTTTAGCAAAGTTTGGAAGAACAAGAAGTGGTGCCTCGGTAAGGCGCTTTTTCAACTCATCGAAAGCATTTTGTTGAGCCTTGCCCCACACAAATGGAACATTCTTTTTGGTAAGCTCATTTAAAGGGCAAGCAATAGTGCTAAAGTCTTTCACAAAGCGGCGGTAGAAACCGGCAAGTCCATGGAAACTTCGAACTTGACCAACGGTGGTAGGCGTAGGCCAATTATGGATGGCGTCAACCTTCGAAGAGTCCACTTCAATGCCATTAGCGGAAACCACAAATCCAAGAAAAACCAACTTGTTTTGTGCAAAGGTGCATTTAGGAAGGTTTGCAAAGAGCTTCTCGCGGCGCAAGATGCATAATACTTCTCTCAAATGTATCACATGATCCTCGAGATTTTTGCTATAAATGAGAATATCATCGAAATAGACAACCACACTCTTGCCAATGAGGGGTCTCAAGATATGGTTCATAAGACGCATAAACGTGGAAGGAGCATTTGAAAGTCCAAATGGCATGATGAGCCATTCATAGAGACCAAGTTTGGTCTTGAATGCCGTCTTCCATTCATCGCCAATGGCCATGCGAATTTGGTGGTATCCACTACGCAAATCTACCTTAGAAAATATGGTGGCACCACTCAACTCATCAAGCATGTCATCTAAACGTGGAATAGGATGGCGATATCGAACGGTAATGGCATTGATGGGGCGACAATCCATACACATTCTTTGCGTCTCATCCGGTTTAGGAACGAGAATCACCGGAACCGCACAAGGACTAAGGCTTTCACGAACATACCCTTTAGCGAGGAGATCTTGTATTTGGCATTGAATCTCCTTTGTGTCTTCGGGGTTGGTGCGGTAGGTGGCGCGGTTTGGAAGTGGAGCGCCGGGTATGAGGTCGATGCGGTGTTCAATGCCACGAAGTGGTGGAAGCCCATGAGGTAGTTCGTCGGGGAAGACATCTTCAAACTCCTTCAAAAGAGACAACAAAGACAAAGGAATGTTGGTTAAGTCGTTAGTCGCCGACGAAGGCCCCTTGCAAATGAGCACATAGTGCAAGGTGGTGGATGGGTTTTCTTGCACTTCTCTCCACTCACTCTTGGTGGCTAGTAGGACACTCTTTATCTCACTCATATATGGCTTGTGGCGCTCACTCTCTCTTTGGTGGGTCACTCCCTCTCCTCTCAACTCACCATGGTGGTTGTGTTGTTGTGCCCTCGCTAAAGCCTTCGCATTGTCCGCGATGATTTGGCTAGGAGTCATTGGGCGAAGCTCAAACTTCTTATCCTTGACCTTGAAGGTGTAGACATTTGAGTGTCCATCATGTATAGACTTTTTGTCATATTGCCATGGGCGGCCAAGCAACATGTGGCACACCGTCATGGGTACCACGTCACACTCAATGGTGTCTTCGTAAGGGCCGATCTTGAAGTTGACGGTGACGGTGTGTTGTATCTTGACGTTGCCCTTGTCACTTAACCATTATACATGGTATGGGTGGGGATGCTTGCGGAGCGTGAGGTTGAGCTTCTCACACAACTCGGTGCTTGCTAGGTTGTGGCAACTTCCTCCGTCGATGATGACCTTGATTGACTTTCCACCAATACCGGCACGGGTTTGGAAGATGTTGCACCGTTGGTCTTCTAGAGCTTGTGGTTGAGTTGTTAGCACCCTTGTGACCACAAGTGAGGGGCTTGGGTCATGCACACATAAGAGAGGGTCTTCTCCGCTTTCTTCATCGTAATCTTCTTCATTGGCGACGGCGGCTTGGACAAGAGCTTCGTATTCACCTTCGCTTAGCGTCTCTATGTCACCATTCTCCATAGTGATCATGACTTTGGTATTCTTGCACTCGAAGGACTTGTGGCCTTGTGTGCCACACTTGAAACAAGTGACATTGGAGGGTCCCGTAGAGGCCTTTGAGGAGGCGGTGGAGGTCACCGTTTGCTTCATGCGACTTTGGATAGTTGGTTGCTTGGATGGTGTGGAGGAACTCGAAGGTTTGACACTTGTTGTAGCGAGCTTGGAGGCGAAGTATGACTTGGACTTGGAGTACTTGATGTCCTCATTCACTTGGCGCTCGGCCTTCGAAGCTTGGTGAACCAACTCAACCATGTTGGAGTATAGTTGAAACTCCACTATTCTCTTGATGGGGTAGTTGAGACCATTGAAGAACCGTGCAATAGTTTGGTTCTCGGATTCTTGGATGTTGGCTCTCATCATGGTTAGCTTCATCTCCTTGTAGAACTCCTCAACGGTCTTGGTGCCTTGTTTCAATTTTTGTAGCTTGTTGAAGAGGTCGGTCTTGTAGTGTGCGGGCACAAAGCGAGCTTGCATCTCCTCTTTCATATCTTCCCAAGTGTCAATTGGAGGCTCACCCTTTTCTTCCCTTAGAGTGACTACTTGTTCCCACCATGTACTAGCATAGTCTTCAAATTCAAGAGATGCCATGGCCACTTTCTTCGCACCGGAGTAATTGTGGATGCGGAATATCTTGTCGACCTTGAGAGCCCATGAGAGGTAGGCTTCGGCATCGTCTTCACCCTTGAACTTGGGCATGTTGAACTTGAGCTTGCCAAACATATTTTCTTCATCCTCTAAGTTCCTTCGGCGAGGTCGCATGCCTTCATCTCTTGCGGCTTGAGGTGGGATAGGAGGTCTTCCACGACCAACCATAGCATTGGGTTGGTGTTGTAGGTGAACACTAGCTTCACTTGGTTCGCGATGATGGTGTTGTTGAAGGTCTTGACGAGGTTGTGGATGATGTACATGGTTGGCTATCTCATCTTGAGCATTTGCCGGGTCTCGTCTTCCATGTTGATTGTGGCGAGGGTGATTCCGTAGATCACGTCGCGGTAGATCTTGATGACCTTGGTCTTGAGCATCCATGCGTGGCTCGCGATGAGGTACCGGTTCCATGTTGAGTATGACATTGTCGTGGGGTTGGTCGTCACGCCCATGGTGGGCATGGCGATCATGTTGATGACGGTCATGGTGTGGTGCTTGGTCTTGTTGAGGACGCTCATGTGGACGAGCATGTCGATGAAACTCTCCTCGCCTTGAGTTGGAGCGTGAGTCTTCATGGCGATCATGACGTCGATGAGGTTGATGAAGATCTTGACTTCTTGAATTGGAGCTTGATGAAGTATGACGACCATGGGAGTAATAATCTTGTGACGAGCTTGATGATGATGAAGTAGAGCGATGTCGGTGGCGGCGACCCAAGTTGTTGATGGCGCGCTCGAGACTATCCATGCGCCGCTCCATGTTCGCATCATTGGCCGCCATTTGGCCATTCAAGTTGTCCGTGGCTTCTCGAAGTAGGGTCATATCTTGGTTGACGATGTTGAAGTTGTTAGCCACCTCCTCATATTGCTCGTCAATGCGTGTCTCGAACAAGGTGAGTTGCTCCTTGAACTCTTGACGTTGTGCCCATAGATTGTGTTGGGTGGCCAACCTCTCGGTGTTGCGTAGGGTTCCATCCTCCCTTGCTTCTTCTCCGCTCCTATCCATGATATGAAGACAAGAACTATGTTGTGTATGTTAGTGGAAGGAGACTACCTCGCAACCTTACCTTTGTGTGATAGGATCGGGGCGATCAATCAAGCCGAGAGCGAAACCAATTGTATCGGGTACTCACGCAAAGACACACGCAAAGGCTAGCAAATTTGGTGGTAGGCAAGTATGGTGGAAAAGCCAAGAGACGAAATCCAAAATCAAGTATCTTGTTAAGAGTGGGTGAAATCCAAAAATCAAATGTCAAAGTGAAGATCACTATAAACACGAAAAAGTTGTGGAACGCACACACGAGATTAATGGGGTTAGTGCAACCAAGGAATGAGTGAAAATATACAAGAACCAACTAGCAAAGGTGATGCTCGTTGTCGCACTAACTCAAAGAGAGGCGATAGCTAGGTTGCATAGAGAGGAAACACCAAGATTTGCACGAGGTCTCTCTTCTCTATCTCTCTTGCTTGCTTAAAAGCTTATCAACTCCTTTTGTATCGGTGGCACTTGCACTTTTTTTCACTAGCACACTATGCTCTTACACTTTTGCTTTCCGCCCGAGCTTTGCTTATGAGCTTTACTCAACACAACACACACCCTCACGGTCGGGACCTCGTGCAATGTTTCGCAACACTCGGAAAGCTTCGCTCGGTGGGATAGATCGCAAAAAGAAGAGGGCTACAAGGGAAAATTGCAAGTTATACCTGCGATGGTGGTGGTGGAGGTGGTGGTGTCTGGTATCCGAATTGCGAAAATGGCCGGAACCGGTTTGGCGCCCGGTCGGCCTGGCCTGGGGCCGGATGATCCGGTCTGGCGGCCGGTCGGCCGGTTTCTGGACCGGGCGACCCGGTCTGGGATCCGGTCGGCCGGTTTCTGGGCCGGCTGGCGTTTCTCTCTCCTGTTCTTCCCCAAACCAAAACCAAAAGATCAAATCGAAGGGAAATGAAAGAATTGGAGGCTAAAAGGTGGGGGAAACAGTAGATCAACACTAAAGACACCGAATCAATGGTACAAAACCACTCAAAACGCAAAAAAATCGCAGATCCGTCAAAAGGCAATTTAGGGCTATTTTTGGGGAATTTTTTGGCAAATTTTTCAGAGATGAAATTGGGTGGGTGGGGGGTCAAAATCGCGGTAACCAAAAGCTGCTGATACCATATGATGAGGTCTAAGACCTAGGGTTGTCCCAATCTTGTGAAATCGACCAGAAATCAAAAGGGGAGAGGTGGGAAGACGAAGAACACGAAGAACACGAGGATGAACACAACAAACACACACACACACGCAACCCGATACAACGAATTTAAACTCCCGTGGCTCGATGGACCACGCCGATAGAATCACTCCGGGAGAGATCGTGAGATAGAATCCCGGGGTGAGAGATCGGGGTTGGAGAAGAAATACCGGTGAGAGAGAGAGAGAGTGGATCACACTAGAATCTCTAACACAAGTAATCAATCCACAACAAGAGTAGCCTTGGATGAAACATAGGAGGAATTTCCTAGAGGTTTTGGAGCTATGCTCTAGTTTTTCCCAAATCTATGTCTAAAGAACAAGTGGGGGCGCCCTGGGCACTTATATAGGTTTACAGGGCGACTCAGGTCGAAAAGGTACAAAAATAACCGACCCAAAAAGATCTAGTCGAGACAAACCCGTGGAATACGGTCAGGGGGCCGGTCCAACCGGGCCTGGGGCCGGCCCATCCGGTTCAGACCGGGTTGTGCGCCGGATGGTGACCGAACGGGCTTCCGGGGCCCCTGGACCATGCCCGGATGGCACCGGCCTGGGCTCCGGTTTTGACCGGGCCGGATCCGGCGTGCCGCCCGGTTGGCCGGGCCTGCGACCGGGTGGCCCGGTCTGGGATCCGGTCGGCCGGGTCTTGGGCCGGCTGGCTCCCCTCCTCTCTTCGCATGCCTCGGATGACTTCGTGTCCAGCTGCTCGTCTCCACCTCGTGACAATGGTATGTCCTCCTCTCCGGGGCCTTGATGCACCTCGTACCTAATAACACAAAGCACGTCGGCATGAGGTAGCAATCCATCCAATGGGGTACCGAGATCGAGGGTAGTGAGGAGCGAGTTCACCTTATCATGTAGTGCTTTGACTCGAGCTCGCGTCATCGGTCCACTTGGGGGACTTGTTGGTCTTGGTGTAGCATCATCGATGAGTGGGGCTACATCAGCAATAATTGCCATAATCATGCATAGCGACAAAACATTATTAATCAAAGCATAAAGTGATATTACAAGTCAAAAACTAAATTATCATAGAGGCTTTAGGTGACTGGTTTGTAGTCATAACATGATGTAAGCATGTGCCAAGTTAACCCAATAAAGCATCAAAGGAGAATACCACAATATTATGCTTTGTATGATGGAAACAACACATGATTCTTTTAATGACACATTAAGCACTCTCAGCTATTTGAGACAAGTCATGCTACAACAATAACTACTAAGCATATGATTAAAATAACATCCAACATGACATGCCAAGGTCTATGCCACAGTCTAAACAAGCTCCCTTTTGCATCACTATAAGCATGAAACATTTTACTCGTCTCCAACACCAATCAATTTATTTGAAACAACTCTCATAGATAATAATCAATAAAGACCAGAGAGCTAATCATACCTAACTAAAGAAAACTAACAAGCTCTGAACAAAATATGAGTGGAAAACCAGAGCTAAACGCAGTACTAGCAAAAGAGAACACTCGCAGAACAATAGGAGTGAAAACTAGAGTGTTCTATGCAATTAAAACGGAGTGTGTCCTTCTCCAAAACAAATATGCTGGGATCCAAACATATGCTACTGCAAACAAAACAAAGGAAAACTAAAAACAAAAATAAAGATGCCCCAAGAACAACATCTTGAAAGATGACCTAATACTTTATTGATGAAGAAGGAGATGCCTTGGGCATCCCCAAGCTTTGACGCTTGTACTTCTTTGATATTTCTTGGGATGACATGGGAATCCCCAATCTTGAGCTTTTGTCCATTCTTCATCTCATTACATCATTCTTCTCTCCCTACACTTGAAAACTTCCTTCATACAAAACTTCACACAATTTTCATTAGCAGCATTAGTGCAATCAAAATAACAAATCCACTTGGTCCAATTCAAACATATGTCAAACATCCGTTAAAACATTAGCTACTGTAGCAACTTCTTCAAAAAGCTCTTTCTCTCAAAAGAACTCAAAAAGAAAAAGATTAAGAGGCAAATACAAATAGTGGCAGAAATATATCAAAACAGAACAGCGGGTAAAGATTGATTTTTTGAAAATCCTCTGTTGCTCAAATCGAAAAGTGCAAAAGTAACGAAAGTTATATAATAACCTGTGGCATATGCTCAAAAATTATCAGCTCAAAATTATGTTCTGGCTGGGAATACAAATTTTTTTGGTGACAGCACAGAATCTGTTTCAGGACAGCAACTTCCCCAAATCTTACTTTCTTCCTATTAGAGGCTATTATTGGCACAAAAATGAAATAAAAATGATAAGGAGAGGTTATTACAGAGGTAATAACTTTCAAGACTCAACAAAAGAAAAATTACAGAAATAAAATATGGGTTATCTCCCAAGAGTGCTTTTCTTTAACGCCTTTCAGCTAGGCGCAGAAAAAGAGCCCGCATCAAGTATTTTCAAGTGAAGAAGCATCAACATCATAACTTGTCCTAATAATAGAATCAAAAGGAGACTTCTTTATTTTTCTAGGGAAGTGTTCCATACCTTTCTTGAGTGGGAATTGATATTTAATAATCCCATCTCTCATATCAATAGCAGCACCAACAGTTCTAAGAAAAGGTCTTCCCAAAATAATAGGACAAGAAGCATTGCATTCAATATCCAAAACAACAAAATCAACGGGGACAAAGCTATTATTAACCATAATAAGAACATTATTAACTCTCCCCAAAGATTTCATTTTAGCAATATTAGCAAGATGAACATCCAAATAACATTGTTCCAATGGTGGCAAATCAAGCATATCATAGATTTTTCTAGGCATAACAGAAATGCTTGCACCAAGATCACATAAAGCATTGCAATAAAATTCATATACTTTCATCTTAATGATGGGCTCCCAACCATCTTCTAACTTCCTAGGAATAGAAGCTTCATGTTTCAATTTCTCTTCTCTAATTTGCATGAGATCATTTGTAATATGTTTTGTAAAAGCCATATTTATAGCACTAGCATTAGGACTTATAGCAAGCTTTTGTAAGAACTTAATTACATCAGAGATATTGCACTCATCAAAATCAAAGTCATTATTATCAAAGGTAAAAGGACTATTGTCTCCCATACTTCGAAAAATTTCAGCACTCTTATCAGAAATAGTTTCAGTGGTTCTAGGCAATTTTGTAGGAGTGGGGACTTTTCCTACACCAATTATTTTAACATTAATAGTAGGAGGTTTGCTAGCATTTGAGACTTCAGCATTACTAGTGGTGGTAATGGTAAAAACTTTAGTCATATTATTATTCTAGCAATTTCATCTTCTCTTTCCCACCTAGCATGCAATTCCGCCAACATCCTAACATTGTTATCAATTCTAACTTGAATGGCATTCAAAGTTTTGCTTTCTTTAATATCATGGTGCATAACCTTTAATTTAAGAAGTTCAACATCAAGAGCAAGGCTATCAACTTTAGAAGCAAGAACATCAATTTTGCCAAACGTTTCCTCAACAGATTTATTAAAAGCAGTTTATTTACTAATAAAGTCCTTAAGCACGACTTCAAGATCAGAGGGTGCACTTCTATTGTTGTTGTAGGAATTACCATAAGAGTTGCCATAAGCATTACCATTATTAGAAGGATATGGCCTATAATTGTTACTCCCAAAGTTATTCCTATAAGCATTGTTGTTAAAATTATTGCTTTTAATGAAGTTCACATCAACATGCTCTTCTTGAGCAACCAAAGAAGCTAAAGGAATATTATTTGGATCAACATGAGCTTTACCATTAACAAGGATAGACATAATGGTATCAATCTTATCACTCAAGGAGGAGGTTTCTTCAACATAATTTACCTTCTTACCTTGTGGAGCCCTCTTGGTGTGCCATCTAGAATAATTTATCATCATATCATCAAGGAGTTTTGTTGCAGCCCCCAAAGCAATGGACATAAAGGTACCTCCAGCAGCTGAATCCAAAAGGTTTCTTGAAGAAAAATTCAGTCATGCATAAAAAGTTTGGATGATCATCCAAGTAGTCAGTCCATGAGTGGGACAATTCTTTACCAAAGTTTTCATTCTTTCCCAAGCTTGAGCAACATGTTCATCAAATTTTCTAAATTTCATTATGTCCCTTCTCAAGGATATAATCTTAGCAGGAGGATAATATTTTACAATGAAATCATCTTTGCATTTAACCCAAGAATCAATACTATTTCTAGGCAAAGATAGCAACCAATCTTTAGCTCTCCCTCTCAAAGAGAAAGGAAACAATTTTAATTTTATAATGTCACCATCTACATCCTTATACTTTTGCATCTCACAAAGTTCAACAAAATTATTAAGGTGAGAAGCAGCATCATCAGTACTAACACCAGAAAATTACTCTTTCATAACAAGATTTAACAAAGCAGGTTTAATTTCATAGAAAGCCGCTTCAGGAGCGGGTTGAGCAATAGGTGTACAAATAAAATCATTGTTGTTCGTGCTAGTAAAGTCACACAACTTAGTGTTCTCAGGAGTACCCATTTTAGCAAGATTAAAACAGAGCAACAAAAATAACGATTATAAAAGAAACTAATTTTTTTGTGTGTTTTTCATATAATGAAGCAAACAAGACAAAGTAAAATAAACTGAGCAAAACAATAACAAAGTAAAGAGATTGGAGATGAGAGACTCCCCTTGCAGAAATCCTCTTTGTCCCTGGCAACGGTGCCAGAAAAATACTTTGATGGCGGTTGACGGGCTTGATGGAGTGTCCTGATTACTCCCCGGCAACGGCGCCAGAAAAATAGCTTGTTGAGTGCAGAGCACACCGTTGGGGAACCCCAAGAGGAATGTATGATGAGCACAGTAGCAAGTTTTCCCTCAGTAAGAAACCAAGGTTTAATCGACCAGTAGGAGAAAGAAATCACTTCTGAAGGTGTTGCTAGCTGATGTTTGGCAGGGCACACTACCGGCGTCAGCAACAACGTGGAACCTGCACAAAACACAACCAAAATACTTTGCCCCAACTTACAGTGAGAATGTCAATCTCACCGGTTTTGCTGAAATCAATGGATTAACCGTATAGTGTGGAAAGAGATGTTTGTTTGCGGTGAAATAAAGAGAATAGTGCTTGCAGTAAGTAAACATAACAGGTGTTTGCAGTAGAGGAATTTATCAGTGTAAAAGAAAGGACCGGGGTCCACAGTTCACTAGATGTGTCTCTCCATAAAGATAAATAACATGCTGGGTGAACAAATTACAGCTGGGCAATTGACAGAATAAAGACCATACATGACAAGATGATTACTATGAGATTTATTTGGGCAATACAACATGATACATAGACCATAATCCAACTGCATCTATGACTAATAATCCACCTTCCGGTTAGTGTCCGCGCCCCTTTCAATATTAAGTTGCAAGCAACAGATTATCGCATTAAGCAAAGTGTGTAAAGTAAACAATAGAATTATCCTTAGACAAAGCATTGTTGTTTTCTCCCTAGTAGCAACAGCACATCTACAACCTTAGAAGTTATTATCGCTCTCCCAGATTAGTAAAGGCATGAAACCACTATCGAGCATAAATACTCCCTCTTGGAGTCACAAGCACATACTTGGCCAGAGCATCTACTAGCAACGGAGAGCATGCAAGATCACAAATAACATATGGCAAGTATATAATCAATGTCAACCATAGTATTCAATATTCATCGGATCGTAGCAAACACAACATGTGTATTACATAAAGATGATCTTGATCATGATAGGCAGCTCACAAGATCTAAACATGAAGCATAAATTGGAGAAGACAACCATCTAGCTACTGCTATGGACCCGTAGTCCAGAGATGAACTACTCACGCATCACTTCGGAGGCGGGCATGGCGATGTAGAGGCCTCCGGTGATGATCTCCTCCGGCAGGGTGCCGGGAAGAGCTTCAGAACCCTCCCGAGCTAGGGTTGGTGATACGTTGCAAACATATTTATAATTTTTGATGCTCCATGCTTGTTTTACACCAATCTATATATGTTTTGTTTACACTTCGTTGCACTTTTATACATTTTCCGGCACTAACCTATTGACAAGATGCCACAGTGTCAGTTCCCTGTTTTCTGCTGTTTTGTATTTCAGAAAAGTTGTAGAGGAAATATTATTGGAATTGGACGAAACAAAAGCCGAAGTTAATATTTTACCGTAATGAAGACGGAGTCCAGAGGAGAGACGGAGGGGTGCCACAGGGCGGCCACACCTTCCCTTGGCACGGCCCAGGGTCTGGCCGCACCAAGGGGTGGTGTGGGCTCCCCAAGCGTCCACCGACCTCGCCCTTCCGCCTATTTATTCATGTCTCAGGAAAAACCTAAATACCCGAGCCTCCATCCACGAAAAGTTTCGTCGCGGCCGCCATCGCCAACCCTAGCTCGGGAGGGTTCTGAAGCTCTTCCCGGCACCCTGCCGGAGAGGGAGATCATCACCGGAGGCCTCTACATCGCCATGCCTGCCTCTGAAGTGATGCGTGAGTAGTTCATCTCTGGACTACGGGTCCATAGCAGTAGCTATATGGTTGTCTTCTCCAATTTATGCTTCATGTTTAGATCTTGTGAGCTGCCTATCATGATCAAGATCATCTTTATGTAATGCTACATGTTGTGTTTGCTGGGATCCGATGAATATTGAATACTATGGTTGACATTGATTATATACTTGTCATATGTTATTTGTGATCTTGCATGCTCTCCGTTGCTAGTAGATGCTCTGGCCAAGTATGTGCTTGTGACTCCAAGAGGGAGTATTTATGCTCGATAGTGGTTTCATGCCTTTAGTAATCTGGGAGAGTGACAATAACTTCTAAGGTTGTAGATGTGTTGTTGCTACTAGGGAGAAAACAAGAATGCTTTATCTAAGGATAATTCTATTGTTTACTTTACACACTTTGCTTAATGTGATAATCTGTTGCTTGCAACTTAATATTGAAAGGGGTGCGGACACTAACCGGAAGGTGGATTATTAGTCATAGACGCAGTTGGATTACGGTCTATGTATCATGTTGTATTGCCCAAATGAATCTCATAGTAATCATCTTGTCATATATGGTCTTTATTCTGTCAATTGCCCAGCTGTAATTTGGTCTCCCAGCATGTTATTTATCTTTATGGAGAGACACCTCTAGTGAACTGTGGACCCCGGTCCTTTCTTTTACACTGATAAAATCATCTTGTTCTGTTTACTTACTGCAAACATTGTTCTCTTTAATTTCACTGTAAACAAATATCTCTTTCCATACTATACGGTTAATCCTTTGTTTTCAGCAAAACGGCTGAGATTGACAACATCACTGCAAGTTGGGGCAAAGTATTTTGGTTGTGGTGTGTGCAGGTTCCACGTAGTTGCTAACGCAGGTAGTGCGCCCTGCCACAAGTCAGCTAGCAACACCTTCAGAAGTCACGCCTTTCTCCTACTAGTCGATTAAACCTTGGTTTCTTACTGAGGGAACACTTGCTACTGTGCTCATCATACATTTCTCTTGGGGTTCCCCAACGGTGTGCAATCTGCGCTCATCAAACTACTTTTTTGGCATCGTTGCCGGGGAAAAATAGGATTTCTGCAAGGAGAGTCTCTCATCTCCAATCTCTTTACTTTGTTATAGTTTTGCTTAGTTTATTTTACTTTGTCTTGTTTGCTTCATTATATCAAAAACACAAAAAAAATTAGTTTCTATTATAGCTTTTATTTCTATTGTTCTGTTTTAATTTTGCTAAAATGGGTACTCCTGAAAACACTAAGTTGTGTGACTTTACTAGCACAAACAACAATGATTTTATTTGTGCACGTATTGCTCCACCTGCTCCTGAAGCAGCTTTCTATGAAATTAAACCTGCTTTGTTAAATCTTGTTATGAAAGAGCAATTTTCTGGTGTTAGTACTGATGATGCTGCTTCTCACCTTAATAATTTTGTTAAACCTTATGAGATGCAAAAGTATAAAGATGTAGATGGTGACATTATTAAACTGAAATTGTTTCCTTTCTCTTTGAGAGGGAGAGCTAAAGATTGGTTGCTATCTTTGCCTAGAATAGTATTGATTCTTGGGTTAAATGCAAAGATGCTTTTAATGGAAAATATTATCCTCCTGCTAAGATTATATCTTTGAGAAGTGACATAATAAAATTTAGACAATTTGATAATGAACATGTTGCTCAAGCTTGGGAAAGAATGAAATCTTTGGTAAAGAATTGTCCCACTCATGGACTGACTACTTGGATGATCATCCAAACTTTTTATGCAGGACTGAATTTTTCTTCAAGAAACCTTCTGGATTCAGCTGCTGGAGGTACCTTTATGTCCATTACTTTGGGGACTGCAACAAAACTGCTTGATGATACGATGATAAATTATTCTGAATGGCACACCGAGAGGGCTCCACAAGGTAAGAAGGTAAATTCTGTTGAAGAAACCTCCTATTTGAGTGATAAGATTGATACTATTATGTCTATGCTTGTTAATGGTAAAGCTCATGTTGATCCAAAAAATATTCCGTTAGCTTCTTTGGTTTCTCAAGAAGAGCATGTTGATGTGAACTTCATTAAAAACAATAATTTCAACAACAATGCTTATAGGAATAATTTTGGTAGCAACAATTATAGGCCATATCCTTCTAATAATGGTAATTCTTATGGCAATTCTTATGGTAATTCCTGCAGCAACAATAAAAGTGCACCCTCTGATCTTGAAGTCATGCTTAAGGACTTTATTAGTAAACAAACTGCTTTTGATAAATCTATTGAGGAAATTTTGGCAAAATTGATGTTCTTGCTTCTAAAGTTGATAGCCTTGCTCATGATGTTGAATTTCTTAAATTAAAGGTTATGCCTCATGATGTTAAAGAAAGCAAAAGTTTGAATGTCATTCTAGTTAGAATTGATGACAATGTTAGGATGTTGGTGGAATTGCATGCTAGGTGGGAAAGACAGGATGAAATTGCTAGAAATAATAATTTGACTAAAGTTTGTACCATCACCACCACTAGTACTACTGAAGTTTCAAATGCTAGCAAACCTCCTACTATTAATGGTAAAATAATTTGATGTAGGAAAAGTCCCCACTCCTTCTACAAAATTGCCTAGAACCACTGAAACTATTTCTGATAAGAATGCTGAAATTTTTCGGAGTATGGGAGACAATAGTTCTTTTACCTTTGATAATAATGACTTTTATTTTGATGATTGCAATATTTCTGAAGTAATTAAGTTAAGCTTGCTAGAAGTCCTAATGCTAGTGCTATAAATATGGCTTTTACAAAGCATATTACAAATGCTCTCATGCAAATTAGAGAAGAGAAATTAAAACGTGAAGCTTCTATTCCTAGAAAGTTAGAAGATGGCTGGGAGCCCATCATTAAGATGAAAGTAGATGACTTTGATTGCAATGCTTTATGTGATCTTGGTGGGAGCATTTCTGTTATGCCTAGAAAAATCTATGATATGCTTGATTTGCCACCGTTGGAACAATGTTATTTGGATGTTCATCTTGCTGATGTTGCTAAGAAGAAACCTTTGGAGAGAGTTAATAATGATTTTATTATGGTTAATAATAACTTTGTCCCTGTTGATTTTGTTGTTTTGGATATTGAATGCAATGCTTCTTGTCCTATTATTTTGGGAAGACCGTTTCTTAGAACTGTTGGTGCCGCTATTGATATGAGAGATGGGATTATTAAATATCAATTCCCACTCAAGAAAGGTATGGAACACTTCCCTAGAAAAAGAAAGGAGTCACCTTATGATTCTACTATTAGAACAAGTTATGATATTGATGCTTCTTCCACTAGTAGGAAACTAGTTGTAGGTGGGAGGCTATTCAGTGGCGCACCACTTTTGCGTGCGCCACAGAAATTATTTCTGTGGCGCACCTGACATGGTGCGCTACTGAAATAGAATGTTTTTGTGGCGCACCGTGAACACATGCGCCACAGAAATATGGTTGGCCCCACCCCCAGCCAGACCCAATAATTGGTTTCACTATTTCTGTGGCGCACCGTTCTTTCTGGGCCACTAAATTAAGAAATTCTGTGGCGCACCTGGCTCGGTGCGCCACAAAATTAAGACATTCTGTGGCGCACCTTGCTTGGTGCGCCACAGAAATATTCCCCATTATTGCTCGGTCCGTATATATGCCCGTAAGCATCCCCTTCACCCCCATCCCCTCCCTCCTCCCCTTCCGCAGCCACCCTCCTCCCCCTCCTCCAGTAGGCGCAGACGCGGAGCTGCACGGCGGCGGCGAGCGCGAGGGAGGCGGCCAGCGAGAGGGACAACGGCGCCCACCACCTCCCGCAGTTGCCCGCGGTGACGGAGGCTGCAAAGAGGAGCGTGAGGGAGAGGCCGTGGAGGGCGAGGAAGGTGGACCTCATCACCTGTAGCGACCTCTGCCGCGGCCGACAGCGCCCTCGCCCGGCCCGCGAAGGGCCGCCAGAGCGCGGTCCAATTCACAGCGCCGCGAAGCATGCCCTCAAGCCCTCTGGTAAGAACCCATGGCGACCGCTCCTCCTTTTCCTCCCCTGCGGCCACCATCTGCTCGATGGAATGCTTCTGCAAATAGTTGATCTCTCTATTAAAGTACATATACAATACTGTAACCTCCAGGTACTTCAGGCTTTGACAATTTACATAATTCTGATTACTCAACTTAGAAACTACATGATAGTTGTGATTACATAGTTCTGAAATTTACCCGAGGTATAAGTTCCATCCACGAGCACTAGCAGTAGCCCGCATCGCAGCTGTGTACGACAGAGACCGTGTGCCTCTGCATTTGCAACTTATTGCTTTTCTATCCATTCGTGGCATATATGCGGGCTCTTGCTAATGCAACTTCATGGGTTTCCATATGGAGTTCATGGCACCTCTCCGGTGAAAGATGGCTGCCTCGCTGTTCGTCCGTGAGAGGATTTGGACACTTGGCCAGTCTGGCGAGAAAGGAACGCTAGAGTCTTTCCCTGTAGTCCCTGGAATTCATGATGGTTGAACTATTTTTAGTTGTTTTCATATTGCTTCTACATGTTACTTGTATGAGCATCCGTTGGTATACATGTTATTCCTGACTTAGGATTTCATGCCTTGTCTGTTCTTAGTTGATCTGAACAGACTGAATTCAAATACCATCTACTTATACTAGTCTAAATGATCTAAGGCTCATGTTGTAAGAAACATGTAGGCATGAAGTAAATGGTGATGTTCTCTATTCTACTCATTGTCATTGTTGTAAGAAACACAGCCTTAGAGAATTTTTAGGTTTATGTTTAGGAATTTGCTCTCTGAAATTGCTCTTAGAGAATTTAAAAATGAATAAAAATAATATCTGATTAAATTTTGGTGGCAGCAGGTTTACTAAAAATGAACTTTCTAAATTGCTAATGAAATTGCTAGTGAAATTTTCTCTCTAAAATGAGAATGAAAATGAATTGGGGGTGAGCTGCTGATGTACATGGTTCAATAAAATGCTAAGATGCTACTGGAATTTATATACTGCTACTTTGAATAAAATGCTCATATGCTACTGGGCTTACTTGCTGCCCTGTTTTTGTTTATGCTATTGGTGAGTTCTTGATTAGTGTATGAGTTCTTGCTGCCCTGGGTTTATTTGTTCTTGCTGATGTACATGGTGAAAGAACATCTCTCGGTTTATGTTTTGGAGTGTTTGATGTCAATATATGTGATACACTAATGTTTGATGAGTTGGTGTAGATAATATATGTGTGGTTGTTTTTATGTGGAAAAACAAGTCAAAAGGCAGCAGAATCAACTTCTCCAGGCCGGATTTTCCGGGCCGGATATTTCCAAAATATCCGGCCCCTGAAAATCGGCTAAGGACTTTTGGTCGAGTGGCTCAGTAACACCCTGGATAGGGGCCGGATTTTTGGCCGGACTTTTGGCCGGAATTTCCCCCAGGCCGGATTTTTCAGGGGGGGGGCGGATTATCTAGCCCCCACTTACACCGGATAATCCGGCCCCCAAAATGCCCAACGGCTGGATTTTGATGGGGGGTATAAATACCCCCCTTCTTCCTCTTCCCCAAGTTGCTCAATCATTGCCCAAATTCTGCCAAGCTTCACCACCATTAGAGCCACCTCAAGAAACACAAGATTTGCAAGATCTCCTCCTCCACCCCACCAAAGCTCTTGATCTTTGGAGATTCGAAGGAGAAGACCCCGATCTACATCCTCACCGAAGCAATTTGCATTTCCCCCTCATATGCTTGAGGGCCCTCTTGCTAGTGTTCCTATTTGGAATCTCTAGTTGTTTGTTGTTGATGTGTTCTTGTTGATTGTTGTGTTGTTACAGATTTGGGAGCCTCCAATTTGGTTGTGGATGTGTGCCCTAAGAACCTTGTAAAGGCCCGGTTTCCGCCTCGAGGAAATCTCTTAGTGGAAGTGGGCTAGGCCTTCGTGGCGTTGCTCACAGGAGACCTGAGTGAAGCCTTTGTGGCGTTGGTTTGGCTTTCGTAGCAACCACACTCCTCCAAACGTAGACGTACCTTCTTGCAAAGGAAGGGAACTACGGGAATCAACTCCGTGTCTCCGCGTGCTCCACTCTCGGTTACCTCTATCCAATTACATCTCCTATATTGCGTAGCTATATCTTGCTTAGTTGTTATCCTTGTCATATAGGTAAATTCAGATAGTTGCATATCTAGAGAATTTACCTTTGTGTCAAGCCTAAATTGAAAAAGAACTAAAAATTGGTTAGCACCTATTCACCCCCCTCTCTAGGTGCGGCATACGATCCTTTCAATTGGTATCAGAGCCTCGGCTCTTATTTCGGGCTTAACCGCCTAAGAGTATGCCGGACGATGAGGTTACGGAAGGGGTCGCTAAGCCGGTCTCTATGGATGATCTCAAGTTGATGGAAACATCCTTGAGGTCCTCCATGGAAGCTCAAATCGAAAGCATGAGGAAAATGATTTCCGAGCTATTGCCGCGGGCTCCCGCCGTCATCCCCGTCATTGAGGAAAGGGACAAGAGTGCGTTAGAAAAGGGAGATGCTTCGGGCTCACCCTCTTCTACCACACCCTTGGAGAGTGATCACTTAGACAATAATAAAATCCCCACTACTTCTCCTAGAGCAACAAGTGATGGTGTGAGCTACCACAACGTGGCTCCACCTTTCCGCTCTCCTGACATTCCGGTTCCCCATCCTCACATAAACATTCGGGGCGACCCACCTAAGTTTAATGATAAAGATTTCGATACATGGCAATTTGAGTTTCGCTCTCATGTTCGCAGTGCCTCCAATGAATTTTGGAGAATTATCTTGGAAGGCTACAAGCCTTACAACCCTGACAAGTTGACTAGAAGAGAAGAGGTTGATAATCAACTCAACGACATTGCCTTGCACATGATTCAAACTAGTGTGGGGACAAAGGACTTGTCCCTTGTTCGGAATTTCTCCACCGCCAAGGAAGCTTGGGAGGGCTTGGCCGCTAGTTGCATGGGAAGTGAAAGCATGAGAAGAAACAAGTATAATGCCCTTCGGAATCAAGCCGAAGGATTCATGAGGCTACCGGATGAAGATCATCAAGTCATGTATAGAAGACTTATCACCGTTGCCGATGCTTTTCGGAATGTGGGTGCCAAACACATTGATGATTCTTGGATCAAAGATAAGTATATTGACTGTATGATGCCGTTTGAACCCGTTGATGTCAAGACTCTAGTTGGGAGAGAATGTTTTTCCTCTCTCTCTTCTCAACAAGCGGTGCACGAGTTGCAAGCTCTCAAGGTGCTCGAGCAAAACTCTCATGATTCTCGCAATCGAGCTATTGGGATGTCAAGAGGGACAAATCTTGCCTTGACGGCCAATACCATGGAAGAAGTGAACCCTCAAGAACCATATAGGACATCTTGGAGTATGTCCTATCCGGATGATTTGGAATACCACTACAATGATCACATGGCATTCCATGCAAAAACCTTTTGGGTTGATCCATCCAAGGCAAAGGAAGATAACATCAAGAGGAACTACTCAAGCGGGGTCAAGGGTTTTTGCCCAAAAACAAGATCGTGCTACAATTGTGGTGACAAGAATCACTTCATCGCCCAATGCCCCTATGAGCATAGGGAAACTCACAGTGGAAGGTTCATTCCCAAGGACAAGAGCAAAGATTCAAAGGCTCCCAACAAGAAATTCTACAACAAGAGTAAGAAGGACAAGAGGCCTTCAAGAATTGTGCTAATGACTAAGGAAGAGTATTCTTCCGATGAAATGGAAAGTGGTAGTGATGAAGAAGAAACCTCAAAGGAAGTGGCCGCCATTGCCACCACCAATAGTCCCTCTTCATCTCTATTTGAATGCCCCAATGAGAACCCTCACATCAAGAATGCACATTGCTTCATGGCAAGGTCCTCCTTGGACACATCTATTGTGCTATCAACTCAAGAAGAATATACATCCGGGGATGATTATGATGATGAAGAAGATGAAACTTCCAATGGATTGGTGGCTCTTCCTTCCCTCTCCAACAACTCTTCATCACCAATTGAATCCCCCAATGAGTATATTCACATGAATGAAGAAAGTTGCCTCATGGCAAAATCTTCCGAGGTATCTTATCCTAACCCCTCTATGCCTAACATATCAAATGACTTAGGGGTTGATCATGCTAGTTTAAGAGTGAAACAAGAAATGCTTGATTTTGATGAGTTCATTCTTAACTTGAAAGGTGACACTAAAAAGCATGTTTCAAATCTCATGGTTCGTCTAGCACAACTAGATGATGCTCTTGATAAAAAATGTCAAATAGAAAGAGAGGACTCTCTTGAAATAGCCGCTCTTAAAAATGCCCTTGAGGAAGGACAAGAAACTATAGCTTCTCTTGAAGAGAGACTAGAAACTCTTGAAGATCCTCAAGATGAAATTAATAAGCTTACTAAAGCAAGAGATCTTGCTAGGGCTAAAACAAAAGTTCTTAAAAAGGAAAAGGCCAAATTTGGTGTTGATCATGAGAAACTTGTGAAGGATCTAGATGAACTAGACAAAGCTCACAAAGCTTTGATGAGTGAATACTCACTCCTCTCCAAGTCAAATGAGCAACTTCAAATTAGGCTTGCTAAATATGATGTGCCTAGCTCCTCTACCTCTACTTGTGATCATGCAAATATTATTGAGGAAAATGCTAGGTTAAAGGATGAACTTGCAAAGGCCTCCTCTCCCCAAAGTAAGTTGTCTTTGGATGATCTTTTGAGTAAACAAAGATCAAACAATGGGAAGGAGGGCATTGGTTTATTGCCAAGGCAAAGAAGGCAAACAAGAAGAAGGCCAAGCCCGCACAAGAGAAGAAGAAGGTCATCACTAATGATGAAGCCCCTAAGGCCAAAATTGTCAATGATGATGATGCGGGAATTGCTAACCCTCACTATGTTTTATTTAAAGATTATTATGGTGATGTTTATGCAAAATATGTTGGCCCATATGATGGATATGTTGCTTGGTCTATTTGGGTCCCAAAGACCCTTGTTGCTAACAAAAGAGGACCATTGAAAAATGGGTACCTAAATCCAAGATTTAATCTCATGTAGGACTATGCCGCCGGTGGGTCAAAATGGGTACTTGATAGTGGATGTACAAGTCATATGACCGGCGGCAAGAATCTCATCAAGGAGTTGATGCCCAACATTAATGATATCACCGTCTCCTTTGGCGATAATTCTACATCCAAGGTATTGGGTTTTGGCAAGGTTGTGGTTGCACACAACGTTACTCTTGTGGATGTCATGCTTGTCAAAACCCTTGGTTACAATTTGTTATCCGTTTCCGCCCTTGGCAAGATGGGTTTCGCCGTCTTTATTGATAATGATATTGTGGTCCTCTTGTGGAGAAAGACTCTAAAAGTCGCTTTCGTTGGGTATCGCGAACACAACTTGTATGTGGTGGACTTTTCGGGGACCACCACGACAAGTGCGATGTGCCTATTCGGAAAGGCGGATGTGGGTTGGTTGTGGCATCGCCGCTTGGCCCATGTCAACATGAGAACTTTGCAAAGTCTTCACAAGGGGAACCATATTGTGGGTCTAATGGAAAATGTGTCTTTTGCCAAAGATCGTGTTTGTAGGGCTTGTGTTGAAGGCAAAATGCATGACTCTCCGCACCGAAGCAAGACTATTATCTCTTCCAAGAGGATCTTGGAGCTCCTTCATGTGGATCTCTTTGGTCCCACCACTCATGCAAGTCTTGGTGCGAAGAAATGCTGACGTGTGACAGTAGCTTCCTTGTGACGGTAAAGTACTCGTCCGTTGGGAACCCCAAGAGGAAGGTGTGATGCGTACAGCAGCAAGTTTTCCCTCAGTAAGAAACCAAGGTTTATCGAACCAGTAGGAGATGAAGGCCACGTGAAGGTTGTTGGTGAAGGAGTGTAGTGCGGCGCAACACCAGGGATTCCGGCGCCAACGTGGAACCTGCACACAACACAATCAAGATACTTTGCCCCAACTTAACAGTGAGATTGTCAATCTCACCGGCTTGCTGAAAACAAAGGATTAATTGTATGGTGTGGAGAATGATGTTTGTTTGCAAAGAACAGCAGAGAACAATGATTGCAGTAGGTTGTACTTCAGATGTAAAAGAATGGACCGGGGTCCACAGTTCACTAGTGGTGTCTCTCCAATAAGATAAATAGCATGTTGGGTGAACAAATTACAGGTGGGCAATTGACAAATAGAGAGGGCATAACAATGCACATACATATCATGATGACTAATATGAGATTTACTTAGGGCATTACGACAAAGAACATAGACCGCTATCCAGCATGCATCTATGCCTAAAAAGTCCACCTTCGGGTTAGCATCCGCACCCCTTCCAGTATTAAGTTGCAAACAACAGACAATTGCATTAAGTATGGTGCGTAATGTAATCAACACAAATATCCTTAGACAAAGCATCGATGTTTTATCCCTAGTGGCAACAGCACATCCACAACCTTAGAACTTTCTGTCACTGTCCCAGATTCAATGGAGGCATGAACCCACTATCGAGCATAAATACTCCCTCTTGGAGTTACAAGTATCAACTTGGCCAGAGCCTCTACTAGCAACGGAGAGCATGCAAGATCATAAACAACACATATATGATAGATCAATAATCAACTTGACATAGTATTCCATATTCATTGGATCCCACCAAACACAACATGTAGCGTTACAAATAGATGATCTTGATCATGATAGGCAGCTCACAAGATCTAAACACGATAGCACAAGAGGAGAAGACAACCACCTAGCTACTGCTATGGACCCATAGTCCAAGGATGAACTACTCACGCATCAATCCGGAGGCGGGCATGATGATGTAGAGTCCTCCGGTGATGATTCCCCTCTCCGGCAGGGTGCCGGAGGTGATCTCCTGAATCCCCCGAGATGGGATTGGCGGTGATGGCATCTCTGGAACTTTTCTCGTATCGTGGCTCTCGGTACTAGGGTTTTCGCGACGGAGAGTATAAGTAGGCGGAAGGGCAGAGTCGGAGGAGGCACGGGGGCCCCACACCATAGGGCGGCGCGGGCCCCACCTTGGCCGCGCCGCCTTGTGGTGTCGGCCCCTCGTGGCCCCACTTCGTATCCTCTTCGGTCTTCTGGAAGCTCCGTGGAAAAATAAGACCCTGGGCGTTTGTTTCGTCCAATTCCGAGAATATTTCCTGTGTAGGATTTCTGAAACCAAAAACAGCAGAAAACAGGAACTGACGCTTCGGCATCTTGTTAATAGGTTAGTACCGGAAAATGTATAAAAATGATATAAAGTGTATATAAAACATGTGAGTATTATCATAAAACTAGCATGGAACATAAGAAATTATAGATACGTTTGAGACGTATCAAGCATCCCCAAGCTTAGTTCCTACTCGCCCTCGAGTAGGTAAACGATAACAAGGATAATTTCTGAAGTGACATGCTACTATCATAATCTTGATCAATACTATTGTAAAGCATATGAGATGAATGAAGTGATTCAAAGCAATGGTAAAGATAATGACTAAACAACTGAATCATATAGCAAAGACTTTTCATGAATAGTACTTTCAAGACAAGCATCAATAAGTCTTGCATAAGAGTTAACTCATAAAGCAATAAATTCTTAGTAGAAAGTTTTGAAGCAACACAAAGGAAGATATAAGTTTCAGCAGTTGCTTTCAACTTCAACATGTATATCTCATGGATAATTGTCAACACAAAGTAATATGATGAGTGCAAATAAGCAAGTATGTAAGAATCAATGCACACAGTTGACACAAGTGTTTGCTTCTAAGATGGGAAGAAGTAGGTAAACTGACTCAACATAAAGTAAAAGAAAGGCCCTTCGCAGAGGGAAGCATGGATTACTATTTTTGTGCTAGAGCTTTTATTTTGAAAACATAGAAACAATTTTGTCAATGGTAGTAATAAATCATATGTGTTATGCATAAGACATCCTATAAGTTGCAAGCCTCATGCATCGAATACCAATAGTGCTCGCACCTTGTCCTAATTAGCTTGGACTTCCATGGATTCTCATTGCATTACATATGTTTTAACCAAGTGTCACAAAGGGGTACTTCTATGTCACCTGTACAAAGGTCCAAGGAGATAGATCGCATTTGATTTCTCGTTTTTGATAGATCTCAACTTGAGGACATCCATACCGGGACAACATAGAAAACAGATAATGGACTCCTCTTTTAATGCTTAAGCATTCAACAACAGGTAATATTCTCATAAGAGATTGAGGATTAATGTCCAAACTGAAACTTCCACCATGATACATGGCTTTGGTTAGCGGCCCAATGTTCTTCTCCAACAATATGCATACTCAAACCATACAACTCATGGCAAATCACCCTTACTTCAGACAAGACGAACATGCATAGCAACTCACATGATATTCAACAAAAGTTGATGGCGTCCCCAGAAACATGGTTACCGCTCAACAAGCAACTTATAAGAAATAAGATACATAAGCGACATATTCTTTACCACAATAGTTTTTAAGCTACTTTCCCATGAGCTATATATTGCAAAGACAAGGAATGGAATTTTAAAGGTAGCACTCAAGTAATTTACTTTGGAATGGCAGAGAAATACCATGTAGTAGGTAGGTATGGTGGACACAAATGGCATAGTTTTTGGCTCAAGGATTTTGGATGCACGAGAAGCATTCCCTCTCAGTACAAGGCTTTGGCTAGCAAGGTTGTTTGAAGCAAACACAAGTATGAACCGGTACAGCAAAACTTACATAAGAACATATTGCAAGCATTATAAGACTCTACACTGTCTTCCTTGTTGTTCAAACACCTTAACCAGAAAATATCTAGACTTTAGAGAGACCAATCATGCAAACCAAATTTCAACAAGCTCTATGGTAGTTCTTCATTAATGGGTGCAAAGTACATGATGCAAGAGCTTAAACATGATCTATTTGAGCACAACAATTGCCAAGTATCAAATTATTCAAGACAATATACCAATTACCACATGAAGCATTTTCTGTTTCCAACCAAATAGCAATGAACGAAGCAGTTTCAACCTTCGCCATGAACATTAAAAGTAAAGCTAAGAACACATGTGTTCATATGCAACAGCGGAGCGTGTCTCTCTCCCACACAAAGAATGCTAGGATCCGATTTTATTCAAACAAAAACAAAAATAAAAGCACACAGACGCTCCAAGTAAAGCACATAAGATGTGACGGAATAAAAATATAGTTTTACTAGAGGTGACCTGATAAGTTGTTGATGAAGAAGGGGATGCCTTGGGCATCCCCAAGCTTAGATGCTTGAGTCTTCTTGAAATATGCAGGGATGAACCACGGGGGCATCCCCAAGCTTAGACTTTTCACTCTTCTTGATCGTATTGTATCATCCTCCTCTCTTGACCCTTGAAAACTTCCTCCACACCAAACTCAAAACAAACTCATTAGAGGGTTAGTGCATAATCAAAAATTCACATGTTCAGAGGTGACATAATCATTCTTAACACTTCTGGACATTGCACAAAGCTACTGAAAGTTAATGGAACAAAGAAATCCATCCAACATAGCAAAAGAGGCAATGTGAAATAAAAGGCAGAATCTGTCAAAACAGAACAGTCCGTAAAGACGAATTTTTTCGAGGCACTTAACAGGCTCAGATGAAGAAGCTCAAATTGAATGAAAGTTGCGTACATATCTGAGGATCATTCACGTAAATTGGAAGATTTTTCTGAGTTACCTACAGAAGGGGCTACTCAAATTCGTGACAGCAAGAAATCTGTTTCTGTGCAGTAATCCAAATCTAGTATCAACCCTACTATCAAAGACTTTACTTGGTACAACAATGCAATAAACTAAAGATAAGGAGAGGTTGCTACAGTAGTAACAACTTCCAAGACACAAATATAAAACAAAAATTGCAGAAATAAAATAATGGGTTGTCTCCCATAAGCGCTTTTCTTTAACGCCTTTCAGCTAGGCGCAGAAAGTGTGAATCAAGTAACATCAAGAGAAGAAGCATCAACATCATAATTTGTTCTAATAATAGAATCAAAAGGCAACTTCATTCTCTTTCTAGGGAAGTGTTCCATACCTTTCTTAAGAGGGAATTGATATTTAATATTTCCTTCTTTCATATCAATAATAGCACCAACAGTTCGAAGAAAGGGTCTTCCCAAAATAATAGGACAAGATGCATTGCATTCAATATCCAAAACAACAAAATCAACGGGAACAAGGTTATTGTTAACCGTAATGTGAACATTATCAATCCTCCCCAAAGGTTTCTTTATAGAATTATCAGCAAGATTAACATCCAAATAACAGTTTTTCAATGGTGGCAAGTCAAGCATATCATAAAGTTTCTTAGGCATAACAGAAATACTTGCACCAAGATCACATAAAGCATTACAATCAAAATCATTGACCTTCATCTTAATGATGGGCTCCCAACCATCTTCTAACTTCCTAGGAATAGAAGTTTCAAGTTTTAATTTCTCTTCTCTAGCTTTAATGAGAGCATTTGTAATATGTTTTGTAAAGTCCAAATTTATAGCACTAGCATTAGGACTTCTAGCAAGTTTTTGCAAGAACTTTATAACTTCAGAGATGTGACAATCATCAAAATCTAAACCATTATAATCTAAAGCAATGGGATCATTGTCCCCAATATTCTGAAAAATTTCAGCAGTTTTATCACAAACAGTTTCGAGCTTTAGCGATTTAGCAGTTTTGCACGCTTTGCATTAGGAGTAGAAACATTGCTAACACCAATTATTTTACCATTGATAGTAGGAGGTTTAGCAACATGTGAAGCATCAACATTACTAGTGGTAGTAATAGTCCAAACTTTAGCTACATTATTCTCTTTAGCTAGTTTTTCTTCTCTTTCCCACCTAGCATGCAATTCAGCCATCAATCTAATATTTTCATTAATTCGAACTTGGATAGCGTTTGCTGTAGTAACAATTTTGTTATCATTATCCTCAGGTTTAGCAGACATTTTATTAATTAAAGAAGATTGTGACTCAGACATGTATGAGATTCGGTTTTCAGCATTTGAAAGCTTAGTTTGCAAGCCGGAAATTTCCATATTCAAATTTTTAAGTTGATTCCCTATATTTTTCAACAAGGCAGATTGTTCATTCATAGTTTTAGTAAACAATTGATTTTGCTCATATTGTGATTGCATAAAGATCTTAGTAGTTCTTTCAATTTCTAGCATCTTTTCCTCACTAGGCAAAACAGATCTACCATAAGAATTATCATAAGAATTACCACTATTAGAAGGATATGGCCTATAGTTGTTACCAGAATTATTCCTATAAGCATTGTTGTTGAAATTATTATTTTTAATGAAGTTCACATCAACATGCTCTTCTTGAGCAACCAATGAAGCTAAAGGAACATTATTAGGGTCAACATTAGATCTACCATTAACAAGCATAGACATAATAACATCAATCTTATCACTCAAGGAGGAGGTTTCTTCAACAGAATTTACCTTCTTACCTTGTGGAGTCTTTTCAGTGTGCCATTCAGAGTAGTTGATCATCATATCATCAAGAAGTTTTGTTGCAGCACCCAAAGTGATGGACATAAAAGTACCTCCAGCAGCTGAATCCAATAGGTTCCTTGAAGAAAAATTCAATCCTGCATAAAAGGTTTGGATGATCATCCAAGTAGTCAGTCCATGGGTAGGGCAATTCTTTACCAAAGATTTCATTCTTTTCCATGCTTGGGCAACATGTTCATTATCCAATTGCTTAAAATTCATTATGCTACTTCTCAAAGATATAATTTTAGCAGGAGGATAATATCTACCAATGAAAGCATCTTTACATTTAGTCCATGAATCAATACTATTCTTAGGCAAAGATAGCATCCAATCTTTAGCTCTTCCTCTTAAGGAGAAAGGAAACAATTTCAGTTTTATAATGTCCCCATCTACATCCTTATACTTTTGCATCTCACAAAGTTCAACAAAATTATTAAGATGGGCAGCAGCATCATCAGTACTAACACCAGAAAATTGCTCTCTCATAAAAAGATTTAGTAAAGCAGGTTTAATTTCATAAAATTCTGCTGTAGTAGCAGGTGGAGCAATAGGAGTGCATATAAAATCATTATTATTGGTGCTAGTGAAATCACACAACTTAGTGTTCTCAGGAGTATTCATTTTAACAGTAATAAAAATAAGTAAAGCAAACTAAATTAAGTAAAGTAAAACAAGTAACTAATTTTTTTGTGTTTTTGATATAAAGAAAGCAAACAAGACAGTAAATAAAGTAAAGCAAGTAACTAATTTTTTTGTATTTTTGATATAAAGAAAACAAACAAAGCAGAAAATACAGTAAAGTAAAGCAAGACAATAAACAAAGTAAAGAGATTGGATGTGAGAGACTCCCCTTGCAGCGTGTCTTGATCTCCCCGGCAACGGCGCCAGAAAATATACTGGCGTGTAGTTGACGTGGGAGTTAGAAATCTCTGTGGTGTAACTTTCCTTCAGTTCCCCGGCAATGGCGCCAGAAAATATAGCTGCTGACGTGTGACAGTAGCTTCCTTGTGACGGTAAAGTACTCGTCCGTTGGGAACCCCAAGAGGAAGGTGTGATGCGTACAGCAGCAAGTTTTCCCTCAGTAAGAAACCAAGGTTTATCGAACCAGTAGGAGATGAAGGCCACGTGAAGGTTGTAGGTGAAGGAGTGTAGTGCGGCGCAACACCAGGGATTCCGGCGCCAACGTGGAACCTGCACAACACAATCAAGATACTTTGCCCCAACTTAACAGTGAGGTTGTCAATCTCACCGGCTTGCTGAAAACAAAGGATTAATCGTATGGTGTGGAGAATGATGTTTGTTTGCAAAGAACAGCAGAGAACAATGATTGCAGTAGGTTGTACTTCAGATGTAAAAGAATGGACCGGGGTCCACAGTTCACTAGTGGTGTCTCTCCAATAAGATAAATAGCATGTTGGGTGAACAAATTACAGGTGGGCAATTGACAAATAGAGAGGGCATAACAATGCACATACATATCATGATGACTAATATGAGATTTACTTAGGGCATTACGACAAAGAACATAGACCGCTATCCAGCATGCATCTATGCCTAAAAAGTCCACCTTCGGGTTAGCATCCGCACCCCTTCTAGTATTAAGTTGCAAACAACAGACAATTGCATTAAGTACTGTGCGTAATGTAAACAATAAAAATATCCTTAGACAAAGCATTGTTGTTTTATCCCTAGTGGCAACAGCACATCCATAACCTTAGAACTTTTACATCCTTGTCCCAGATTCAATGGAGGCATGAACCCACTATCGAGCATAAATACTCCCTCTTGGAGTTACAAGTATCAACTTGGCCAGAGCCTCTACTAGCAACGGAGAGCATGCAAGATCATAAACAACACATATATGATAGATCAATAATCAACTTGACATAGTATTCCATATTCATCGGATCCCACCAAACACAACATGTAGCATTACAAATAGATGATCTTGATCATGATAGGCAGCTCACAAGATCTAAACATGATAGCACAAGAGGAGAAGACAACCATCTAGCTACTGCTATGGACCCATAGTCCAAGGATGAACTACTCACGCATCAATCCGGAGGCGGGCATGATGATGTAGAGTCCTCCGGTGATGATTCCCCTCTCCGGCAGTGCCGGAGGTGATCTCTGAATCCCGAGATGGGATTGGCGGCGACGGCGTCTCCGTAACTTTTCTCGTATCGTGGCTCTCGGTACTAGGGTTTTCGCGACGGAGAGTTTAAGTAGGCGAAGGGGCAGAGTCGGGAGGCGCCCGAGGGGCCCACCCCATAGGGCGGCGCGCCCCCCCTCTTGGTCGCGCCGCCAGGTGGGGTGGCCACCTCGTGGCCCCTCTCCGTCTCTCCTTCGGTCTTCTGGAAGGCTCCGTGGAAAATAAGACCGTGGGCTTTTGTTTCGTCCAATTCCGAGAATATTTCCTGTGTAGGATTTCTGAAACCAAAAACAGCAGTAAAACAGAGCGGCGCTTCGGCATCTTGTTAATAGGTTAGTGCCGGAAAATGCATAAAAATGATATAAAGTGTATATAAAACATGTGAGTATTGTCATAAAACTAGCATGGAACATAAGAAATTATAGATACGTTTGAGACGTATCAAGAAACATTGCTTGGTGATTGTTGATGACTACTCAAGATACACTTGGGTCTACTTTCTCAAGAAGAAAGATGAGACTCAACAAATCTTCATTGACTTCGCCACCGAGGTGCAACGTCAACACAACCTCCTTATAATGGCAATAAGAAGTGACAACGGCTCCGAGTTCAAGAACTATACACTCAATGATTTTCTTAGTGATGAGGGGATTAGACATCAATATTCCGCTGCATACATCCCTCAACAAAATGGTGTTGCGGAGAGGAAGAACCGGACTCTTATGGATATGGCAAGATCTATGATGTCGGAGTATAAATCCCGCTATAACTTTTGGGCCGAAGCCATCTCCACCGCTTGCCACTCTTCTAACCGGCTCTATCTCCGTAAGGGCTTGAACAAGACTCCATATGAAATACTCATTGGGAATAGGCCTAATATCTCATACTTCAAGGTGTTCGGGTGTAAGTGTTTCTATAAAATCAAAGGAGTTCGTTTATCTAAATTTGCTCCTAAAGCTTTGGAGGGTATATTTGTTGGTTACGGTGCCGAATCTCACACTTATAGAGTCTTTGACATATCCTCCGGGATTATCATCGAATCTTGTAGTGTGACGTTCGAAGAAAATGATGGCTCCCAAGTGGGGCAAGTTGATGTTTGTGCGGGTGATGAAATACCTCAAGATGCCATAGTAAGAATGGGTGTGGGATTTTTTCGCCCCATTGAGGGACACGGTGTGGCGTCTCGGGAAGGACTATGCTCTACCATGGTGGAGCCCTCATCTTCTCAACATCAACAAACTCCATCTCTTGAAGCTAATGATGCACCAACCCAAGAACAAGAACAAGACCCTCCCTCTTGTGTGCAAGATCAAGGACAAGATCAACCAAGGATTCATGATGGCTCCGATGAGTATCCATTTGATATTTGGGCCTCACCGAATGATGTCCAAGATCAAGCACATGAAATTGAGCACTCTCAAGACATTGAGGAAGCTCAAGTTGAAGGTCAAGACGGGGACCCAAATGATCAAGTTGCTCAAGTGATACCTCCAAGGCCAAGAAGAACCAAGGAGGAGATCGTGGCCCGTCGTCTAGCAAGAAGAGATAGGAACTTGGAAATTCTTGAACACACTCATGAGAAGGTCCTAAGTGATGTAAGAGGAAGGGTTTCCACAAGAAGGCAATTGGCTAACTTTAGCAATCATCATGCTTATATCTCCTTAGTGGAACCCAAGAAAGTATTTGAGGCTCTTGAAGATTTGGATTGGTTGGAAGCTATGCACGAGGAACTCAACAACTTCAAGCGCAATAAAGTATGGTCTTTAGTAGAGAAGCCAAAGGAGTGCCGCAATGTTATAGGCACTAAATGGATATTCAAGAACAAGCAAGATGAGTTTGGAATTGTTGTGAGGAACAAGGCAAGATTGGTGGCTCAAGGTTTCTCTCAAATTGAAGGAATTGACTTTGGAGAAACTTATGCTCCCGTGGCTCGCCTTGAGTCCATCCGTATCCTTCTTGCATATGCATCACATCATAATTTTAAGTTACAACAAATGGATGTGAAAAGTGCTTTTCTTAATGGTCCTTTGCATGAAGAGGTTTATGTTAAGCAACCCCCGGGGTTTGAGGATCCCGACTTTCCTAACCATGTCTATAAGCTTGATAAAGCACTTTATGGTCTCAAACAAGCTCCTAGAGCTTGGTATGAGCACCTTAAAGAATTGTTGATAGACCGTGGGTTTGATGTTGGGCTAATCGATCCCACTCTTTTTACTAAGAGGGTCAATGGGGAGCTTTTCGTTTGCCAATTATATGTTGATGATATTATCTTTGGCTCTACTAACAAAGCTTTCAATGATGAATTTTCAAAGCTTATGACCGATAGGTTTGAGATGTCTATGATGGGAGAGATGGGGTTCTTTCTTGGTTTTGAGATCAAGCAATTGAGAGAAGGAACTTTCATAAATCAGGCAAAATATCTCCAAGACATGCTCAAGAGGTTCAAGATGACGGAGATGAAGGGTGTAGCCACTCCTATGGTTACTAAATGTCATCTTGCACTTGATCCCAATGGTAAAGAGGTGGATCAAAAGGTATATCGCTCCATGATTGGATCCTTGCTTTACCTTTGTGCATCTAGACCGGACATAGTGTTGAGTGTTGGTGTGTGTGCAAGGTATCAAGCTTCTCCTAAAGAGAGCCACATGATGGCTCTCAAAAGAATCTTTCGATATTTGGTTGATACCCCAAGATATGGTCTTTGGTATCCTAAAGGCTCAAGTTTCTTTCTCAATGGATATACCGATGCGGATTGGGCAGGAGACAAGGATGATAGGAAATCAACCTCCGGGGCTTTCCAATTCCTTGGTAGGTCCTTGGTGTGTTGGTCATCTAAGAAGCAAAATTGTATATCTCTCTCCACCGCCGAAGCCAAATATGTTGCCGCCGCAAGTGGATGCACTCAATTGTTATGGATGAGGCAAACTTTAAAGGAATACGGTGTCACTTGTGACAAAGTGCCTCTTTTATGTGACAATGAAAGTGCTATCAAGATTGCTTATAATCCGGTGCAACATTCAAGAACGAAGCATATTGAGATCCGGAATCATTTTATTAGGGATCATGTTGCCCGTGGTGATATTGAGCTATGCTATGTTCCTACCAA
The DNA here is from genome assembly GCF_019359855.2 of Lolium perenne. Lineage (NCBI taxonomy): Eukaryota > Viridiplantae > Streptophyta > Magnoliopsida > Poales > Poaceae > Lolium > Lolium perenne. The sequence continues at coordinate 310,870,357 of NC_067245.2, forward strand.
AGATCAACTTGTCGATATATTCACGAAGCCTCTTGATGAAGCAAGGTTTTGCTATTTGAGGAATGAGCTAAATATCATTGATTCAAGGAGTATAGCTTGACCATCTTGCAAACACACCTTTGTCTCAAAACTTTATTTGGTTTAGATGTGGGCATGGATATAGGGGGAGTGCGGTTTAAACTATTGAGCTATCCCTCCCCCCATAATGCCGACATTAATATATCATTCTCTTTATATCATATGGTGATATGTGAGCTTCAATGATGAGTAGTGGTTTTGGGCCCAAGATATATCTTCGCGGTGCCATGCCATAACACTCATATACGGTGGCCTAGGCCACCACACTCTTCTTGTGAAGAGTTGAGGTTATTTGGATCTTAAATGAATTTATTTGACATCTTCATGTTCTTATGGGAAATCACTCTAGTTTGGCCTTATTTGCTCGTATCTTGCAAACTCGAGTGATCATGTACCATTAACGGTTTAACCTTTCTAAACCCAAGCCTACACTCATCTCTAAGCCTATTCCATCTCGCTCATATGCCATGTTTTGGTAAAAAACTTGGAGTTGAGTTGTTTCGGTCGGATGATCTTGGTTGTCTCATCTTATTGGTCAAACTGCATCTTATATGTGAAGTGATGCCTTATTGCATCACATATGGGCATTGGCAATTAACCAACAAAAGATGGGCAGGATTTCCGGTATTCTGGAATTTTCCAGAAAACCGGATAATCCGGCCCTTGGACACCCCGGAAAATCCGGCCAGGCCGGATTATCCGCCCTAACTTAGGGCCGGATTATCCGGCCTAGGCAGGTTTCGATGGGTTTTGAGAGGGAGGCCATGGGGTGAACGGTTCCAGAACCAGTTCCCCCACGCGTCTCTCTCTCTCTCTTCCCTCAACTCGCCGGAGCTCCTCCTCCTCGCCGGAGCCGCCCCGTCCGCTCCCTCTCGGAGTTTTTGGGTGGATCGGGTGCTCCTCCTCCCTAGCTTTCATCCCCTCCAAGCGGCTCCTCCAATGGAAGAGGGTACCGGTTCTCGGAGACGTCCTCGGACTCACAGGTCAAGTGATGAGCTTGCTCAGAATGCTCCAAGGAAGTCCGCAACTCTGAGGCGGAAAGGCAAGGCACCAAGGGAGAACTGCAAGACCATGGATAGTGTCTCATATGCTGCAATCAGACAGAAGAACTGGTATGAGGATGTTGAGAGGGAGTTTGACATTGAGGATTCTCGTTTCTGGTGCATGGAGCAGCTCTATGTCTACAAGGATATCTATGAAACCATGAAGAAGGTGAGGCCTATGTAAGCCATTGATGTGGAGCTCCTCTCTCAGAATGATCATTTTGAGGACGCTATTTGGGTCACCGAGAGGATGGGATTGCACAAGCTTATGAAGGTCCAGTGTGACTACAGTCCTGATTTGATCAAGCAGTTCTATGCTACACTGGCTTTCAAGAAGGATGATGAGCGCACAATGCAATGGATGACTGGATCTTCTCCCTGTGAGGCCTCCTTCCACCAGTTTGCTGAGATTCTTGGCTATCCACCTCAGGATGGTCACCGTCTCCATGGCCCACAGAAGACTGACAAGAATGTGCTATATGATCTATATGACCAGTCTGGGGCAGTTGGTTCTACCACTGGACTTCTGCCTATCTACAGTCAGCTGCTCCATTTCTTCAGAGCCACCATTGCTCCAAGTGGTGGGAATAATGATGGTCTTCGAGGTGCTCTTGAGGACCTTATGCGTCACGCCGTTGATTGTGCTCACGATGGTGATGAGACCGTTGACTTCACTCTGGATGTCATGGACTATATCTTTCATGAGATTCGTGATGCCATGGTGTCCCGGACGACTATGCCTTATGCTCCCTATATACAGCGTCTCATCAACAGCACTGCAGTGGCAGAAGACTTGAGTCAGTTCCCTACAGAGAGTCACACATTCAAGAAGGCTTATAAGAAGAAGCCAGTTGCCCGTGCTGCACCAGCTTCTGGCTCATTTATGGGAGATGCCCGCTCTAGTGGTTTTGCACCCGGTCATCCTGTTGCTACCCCTGTGATTCAGAAGCAAGTGAAGAAGCTCAGTTGGTTTCAGCGCAATGTTCTGTGTATGAACATTGAGATTCACAAGGAAAACTATGAGGCCAGTCGTCAGCGCCCAGAGATTCAGCATACTCAGGCGGTCATTCTTCACAGGCTCAGTGGTGAGCAAGGACCTCCACCTCAGCCTCCAGTTCACCCCGCCTACAGTGGGTGGCACTCTTCCCAGGTTCCGTGGACTGACCTTGAGCAGAGTATTCAGAGGGCCCACATCGCTCGCGACTCCCCTCCAGCTGCTGACAGTGATGATGAGTATGTCTCCGAGACGGACTCCGAGTGATCTCCATGGGGCGAGTAGCATCGCACTTTTTTCCCTTTTTTGGCGTTTCGATGCCAAAGGGGGAGAAGTGTTCTATTTAGGCCTTCTACGGGATTTGCATGGGGAGGGCACAAGCATATGCGTTTACCATTCCTTTATAGCTTGTGTCCTCGTTTATTTCATTCGTTTGAACTATTTGGCTTGGTTTGTTCATTCAAAACTATGTTATATGTGTGGTTGTGAGATATTGTGTTAAGGATTTCGGAATTCTATATGTTGAGACCAAGGCTTATGATATGGTGTGTTATTTTAAATATTCGGTATTATATATCTCCATATGGGTATGATCTCTATCACCTTATCTCAACCATATATATATATGTCAATGTCTCTTGTTTTGAGTTCATGTTGGATACCTTGTGTTGAGGCACCTCGCACCTATATGTTGTGCATTTGTATTAAAATGCAAATTACTTGTATGCACACATGTAGGGGGAGTGCCTCTATGTTTTGCCAACATGATTCGTTCCTTCTAGAGGTTTTATTGCAAATCCGTATATTGTCATCAAACACCAAAAAGGGGGAGATTGAAAGAACATCTCTCGGTTTATGTTTTGGAGTGTTTGATGTCAATATATGTGATACACTAATGTTTGATGAGTTGGTGCAGATAATATATGTGTGGTTATTTTTATGTGGAAAAACAAGTCAAAAGGCAGCAGAATCAACTTCTCCAGGCCGGATTTTCCGGGCCGGATATTTCCAAAATATCCGGCCCCTGAAAATCGGCTAAGGACTTTTGTTCGAGTGTCTCAGTAACAACCTGGACAGGGGCCGGATTTTTGGCCAGACTTTTGGCCGGAATTTCCCCCAGGCTGGATTTTTCAGGGGGGGCGGATTATCCGGCCCCCACTTACACCGGATAATCCAGCCCCCAAAATGCCCAACGGCTGGATTTTGATGGGGGGTATAAATACCCCCCTTCTTCCTCCTCCCCAAGTTGCTCAATCATTGCCCAAATTCTGCCAAGCTTCACCACCATTAGAGCCACCTCAAGAAACACAAGATTTGCAAGATCTCCTCCTCCACCCCACCAAAGCTCTTGATCTTTGGAGATTCGAAGGAGAAGACCCCGATCTACATCCTCACCGAAGCAATTTGCATTTCCCCCTCATATGCTTGAGGGCCCTCTTGCTAGTGTTCCTGTTTGGAATCTCTAGTTGTTTGTTGTTGATGTGTTCTTGTTGATTGTTGTGTTGTTACAGATTTGGGAGCCTCCAATTTGGTTATGGATGTGTGCCCCAAGAACCTTATAAAGGCCCGGTTTCCGCCTCGAGGAAATCCCTTAGTGGAAGTGGGCTAGGCCTTCGTGGAGTTGCTCACAGGAGACCTGAGTGAAGCCTTCGTGGCGTTGGTTTGGCTTTCGTAGCAACCGCACTCCTCCAAACGTAGACGTACCTTCTTGCAAAGGAAGGGAACTATGGGAATCAACTCTGTGTCTCCGCGTGCTCCACTCTCGGTTACCTCTATCCAATTACCTCTCCTATATTGCGTAGCTATATCTTGCTTAGTTGTTATCCTTGTCATATAGGTAAATTCAC